>NC_092355.1:34084023-34690300 GCF_963676685.1 Mytilus edulis
AGCAGGTGGGCCTCCCCCTTTTTTGTTACTGATTATAAAGAGAAGCACTGAAACATGACTGGCACAGGCCCCCTTTTCGGCAGTACTGAGACCCACTTTTGAAAATTTCTAGTTCCGCAACTGGGATGTTTATACGCATAATAGTGATGTGCAAGTCCATATTTAGTCTTAGATACATGATTTGTTTTATTAGTTGTTGGTGGCTTTGAACTAGCTGTCAGTTAACTGCGAGTACTTTGAGATATGTTCCTATAGTGTCTTTTTGTTGGGGGATGAACAAGTACCCGGCCACGTCCACTTGTAGTTTTGTCATCTGATGAGTTAAGCCATTTTCAAACGATTTTAATAGTTCGTTCTTATGTTGTTCTGTTATACTATTGTCCCATGTTAAGTGCATGGGGTTGGGATCCCGCTAACAGGTTTAACCCCGCCACATAATATAAGAATGTGCCTGTCCCAAGTCAGGAGCCTGTAATTCAGTGGTTGTCGTTTGTTTATGTGTTACATACTAGTATTTTTTTTCGTTCAATGTTTTATATAAATAGGGCCGTTAGTTTTCTCTTTTGAATGGTTTTACATTGTCATTTCGTGGCCTTGTATAGCTGACTATGCGGTATTGACCTATCTTATTGTTGAAGCCCGTAGGGTAACCTATAATTATTAATTTCTGTGTCATTTTGGTCTCTAGTGGAGAGTTGTCTCGTTGGCATTCATACCACATCTTCTTTTATATATATATAGGATATTTTTTTCAAATATACATTCATATACATTATAACTAATAATTGGACTAAATCAACTATGGCTGGGGTATTTAAACGTGTCTTATAGACACACATAATTTACGTTTTACTTCTGTATTGCTTTTTGCTAAATGAAATGTATGCAAACCTATGTTGTTTTATGCAGTGGTGTCACAAGGGGGATGGGGAGGGATCTTCTGCATGCATATGTAGTTCCTAAAATTTTATACTATATTCATTTAAATCTGAATTACCCGGCATAGTTTTCTCGTTTGAATTGTTTTACATTGTCTTATCGGGGCCTTTTATAGCCGACTATGCGGTATGGGCTTTGCTCATTGTTGAAGGCCTTACGGTGATCTATAGTTGTTAATATTTGTGTCATTTTGGTCTTTTGTGGATAGTTGTCTCATTGGTAATTATACCACATCACCTTTTTTATGTAGTCTTTCTAAAACATTCGATGAACATCTTTTCATTTTCGCCAATACATTATTTTTTTTCATTCGCCCAAATTTTAGATACATGGCGTAAACACACACTAGTTAATTAATAAAAAAAAAACACACTTCTTTCTGCTATTTGCACCCGCCTTGTTCGCCATGGGACATGACTGTGTGATAATCATATATAGGCGGTATGATATAACTTATAATTTTTTGTGAACGGGATGACGATCGGAATTCATTTTTGTTAACTTCGGAAATTAGTACATACATGTACATGTAAAAAAAAGTTCTTATTTATAATCGTGTCAAAAATATCGCTCTACTATATATTTTGACAACCTGGCAGTCAGCACTGTTCTTCTTTATATTTCTTAAATGTACCACCCTACGCGACATGCGTTGCGGTAGACATAAAACTTTTTCATGGGCGTCCGAACGTGTCCGTGTTTCTGTCCAGCCACCTCTCATGTAAAATTCTTGTCAATTGTGAATCAAACTTATATATATCAGAGATGAATCGTCACAAATGGCTCGGACCAGTATTGAATTTTAACATTTTTTAAAATATTTGATCTCTATTTTGCACCGATTATTATTACTATTATCATCATTATTATTACAAACCTATACTGTTCGCTATTTATATACACATGTTATAAATTGTCATAATAATTGTTGTTCCTTGCAAATAATTAAGCTGCTGTCGTTTTCATCTGGCGCAGAAATAACTGGTGTATGTGTGTGGGGGGTGGGGGGGGGGGGGGGGGGTCCAGTCTGTTGGGCTAGTAGAGAGAAAACTCAAGTGAAATTGGTAAATGGCTATCGCAGTTTTGCGGTGACCATTCCTTCCCCCATGAAATCGAGGATTGCTTCACGTTTGACATTATGTCTGACGCTCGAAGCCGTCATCCATGCATTCTAAGATGTTGTACTTGTATATGCTGAACTTCAAGTTAGCCATCTCATTGCTGGTCGGCTGCACGCGTTGAAAACTGTAAGAATAACGGTGCAGTTTTTCATGGATGTAAACAGAGTGCTTTTATCTTAATTTTACTGGTATGTTTTTAAACAGTTATACCATTGGCATTGTCCCACGTTAGGGCGATGGTTGGGATCCCGCTAACATGTTTAACCCCGAAACATTATGTAATGTGCCTGTCCCAAGTCAGGAGCTTGTTATTTAATGGTTGTCGTTTGTATATGTGTTTCATATTTGTTTTTCGTTCATTTATTGTACAAAAATTAAGCCGTTCGTTTTCTCGTTTGAATTTTTTTACATCGTCAGATAGGGACCTTTTTAAAGCTGATTATGAGGTATCGACTTTGCTCATTGTCGAAGGCCAAATGGTGACCCATAGTTGTTAATTTCTGTGTCATTTTTGTCTTTTGTGGGGAGTTGTTTCATTGGCAACCATACCACATCTAAATTCTTTTTTATAATCCTGCTCGGAAGCCTACTTTCACCTCCTCTTGAGTATGTTACAACAGTTATATACATGTTATGATTGACAATTTATAACTTATGTACTGGCTAACGGAAGAGATTTATAATGATCAAAACGACCCTGTAAGTAACATGTACACAAACAACGCAAATGAAACACAAATTCGGCAAAAAAGAAATAAAAAAAAATCAGCGCAAAAGAAATGCAGATCAGACCTGTGCAAATGATGAGTAATCAATGATAGCGTTAAATTAGAATTTGAATGTTATGGTCCCATATCATGGTTTAAAAGAATTAGGGACCAAAAACTGGCCATAATAAGCAAAACAACGTTTTTCTGGTTTCTGGACAATAACTTGTGTAAAAGTGTATTGATTTCTATAAAATTATACTACAAATATTTGCACAACGGAGGGAGGGTTGGGTTTTATTTTGTTGGTTATAGCTCAAACCGTTCAGGAGTAAAGTGCAAACAAGAATGTAAACACAATACACGGATGTCCAACTCGCACTATCATTATCTATTTTCAGTAGATAGTGAAATTGGGGCCAAAACTCTAATTTGGCATTAAAATTAGAAATATCATAGTATAGGGAAAATGTGTACTTAGTTTCGAGTTGATTGGACTTCAACTTCATAAAAAAAACTACCTTGACCAAAAACTTTAACCTAAAGCGGGACAGACGGACGACGAACAGACGAACGGACGCACAAAACAGAAAACATAATGCCCCTCTGCTAGCGTTGGTGAAGAATACAAATGGGTATTTTTAATGATTTTCGGAATATCAGTATACTAGTAATAATATCTATAATTTAAAGCACAAGATTCATAAGACCCAGAGGCCCCCTCCCCATTTTTGTGGGAACAAAATGGTTGATTGTATAGGGAATCACTGAATCATGACTGGAGCGCCCCCTTTTATAGGTCAGTCGACGGGCCCCTCCTTATGAAAAATTATGCATGGATCCGCCACTGAGGTTTCATTCCACAAAAGAAAGGTTGGGTCGATTTAGGGGTTAAGGATATATTGCTTAAAATTGTTATAATAATAGAGGCCAAAACAAGACTTTTTGAATACTTTGTAAAACCTAGATAGTTATTAATCAAAGAAACAAAAACCCTTTACTTCTCCGAAATCATTCCAACTGAAAATGTCAGTTTAGTTGTATACATAGAGATGAACGCGTTACGGACATAATTTTGCATTTACTAATCAATACATGTTGAGTTGTACAATTCATATTTCAATAACTGTTTTTCAATTTTCACTGAAGTTATATAAATATATATTTTTCAGTTCGTGTTCCTAAATTCATGTCTTTAATGTGTAAAGATGTTTAGTAACTTTTTATCACAGTAGTATTGTCAGTTAAAATATTTTGGTTAATCTTTGGTGATGTATTTTTTTCCCTTAAGTTAAAGGTATATAGAGTAATGATCTCTTTTTAAAATGCATCAATATACTTTTCTATTGAACCGTCTAAAATATATTATAAGCTTATATTACACATTCACCTTTTAAATAATTTCAATACATCAGTGTTATTTAAAATTAAAGATAATTCTTCTTCTGAACACCCCCCCCCCCCCCCTTTTTTTTCTTTTTTTTTATGTTGTATCGAAAAGAAAGGATCTGAATCAGAATTTACATCTATTTTTATCTGTGATCATGTTTCATTGAACGCAGCTGTGTACCTAGTTGCATGGGGTTGATATAAATGACATGTTAATTTGTAGTTATGCAGTTACTGATAAGTTTCCTTGTCAGTTTTACTGGATAATTTAAGAGTGTTCAGACTGGAGCGTTGTCAATGTGCACAACTTGTGTTTTTAAATTATAAAATTTCAATAGCAAGGTCAACATTCCAAAACTGAATGATTACCTTTGGAAGACAAAACAAAAGTTTAGTCGGAAGAATAGCCTGCTACAATATTGTACAGATGCTCGAAAAGCATCTTTAACTGTTGTTTTTGGGAGAGGAGTCGTCAAAATTATAAAAGAGGATGTGTCAAATTCAGAGGCGGATTTAGAGGGGACCATGGAGCCCCCCCGGGTTTCTGGGTGAAGTTTGGTTGATTATATAGGGAATCACTGAAGCATGACCAGAGCGGAAACCCCCCCCCCCCTATCTTAGGCAGTCAGTGTGCCCCCCACGTGTAACATTTCTGGATCCGTTAGTTAAATTCCCTATTCTCATACTATATATTTTTCTTATCATGGAACTTAATGCATTAATTCCCAGGGGAAGGCTATAGGGATAGCTTGAATAGGTCTTTCAAGCTTCATTAATATATGAAAAGGGTGGGAAATTTAAAACGGTCAGGGTTATTTCTAATTAAGTGTCTGATGCTAGTAGTATTTATCGTGTTGCGGTTAAAACCACATTAAAATTTTGTAAATGTGTCAGATGTTTCCGGCATTATTTGTAAATTTGCACCCATTTGACATCAAAAATAGACTGTAGGAATTTGGAAATCGACTATTATGCGTGTTGCGTGTTGCGTGTTGCATGTTGCGTGTTGCATGTTGCGTGTTGCGTGTTGCATGTTGCGTGTTGCATTATTTCTTTTACATTTTTTGTAAAATTGGGAGAACGTTTAATTATGATATACCAAGGATGTTATATGACTTCCTATGATATTACATATACTTTTTGTCAAAAAGTACCTTGTATGGTTTTCTGAGGAATATGCATGTTTTATTATGCAAACAAAAACTCTTTATCATTAAAAGTCTTTTTTTATATTTTTTTATACCATTTACCTGTATTTACCTGAATTATTGGCACAAATGAAAGATTTTTTGGCGCAAAAGCAAAGCACCGTAACGGTTATGAATATATGTATTAAAATGTAAATATTTCAAGATATTTCTCTTATATATTCAAACAATTGACAACAAATTATTTGAGATTTTTTGTCCTGTGACTTTCTGTCCGTTTACATAAAATAAATAAAAAGTAATAAATGTTAAAATGTGAAAAAAATTGAGTATGTTTAGTGAAGACTTTCCGAAAAGGGGGTGGGGTGGGACAAATAAACCGTTTCACATGCGCGTTCCTTAATTTTGATGGTTTTTAATTCATAAATTGTTGTATGGGGTCACTATTAGAGGTAATTTCACCTTTAGCTTGATAAATTGTTTATTTATTTAAGCCGAATATAAAAATCTCTATGTTGAGAGGAAATCTGTCATTGAAAATAATTATCAGGTCATATAATTCTATCAAAGTACCCATATCATCTAATTAATACTATCAGTCTCCAGAATCCAAGTTGAAATGACTTTTGTTGTTAATTATAAATTTCAAATGAATTGAAGGATATATCTACAAGCATAATATACTGCAGAATAAATTTGACTCATTCATTCAGTTATGACATAAATCTATCATCTATCGAAGGTATTGTAAAACTTTAGTTTATATTCATCTATTGAAGGTATTGTAGTATAATTTTGAATGACCTCATTGAAACAGCAATCGCACAACAACAAACTAAAAAGAAAGAAAAGACTTCCTTAGCGTACAAAACATGTCATTTAACTTTATTCTTTATACAACACGCAACATGCAACACGCAACACGCAACACGCAACATGCAACACGCAACATGCAAAATAGCAGTTCCCAGGAATTTGCAAGTGTCGATAAGCTTTGTTTTAAAAATGTTTTAAGAGGGAATGGCAATGTAGCGCAAATCAGATCATTATATAGGTGTAGGTCTCCATTTTGGTATATAAATATCTGGAAATATACATGGACATATATATCATGTTTAAACAAAAATATACATTAGAAAAGGGACAGGTTATAAGCAGATCCGGGTGGGTTGGGTATGGGGGGGGGGGGGGGGGGGCACGGGGTCGTCCCCCCCCCCATTTCCTGAAGAAAAGATTATATAGAAAATCACTGAAGCATGACTAGAGCGCTCCCCCTCTTTTTAGGTCAGTCATTGCCCCAAACCCCTAATGAAAAGTTCTGGATCGCCACTGCAGGTATATGGAGTCTTAATGGCTGACATCTACCTCCAAATAAATGAACAAATTAAATTCAAGATTAAACGGCCTTTTGGGAATAACTTTTTTGAAATGCCTATTTATTTTGATATTTATGAACATCATACAATAATATTTCAATAAAATCTTACTCGCAATGGGGATTCCTTGAAAATAAAGAGAAATTGTCTTTCAAATGACAGCACGCAGAACATGTATCTATATACATGTATGTTACTGTACGGCTTCGTTATCGATCCGTAGCATACCACATCGTCTTGGTTACATGTATATGCATAATTGTGTAAATTATGTTTGCATTTTAACCCGTTTGGGTATTATGGTTTGCAAAAAGATTATCAGCTAATTAAACTACTTATTTCGGTTTTTTGGGCCGCTAATTTGGGCTTAAATTTTATTTAAAAATTACTAACTTGACTGCCAAAAAAAATCTAAATATGTATATATTATAGTCCAGGCATGTTTCATATTAAAGAATTCCCATAATCGAGTTCTTATCAATATTAAAGTCAAACATCGAGTAAGAAAAGAGAAGATAAATGTTTAAGTATCGAGTTAACGAAGTAGGTTCACATTGTCGATCAGACTCAATCAACACTGATCGATGAAGCCACCAGAAGATTGATTTGACTCGTTCAACGAAAATTTTCGGGTGTCTATCTTGCTTGACACTGATTCCAATTTCTATGCGATAACCTTTGAAAGTCAATAAAATTCGAATAGGGATCAAGAAGTAGAATCCATGCACTAGATATTCGTCGGGAAATGTTAGTATATATAGAGAGAGATCAAGAAAGGTCATCATACAAATATTTGAGGTAAACGGACAGAAAGTCACAGGACAAAAGTCACAAGACAGAAAGTGAAAATTTGATAGGACAAACTAACAGTCACACTTACAATCAGTCACGCCGTTGCCGAGGAGGCATTAATTTTTAACCTTGTCTGTTCGTACGTATACGTAAAAATGTACTAATCTTATCGGGGCCTTTTATAGCTGACTAGGCGGTATGGGCTTTGCTCATTGTTGAAGGTCGCATGATGACCTAAAGTTGTTAATGTCTGTGTCATTTTGGTCTCTTGTGGACAGTTGTCTCATTGGCAATCATACCACATCTTCTTTTTTATAAATACGTCCGTACGTTCAAAAAAATGTATCCGTTCTTTAACTTTAGTTTGCCTTAACCAAATGTAAGAATCTCACACACAATGCTTATCACCACATAACACATATCAAGTTTGAATTTTGGTCTCAATAATTTTCACCGTTCCAGAGTTATGCCTTTTACAAATATGCAAAATTGCTGAATATTTCGTTTCCTGTCTCTAACTCAAATTTGCCTCAACCAAATGTTATGAAGTTTAAAAATGCTTACTGCCACAAAACTCACATCAGGAACACACTTTTAATGTTCTTGATTTATGAGCCTTTATAACGTCTTATGCAAGCGGGGGGATTATCTGCATATGGCCCATGCACACATTCCCTATTATGTTTTTTTATTAAGTGTTTTCTTTTTCAAAGAAAACTAATCTCAGAACTAAATTGTGACTATTTTGCCAAGTGACTTTTTGTCCGTGACTTTTTGTCTAGTGACTTTCTTTCCTACATATTTTAATGGTCAGTACTTGATAAGCTTGACTTTTACTTGATAAATAAATATATACGACGCTTGGAGCTCAATGCCATTAATCTGCGTTTTATCTGTTTTCTAGATTTATTCGAACAATACTTCTTGATCACTGCATGGCTGACTACTGCCACCATTAATAAATCCAAACCTGACCTATATTCGACTCTACCAAACTCGATCGCCTTTTGATTCCTATACTTAACCATGCACATGCACGAGTAAAAATGATCGCTACAAGACTCTATGAAAGATATCCACATAGATAGGAAGATGTGGTATGAGTGCCAATGAGACAACTCTGCATCCAAGTCACAATTTATAAAAGTAAACCATTATAGGTCAAGGTACGGTCTTCAACACGGGGCCTATGCTCACACCCAACAACAAGATATAAAGGTCGATAAAAAATTACTGGTGTAAAACCATTCAAACGGGAAAAACCAACGGTCCAGGTCTGATCTATATATAAAAAAAAAAGATAAACGAGAAACACTCTTTCGATCGAGGTATAATATATATCTGTTATTAGGGACTGAAGGGTCCTGCCAGTCCATTCCATTATTCAAAATATTCATTTCATTATTTAAAATTGGCTATTTTTCAATGTTCACGCGTAATTCGATATTTAAGTCTTGGTTACTCCTGTAATATCCGTTGCAGAACATATTGACTATATACCTTTTGTTCCTCTTTTAATAAGCTTTCGATTGAGGTATAATATATATCTGTAATTAGGGGCTGAAGGGTCATAGCAGTCCATTCCATAATTCAAAATATCCATTTCATTATTCAAAATGGGCTAACATGTTTAACCCCGTCACATTATTTATGTACATGTATGTGTCTGTCCCAAGTCAGGAGCCTGTAATTTAGTGGTTGTCGTTTGTTTATGTGTTACATATTTGTTTTTCGTTCAGTATTTTACATAAATAAGGCCGTTAGTTTTCTCGTTTGAATTGTTTTACAATGTCTTATCGGGGCCTTAAATAGCTGACTATGCGGTATGGGCTTTGCTCATTGTTGAAGGCCGTACGGTGACCTACAGTTGTTAATGTCTGTGTCATTTTGGTCTTTTGTGGATATTTTTCTCATTGGCAATCATACCACATCTTCTTTTTTATATTTCCTCATTTTTACGCATGTTGTTGCATTTAGGTCCTCCGTAAACCCTCTTATGGTCATTGTGAATCAAAATATAGCTATAGTGTCACAGTCAAATTTTTTTTATATTTATTTCACTATTCACCGCTTCGATTTGAATAATGAAACATAAACCATTTCATTATTCATCATTCATTTTTTAATATTGAATAGTGAATAGTGAACTATGAATAATGGACGTACTTCAGCGCGGTTCATATATGATATATGGGTAGGCCCAAATTGAATACTAACTTTTTTGCAATCTTTATAATGTTCATGTCGTGTTTTTGATACTTTTCGTATTTCATCGAGCACCCATAATATTTCATAATTGAAGGATGGCTAAAATATAGAAATAAGAAATATATTGTTTATTTTCAAATACCACAAATATCTGCCAAAGACCAAACGACGGTAAATTAAACAAACAAGTTGATAGACGGCCTTCAACAATGAGCAAAAGCCATAAAATGTAATAAATTGTTAGACAATTCAAACGAAGATCACCAACAGCCTTCGGTATGTTATGATAAAACATGATAAGACAGAAAGCAAAAAATCAGGTCCCTGAAAATTTGATTTTACCCTGAACACAGACTTTAATTTTACATGTGACAGAATCACGTTGTTTCATACTTCGTGCTTAAGAAAATAGACACATGCATGGCCCAGAGGCGGATTTAGAGGTTTTTTTTTAAGTTGGCAGCCCCCCCCCCCCCCCCAATTTTTGGTAAAACAAAAATGGTTGGTCAAACAGGGAATTGCCGCGGCATGATTGCAGCGTACCCCTCTTCGGCAGTCAGTGATCCTCCCCCTTATGAACATTTCTAAATCCGCCACTGCATGCATGGCAAATCAGAAAATAAAAGTCAGGAATAAAAGACCAGTTTAAAAATCTTTGTTTTCTACTAACACTGTCTATATTTTAAAAAGAATATTTAAGATAACATCTTATTTGAAAACTATTTACTAGTAGGTTTGTTTGAAATTGGTGAGAGAAAACAATGTTGCAGGGAGAATAAAGATTTTCATTGAACTTTATATTTCACTCTAAGTCATAAGCCCTGATTTTACACATAATTTACAGTTTTATCTCAGCATGTTATCAGTAATCTGTTACATATATAAACTTTGTGGTCACACTTTCTCTATGGTTCACTAATTGTAACCAGATGTATGTTGACTAAGTAAACCTCAATGTTAAACTGTTTTTATCAGAAATTGTTTTGTATAATTGGTATGTCCCTGTCCTTCCACAGGTTTCATTGTATTTTCTGCTCTCTCTGGTCAAAAATATGATGATTTAAAAAAAAAAATCTGGGACTATTAGACCCCGTTTACACTGACAAATAAGATCGATCTTATCGAACGCGGCCCTTGTCTTTTTAAGATCGATTCAAATAAAGATCGATTCAGTTTCGTTGCCAGTGTAAACAGGGTCTTATACTAATAGTATAATAGTCCAGATAACATTTATAATAAGAAAAAAATACAAGATTGATAATGAAAAAACGAATATTTATTTTCTATTCCTTGTATTTCTTAATCTAATTTAATTTAATAAAATGTATGGAAAAAAAAATCTAGATAAATTTCTCATTAACTTAATGACTTCCTATTTTTTAAAACTATTGTTGAAGTGAATTCAGGAAAAAACAAAGATGTACCATAAACAATTATTCCAGCATCGACAAAGGATCTGATATATATATATATTTTCGTGCGTAAAAATTAACTCTTAAGTAGGCACGAGGTATGCATTGCCCTGCCTGTCTAGTTTGTTTAAATGATCAAACAAACTTTCAATTCCAAGTGCAATACGTAGCTGTAATTAATAGAAAACAAAAACTAACAGATCTTGGAAAAAGGGGGAGGGCTAAACAAAAATATTGTCCTTGATCTATGGATTCATTTTTTATTTATTTTAAATTTTAGATATTGATTGAACTTAAACATACTTTGGAGTAAAGTAGTTTTGACATTTTAGCTACCATTTATTTTACTTAAACTGCGGAGTCCTTGGGACTTTTCTGCGTGACAATTTCTTTTTGGCTTACGGTAATTCATCTTCTTGAATATTTTGTTTTCTTGGGAAAAAAGTTCTCCCTTGATGTCTTTAGCAAAGGTTTTAGGTCCAAAGTTGCATTCACTTTCTCCTGATTATAATTTTGATAGACACCCTTGACCCTAAACAAGAAAATCTGGAATAGGTGCAAAATGAAGACTTGCTGACAAGAAACCTGTATTTGAAAGACAATCTACTGTAACATTTTTTTGCAAGTGTTTGAACGGTTTATTCAATTTCATTTCATTTTGAATATTTTATAAGTTAATATAAACTATACGAAGATTTCAATTGAACAATTTGTTTAACTTTAAAAATCATCAGAATTAATTAATCTATAAGTAAATTTGATAATTTCCAAGCTGGAAACGTTACAAGGTTTAAAGAAAATCCATAAAATAGGGTAACAAGAATTCTGATGATTTGTGACCATAACGAATCACCTTCACAATGTTATTCTATGAAACCCTACTATAGAAAATTCTAAAAGGTTCTATACGGAACTAGATACTAGCTTTTGATCATAAACAAGGTTCTATCCAAGTTTGGCAGAAATCAATGACAGTTTGAGAAGGTTATTATCATTTTTAAACCTTTTACCACAGAATGAATATTTGTGGAGGCCGCAACCAACTACGACGGAATGTAGGATGGCTATGTATCGCTTTTGCGACAAAAGTTGCAGGCTCGACAAAAAGGGAGAAATATTAAAAACAAGAAAAATATCTGAAAAAACTGAAGAAAATAAAACATAGTAAATTAACTAACATGCGATACAAAATTTCAAGAAATTCCATCAAGTAATATGGGAGAATATTACAGCACACACAACTATATAAATCGAGATATAAATGTTGAAAAATAAACTTTGAAGTCCAAAGAGAATTTGAGCAAACTGGATTTTATGACAATATGCACATGACTTTGTTTCATTTTAAGATAACAAATCCATATTTATTTAAGTACAAATGCAGTAACAGCAACACATGATTTTCAAAAACTTGAAAAACATGAACTTGTTTCAGCTACCTGTATTTACCTATCTGGTTAATAAGTATGATTGTTTTGATAAGCATTCCTTTTTGTTGTAATAACTACTTGCACCTTTTTTTTTGGCATTTCTAAAGATATCTTACATATGTCTTCCTATGCAAGTCAATAAAGGCATATTGCCAAATTCCATTTCTACAAAAACTGAGGTAAATATGTCATTTGATAAATAACATGGTGTAGCTTTTGGTGTCATTTCAACATCGCACACGCCCTTGTCAAAATCAATTTTATCAAAAGATAAAAGAAAAATATTAATTACACCCCAAATGACTATCACCCTTTCTCCCCCATAACAGTACAATGTATTTATCAATTTCTTCTTTTCCAGCCTGCCCATTAATGCTTGACAATATCTGAACCTATGTCATTCTCTTTTTAAAAGTGTGTAATATTTGCTACTGTGCAAAACAATGCATTAAAATTGCAATACAACATAATCCCTTTGCAGTTGACATAGAATAAATTAAAGTTTAATTATAAATATTTTAATATATTTCTTTTTCTATATCAACTTCTGATATCAAACTTTCACATAGAATCGATTCTAAATTGGCTAGATTTGATTTAGTCAGTTCTATACATAGAACAGTATTAAGAACTCTTTATCTTAAATGTAAATAAGTCTTATTAATAATAATATATACATATTGTGAAGCCAAGGTGGTCGAGTGGTATATATAAATATATAAATATATACAACTCGTCTAAACATCAACCCAACAATGTTAGATCTGTAACTTTGCTTTCGCAAATTTTTTGTTCTTCCCTCACCGGGATTCGATTAAAACTGACGAGGAAAGGTAACACACGGGCGCTGAAAGCTTTATTTTTGTGAAGCCCAGGTGGTCTTGTGGTCTAGCGGGACGGCTACAGTGCAGGCGATTTGGTGCCACGATATGTCAGTAGCATGGGTTCGAATCCCGGCGAACCCATGCTACTGAGATATCGTGGCACCAAATCGCCTGCACTGTAACCGGCGCGCTAGATCACACGAACACATGGGCTTCATAAAAATGAAGCTTTCGCTGGCCGGGTGTTACCTTTCCTCGCCAGTTTTAATCTAGAATCGTACTACAGTACATGCTATAAAAGGCATGAAGATGTTATTTTTACAGATCAGCTAAATTATCTATATATATAGTGAAGGATCCTACAAATTAATGTAAGATACAGTCACAGAAATAATTATATTTACAAGTACGTCTGAACCAGTGACAATTTTACAACAGATGTATCTATCGGATCACCAGCAGTGATGGTGATACATGACTGTGTACATTCTGTATATACAACTCGTCTAAACATCAACCCAATAATGTAAGATCTGTAAATTTGCTTTCGCAATTGTTCTGTTCTTGTTATATATATAGCAGTTATATATATCACAGTAGCATGGGTTCGAATCCCGGCGAGGGAAGAACCAAAAATTTGCGAAAGCAAATTTACAGATCTAACATTGTTGGGTTGATGTTTAGACGAGTTGTATATACATTATGTACACAGCCATGTATCACCATCATTGATGGCGATCCGATGGATACATCTGTTGTAGGGTTGTCACTGACTCAGACGTACTTATGAATATAATTATTTTCTGTGACTGTATCTTTAGTTACATTAATTTATAGGATCCTTTACTATAGATAATTTAGCTGATCTGTAACAATAACATCTTCATGCCTTATATATCATGTACTGTAGTACGCCGCTAGATTAAAACTGACGTGGAAAGGTAACACATGCCCACCGAAAGCTCTTTTTTTGAGAGCCCAGGTGGTCGTGTGGTCTAGCGGGACGGCTGCAGTGCAGGCGATTTGGTGTCACGATATCACAGTAGCATGGGTTCGAATCCCGGCGAGGGAAGAATCAAAAATTTGCGAAAGCAAATTTACAGATCTAACATTGTTGGGTTGATGTTTAGACGAGTTGTATATACATTATGTACACAGCCATGTATCACCATCATTGATGGCGATCCGATGGATACATCTGTTGTAGGGTTGTCACTGACTCAGACGTACTTATGAATATAATTATTTTCTGTGACTGTATCTTACATTAATTTATAGGATCCTTTACTATAGATAATTTAGCTGATCTGTAACAATAACATCTTCATGCCTTATATATCATGTACTGTAGTACGCCGCTAGATTAAAACTGACGTGGAAAGGTAACACATGCCCACCGAAAGCTCTTTTTTTGAGAGCCCAGGTGGTCGTGTGGTCTAGCGGGACGGCTGCAGTGCAGGCGATTTGGTGTCACGATATCACAGTAGCATGGGTTCGAATCCCGGCGAGGGAAGAACCAAAAATTTGCGAAAGCAAATTTACAGATCTAACATTGTTGGGTTGATGTTTAGACGAGTCGTATATACATTATGTACACAGCCATGTATCACCATCATTGATGGCGATCCGATGGATACATCTGTTGTAGGGTTGTCACTGACTCAGACGTACTTATGAATATAATTATTTTCTGTGACTGTATCTTACATTAATTTATAGGATCCTTTACTATAGATAATTTAGCTGATCTGTAACAATAACATCTTCATGCCTTATATATCATGTACTGTAGTACGCCGCTAGATTAAAACTGACGTGGAAAGGTAACGCATGCCCACCGAAAGCTCTTTTTTTGAGAGCCCAGGTGGTCGTGTGGTCTAGCGGGACGGCTGCAGTGCAGGCGATTTGGTGTCACGATATCACAGTAGCATGGGTTCGAATCCCGGCGAGGGAAGAACCAATAATTTGCGAAAGCAAATTTACAGATCTAACATTGTTGGGTTGATGTTTAGACGAGTTGTATATACATTATGTACACAGCCATGTATCACCATCATTGATGGCGATCCGATGGATACATCTGTTGTAGGGTTGTCACTGACTCAGACGTACTTATGAATATAATTATTTTCTGTGACTGTATCTTACATTAATTTATAGGATCCTTTACTATAGATAATTTAGCTGATCTGTAACAATAACATCTTCATGCCTTATATATCATGTACTGTAGTACGCCGCTAGATTAAAACTGACGTGGAAAGGTAACACATGCCCACCGAAAGCTCTTTTTTTTTTAGAGCCCAGGTGGTCGTGTGGTCTAGCGGGACGGCTGCAGTGCAGGCGATTTGGTGTCACGATATCACAGTAGCATGGGTTCGAATCCCGGCGAGGGAAGAACCAAAAATTTGCGAAAGCAAATTTACAGATCTAACATTGTTGGGTTGATGTTTAGACGAGATGTATATACATTATGTACACAGCCATGTATCACCATCATTGATGGCGATCCGATGGATACATCTGTTGTAGGGTTGTCACTGACTCAGACGTACTTATGAATATAATTATTTTCTGTGACTGTATCTTACATTAATTTATAGGATCCTTTACTATAGATAATTTAGCTGATCTGTAACAATAACATCTTCATGCCTTATATATCATGTACTGTAGTACGCCGCTAGATTAAAACTGATGTGGAAAGGTAACACATGCCCACCGAAAGCTCTTTTTTTGAGAGCCCAGGTGGTCGTGTGGTCTAGCGGGACGGCTGCAGTGCAGGCGATTTGGTGTCACGATATCACAGTAGCATGGGTTCGAATCCCGGCGAGGGAAGAACCAAAAATTTGCGAAAGCAAATTTACAGATCTAACATTGTTGGGTTGATGTTTAGACGAGTTGTATATATATATATATATATAGGGCAGAACCAAAAAAAATGCGAGAGTAAATTTACAGATCTAACAGTTCTACCTATAACAGTTTAATAGAGTTCTATCTAAAACTGGTTCTGACAGTTCTACTAAGAACAGTTTTTGGGGTAGAACTGTTCTAGGTAGAACTGTTCTAGGAGAGTTTACAACAGCTCTATGACAGATTATTCTGACAATTCTAACGAGAGATCAGAAGTTATATCCACTGTATGATTCCAAAAGAAGGTCCTGCATTTATTGTTCCCCTTCTTTTTTTTTTAAATCAGGTCGTCATTTTGCACTTTTTTTTTAATGACTCAGAGGACATAAGAGAAAAAGGTAAGCACGTGTAACCTGCCCCAAACGTTAGATTGTGTTTACGATAGAAACAAAAAGAAAAAAAAGCTGTTTACTTAATAAAACAGAATAAAAAGGGTGGGTTACCCCAACCTTGATTTCCTTTTCCCAGTCTAGGCGTATCAGTGCATGTTCATAGATCTCCGTTGTAGAAAAACATCTTCCTATATCTATTTGAAATACATCCAATTTGGGGTCCTCATTGCGGTCTGCTTTTAAATCATTTCGATTTCTTTCAGAAACAAATGAAATACAGAATTGTGAAAAATATAAAATTCAACTTTTGAACATGTTCAGTTCAATATAACTAAATATGTACAGTCATTTTAAAAATGAATTATCTTAATTTACTTGTCATAGTGTTTCTGAAAAACTAATGCGCGCCAATGTAATTACGCAAACGTAAAAAAAAACAAGAAGTAATTGTAACAGGATGCTGTTACGAAGTCTCCCAAACAAAGCTCCCATAACTCGCCATTCCTATGGTACCATCCATTTACAAGTATTCAAACAGGAGGGGGTGGTGGTGAACACCAGGGACTTTACCTACATTTCATTAGATTTGTTTTATCGTCCCATACAAGAATATATATGGTTTAGGGGTGGGGATCTCAATCATTTAAAAGGTGTGGGTGGGGTTGACCCCATGGACTCTCCCTATATTTCATTTGATGTGCTTTATTCTTCCATTCAAGAATATATATGGTTTAGGGGTGGGGATCTTGACCGTTTACAAGTTTTCTATCAAGATGGGGGTGGGGTGACTCTCTAGGGACTTTCCTTTTATTTCATTTCATTTGTTTTATTGACCCCTACAATAATATAGATGGTTAAGGGATGGCGATCTGGACTGTTTACAAGATAATAGCACATACTCAAATTGAACAGGGTGGGGATGACCCCAGGTACTTCCCTTTAATTTCATTTGATTTGTTTTATCCTCAAATTCAAGAATGTATATGGTTTAGGGGTGGGGATCTGGACCGTTTACAAGTTCTCAAACAAGAGGGGTGGGGTGACTCCCTAGGGACTTTTCTTTTATTTCATTGCATTTGTTTTATTGTCCCCTACAATAATATAGATGGTTAAGGGATGGGGATCTGGGCCGTTTACTAGTTAATAGCACGTTCTCAAATTGAATGGGGTGGGGGTGACCCCCCATGACATTCCCATTAGTTTTATTTCATTTGTTTTATTGTCCCATTCATGAATATATATGGTTTAGGGGTGGGGATCTGAATGGTTTACAAAATAATAGCATATTCTCAAATTGAAAGGGGTGGGGGTGACCCCATGGACTTCCCTTTTCTTACATTTGATTTGTTTTATTGTCCTCTACAAGAATATATATGGTTTAGGGGTGGGGATCTGGACCGTTTACAAGATAATAGCACATTCTCAAATTGAATGGGGTGGGGTGACCCCCGGGACTTCCTATTAGTTTCATTTGATTTGTTTTATTGTCCCATTCAAGAATATATATGGTTTAGGGTGGGTATCTGGGTCGTTTACAAGATAATAGCATATTCTCAAATTGAAGGGGGTGGGGATCACCCCCATGGGACTTGCCCTATGTTTTATGCAATTTGTTTTATTGTCCTTTGAACATATCTGAAGACTGCATGTGTCTATCACTTATAGTTTTCAAGTTATATTCTTTTGAAAATTTTAGAAAATAGAATCCTATGCCCCTCCCTTCTTTCTGCCCCCCCCCCCCCCCAAAAAAAAAAATACCCCTAAATAGACCCCAATGCACAAACGAACAATAAATTGCTCATCTAGACATATAAGTCTAACATTCTATGAAACCCTAAGTTAATCTGACAAGCGATTTGGAGAAACGCTGCGGACAAGTTCATTTTTAAAGTGGCGGAAGAAGAGGAAGAAGAGGAAGAAGAAGAATAATAAAAATAATAAGAACTGAGCAAAAACAATAAGTCTCCAAACTTTGTTTGGGAGACTTAATAATCACAAAATGCGCGCAAATGAAATGCGTCCGCATAACTTTCACTTACGGAAAAGCGATTTATGTTGTACAAACGGGTATCATTATTTGCGAAAGAGTCGTTAGCAAAAGACGACGACTGGGAAAAAAATCCCGTTTACTTCGTGAATATTGTGAAATTTGCGCTAAAACAGCTTTTACTTTTTTTTAGTGTGCCCTTTTATACTAGTATGCGGCACATTTGGTTAATTTTTTTTTTAAAGAATTATCCACCCATCTGTAAAACTGTGTTGAATATATTAAAAAGAAAGACAAATTTTAAAATGTATAATCTTAAATCTTTACGCTTTTCCAATGTAATGGGAGATAACTTATTTTTAAAATAAATATTTTCCTCTGAAACAGATATGATTGTTGACAAAAAGAGTTACATCCCATCATAAATATTATCAAAAAAGTAATACGATATTTAAAAAATATCTGACAAAGTGCACTGTATAGAAGTAAATTTCGTATATATATGATTATTATAAATATCAAATGAAAGAAAAATGTCAAAATGTCAAAATATATTTAGTTTATAATAAGGGGGATAATCAAAACTGCTTGTTTCTAAAAATATATTCTATTTGTGTTGTTGATATGTACATATGTACTTCGATAAATACATGTTGTTTAAACTATTCATAACTGAATTATTCCTTATAAAAGACGATAAAAATCAATCCATGAAATTTAGCCATTATCCAAGCTCTTGTTATTTGTTGTGTTTTGTATTTTCTGTTACTGGGATAAAAGATAACCAGAACGTCCATGGAAATCTGACGAAGACCTTTACTTACTTGAAAATCTCTAAAGGTTTGGGGGATTTTCAAGATTTAGATATTGATTTACGTAAGTTGTAAATATTTTTTCAACGAAAGTTTCTTTTTTCTTCTTCTTCCTTTTGAACAATTATAATAAGCCCGATCGTAAAGTCGTCTTGTTTTCTTAATAACGTTTTCGCTCCATTTTATTTGGTACAACATGTATTCATATGACAGTAGTGAAGCCTTGTTGACCCTTAAGAAGAAGAATTACTTCATCATTGAAATTAAACAAGAAACATAATATAAAAAAGAAGATGTGGTATGATTGCCAATGAGACAACTATCCATAAAAGACCAAAATGATACAGACATTAACAACTATAGGTCACCGTTCGGCCTTCAACAATGAGCAAAGCCCATACCGCATAGTCAGCTATAAATGGCCCCGATAAAACAATGTAAAACACGTTACCAAAACTGGCATTAAATTTCAAATTTACCGAACAAAAATTGATCCGTATAAACTTGTTATTTAATCTAAATTAAAATTCAGTTAAATCGTTTGATATTAGTAGTTTCGATAAAAAATAAACGTATACCAAAACTGGCATTAAATTTCAAATTTACCGAACAAAAATTGATCAGTATAAACTTGTTATTTAATCTAAATTAAATTTCAGTTAAATCGTCTGATATTAGTAGTTTTGATAAAAAATAAACGTATGTTTAAACGAAAAATTTAACGGTGATAAACTAGATTTAAACCTTTTAAATAACAAATTTAAACTGCTATTATTTTTCAAATAAATAACAAGTTTAATAACCCATAAATCGGAATTAAACTAAAGAAAATAAGAAATTTAAAAAAATTATTAAACTTTCATAAACTACTAAAATAATTCTTCATAAATCAGACCTTAAATTCAAAACTAGAAATTTAATTTATGAATAAACTTTGTAAACGTATCATTTCATGCAGTGATAATTACATCAATTTTCTCGCGAGTTGCATTAAGTTACCAATCCTTCTTCAAAGAGCAAAATAATAACCATAAATTCGTTAATAATCAATTACCCGGTGGTAATAATTATTTCACCGTTAGACACCGTCTGTCAATTTGTTCATCAATTTATTATATTATATAACCAGCCATAGAAACTACATAATTTTCCACATACTTTCTACAATGTGAAGATGTATACGCGAGTGAGTTACTTAAACCATGCCAAACTATTTTGATTGGTTAATGAAGTTGTTTATTGTCATTTGATTGGTTAATTATGTTGTTTATTGTCATTTAATACGTCGTTTGCATTACATAACTTTAAGCAGACGACACTTAATTATTTGAAGTGTTGATTACGGCGTTTTGCATTTGCGCCGATCTGCATTTCATTTGCGCCGATTTTTTCTTTCATTTGCGCCGATTTTTGTTTTCATTTGCGCCGATTTTTTTACAGGTAAATTACAGGTTAATTATAGGTGAATAGATATAAGAAGATGTGGTATGAGTGCAAATGAGACAAGTCTCCATCCAAGTCATGTTTTTTGTTATATTTATCATTATATATAGACCTCTTCCGTCATCCAGTTGTACACTATATTTACATACTTTAAAATCAAGAAGTAAAACCCTTAGATAAAAACACTCTGGTTTATACTAAAATGACTTTTTAAAATCTATTTACAGCATTCAAATCCATAAAAACGGAAGACATTAAAATCATAAATCTGTTGTTGCTGAGTATTTATAGGCAACATATCTAATATGTTCCTTTCATGTGATTTCGTCTCTTATATATTTGTTGTAATTGTCAATAACGTAATCCATCTTTTCTTTGTCTTGCTAACGTACTTATGTGTGTGGCCGCCGATGGTTAAAAAAATTGACCCCTCGGCTCGTTGCAGTGTGCAATATGTCCATCAATTACAGCAAAGTTCAGAACAATATGAATCAAAATTAACTAAAACCTATGTTTATAAACAGATTTTACCAATATACCTGCACGGTATAGTACATGTACAAGTATTAACTTACCTGTAAATCCAATTAGGAGCAAATAAAAAATCGGCGCAAATGAAAAAATGAAATCGGCGCAAATGAAAGAATGAAAATTTTAAAAATCGGCGCAAATGTCATACGCCCGTTGTTATCTATGGAACAGGAGACTCGGTGGCCAAGTAGCTACCTTATTCGTCCTTAGTGATCCTTAGTATCTAAACTCTAACTCGTTAGAAGCAAGGTGCGCTCGACTCTGATACAAAATGACAAAAATTGCCAGTTCTCATACCAAAGGCCACTGGTTCCCACTGTGTGCTCCGGCTTCCTCTACTATAAAATATGGCCAACATGATATCGCCAAGTGTATATGTTGTTCATTGTATCGGTTAATTAAGTCTCTAACAAAAACATCATTTAACAAATAAAAACTGACTGCTTTGACTTAGAAACAAGAAATATAAACCCTGCTTCAAGATAACTCTGTAGTATTTTTAAAGTTTAAACTTGTTTAGTGGTTTTCGTTTGTTGATGTGGTTCATAAGTGCTTCCCTTTTCTCGTTGTTTTATATAATATATTAGACCGTTTGCGTTCCTGTTTGAATGGGTTTACACTAGTTTCATTTTGGGGCAATTTATATATTGCTGTTAGGTGTATACCAAGGCTCCGTGTTGAAGACCGTACTTTAACCTATAACAGTTTTCTTTTACAAATTGTGACTTGGATGGATAGTTGCTTCATTGTACCACATCTTCTTATACATATTGTATCATTCGCAATTTCTTGATCTGTTTTTATCAAAAGATCATTCAACTGTAGATATTTCGCCTACCTCAACTGTTTATCTGTAGCCAATTAATCTTAGTTTAGAATATAATCTTAACTTCAGACTGAAAATCAATTATTTATTTATCTATTTATGATATACCAGCAGTTGTATTAACTTGTGTTTTGACTTAGGAGATCTAGGGTTATCTGAAAAAAAATATTTTTTAAGACAGAAACAGATTAAAGGATATCAATATAATAAAAGTTATGTTCAACTTCAACAACTAATCAATCGATCTTTTTTGGAACAAGTGGATGTTTATTCCATATTTCGTACAAAATCATTTGCATATTTATACTAGAAATCATTTCAAATCACATCAATTGTGTCTATAATTTGCAACAACCAAAAAGAAACTACAAAAACTATTTGGGCATTGAGATATATTATTTTTTCGTACTTCCCGAATAGATATAGGAAGATGTGGTATGAGTGCCAATAAGACAACTCTCCATCCAAAAAACAATTTATAAAAATAAACCATTATAGGTCAAGGTACGGCCTTCAACACAGAGCCTTGGATCACATCGAACAACAAGCTATAAAGGGCCCCAAAAATTACTGATATAAAACCATTCAAACGGAAAAACCAACGGTCTAATCGATATAAAATAGATATTGTTATAAATGCGTTTACTTTTCTACATTGGCTAGAGGTATAGGGGGAGGGTTGAAATCTCACAAACATGTTTAACCCCGCCGCATTTTTGCGCCTGTCCCAAGTCAGGAGCCTCTGGCCTTTGTTAGTCTTGTATTATTTTAATTTTAGTTTCTTGTGTACAATTTTGAAATTAGTATGGCGTTCATTATCACTGAACTAGTATATATTTGTTTAGGGGCCAGCTGAAGGACGCCTCCGGGTGCGGGAATTTCTCGCTACATTGAAGACCTGTTGGTGACCTTCTGCTGTTGTTTTTTTTTCAATGGTCGGGTTGTTGTCTCTTTGGCACATTCCCCATTTCCGTTCTCAATTTTATTAATCATTTGCATGTTTCCTCATCTCATATAACAACAAATTTTAAGCAATAACAAACTATTTGCACATTGAGATATATAATTTATTTTCGTATTTAACAAATAGTTTTATAATTTATGACATAATAATTAATGATTTTACATCAACAAGCAACGTAATTATCATTTATAATTCACTCTGTATTTTTCAAAACTTGATATATTTCCCTGAATTGATAGTGAAATATTATTTATGTCATTAAATGCTTTACTGTACATGGATGTTATCTGATTGTTGGATGTGAGGCAAACGCCTACCGTATTTCTGGTACAATTTCTGTATTTAATATCATTTATGATTTAGATGGGATATACATAGTTTGTGAACTAACAGTCTTCGCAGTATGTAAGTATTTGATAACTAGCTAAGAATATAATTTATCAATTATTATAATTCGATTAACTGCAAAATTGTTATTGGTCTAATTTTAAATTTTCGAAATCATCGCTTATAAATTGCAAATCATGAAATATCATTTTCTCTGTAACTGCCATAGTAACATTTCTAATGTAGAATAATGGATAAACAGACAATAAATATATTCAATTTAAAATGTGCATGTCTCATGTCCGTCAAATAAAATTTGAATATTATAGTTGATTTCCCAATACAAGTTTGCTTTGATTTTTCTTACAAAACATGTAGCACTAATCGGTTTTAAAGTAGCTATCCCCCTTCTTAATATAAATGATATGTACGCATGGTCATACCTATACATTTCTTAGGTTCATTGGCGGATCCAGGGTTTGTGGGGGGGGGGGGGAGTCCAGGGGTTGGAACCTCCTTTTTTGGACGATCAATGCATTTGAATGGGGACATCTACTTGGAACCCCCCCCCCCTTCCTTTTGTCCTGGGTTTGGAACCCCCCTTTTTTAAAATGGCTGGATCCGCCCCTGAGGTGTATATCAGCAACATCGTCGAAGTATTCGATAATTAACGACAATCAACTGCTGTTATTTGAGTTATGTCCCTTTGAAATAAGAATTTATATGAATAATTGGCATTGTTAGTGATCTCTTGTCTGCGTTTGTTGTAGGATATTACCGTTAGCCACATGGCATATAAGGATGAACGGATAACAGTGTGCTACTCTTCTTGTATTTGTTGTCAATGGTGTTATGTTCTTATTCAAGTAGCTTTATGTTTCTTTATATAATTGTGTATTTTTAGGGGGCTTGATTGTTTTTAAGAATAATTCTTTCAGTAATATTATCACATCAACTTCTTTTTCTTTTGTTACTCCTACTTCGCTAGTGATGTTAATACCGTAAGGTACATTACCAGTATGCATGGAATATTCGTAACTGGACGTTATGCGAACAACAATTAACCAATAATTTCAACAACCAATTTTGATTTTCCCTGTCAATAGAATATCCTGGACAATTCAAATTCATTAATTGTAGTTAGTAAACAAATGAGTTAAAATAAGTAGATCGATGTAGTCTGCTTGCAGGTGAAACGACTTTCAACACGAGGCTAAATGACTTTAAAATTAGCAACTGCAAGACACCTAAAAAATGCCTTTAAAATGATCAAAATTAATACCCATAGCAAGCCATGAAAGATCAAAACAAAATGAAATAGTTTGTTTTTTCTAAGCAGTCTTTTCCGTAAGTATGTGTATCTTCAGTGATTAAACGATTCCTCGTTCAATAAATACAGACTGACTGCCATGACGTACATTGTAGTTACACGAACTAGTTCTGCTTTACGATCAATCGGTTGTCCTAATAATATAAACCTGTGTCCATCCCAATGTCTTGGTATCTTTGGAGATTTATTTTATCAAGAGATCACTCAAGAGAAAAAAATGCCTACCTCAATTTTTTATCTGTGACCACTTAATCATACTGGAGAATATATTTATTATCTATATACTTCAGACAGTTAAACTATTTATTTTTCTATTTATCTCAGTTGTATTCAACTAAATTGGAAGTCTGACCTGGGAGATCTGAGATTGTTTCTTGTATCAAAATAAAACTTACTTTGTAAAGATAGAAACAGATATAAGTCTAAATTCCAATTGATATTTTATAGCGTGTTTTTCTATGTTGTGATGTTATATTATTGTTTCATAAAAGATAGAAGGTTTGGAACCATTAAAACGTTTAATCCCGCTGCAAATGTTTGCACCTGTCCTAAGTCAGGAATCTGATGTATAGTAGTTTGTTTATGTAGTTCATACATGTTTCTCTTTTCTCGTTTTTATATAGATAAGACCGTTGGTGTTCCCGTTTCAATGGTTTTACATTACTAATTTGTAGGGCCCTTTAAAGCTTGCTTTTCAGTGTGCGCCAATGCTCCGTGTCGAAGGCCGTACCTTGACCTATAATGGTTTACTTTTATAAATTGTTATTTGGATGGAGAGTTGTCTCATTGGCACTCATACCACATCTTCCTATATATTTATATAAGATAATCAATCTAATACTTTTTCATTCAAAATACTGTACGTTCCTAAGGGTGACTGAGGAAGAGAAACATTATCACTGCGGGTTCGTCCAACCGGAGTATAATCCTTGTCAAAGTGGGATGTCTGTTTGGTTGTCCGCGAAATACAAATACGCAGCCACGTCAATTCAGAATGGGGACGTTGAATCCGATGCTTCGTGGAGAGATAGTGCCACGTTCTTTGCACGTTTAGAACAACACTATGAGGGGTATTAAGGTGGCGTGCTGCAAGGCCTGTCCCTATCCAATTAACCATATTGTTTTAATCCTTTTTAACTGTCCTTTATGCAACCGCAATCAATCAATAAATCATTTTATTTTATGTTGACTACACGTTTTAAGGGTGTTATATGTACTGGGCGATCAATTATCTGACTACTCTTTGTGGATATGTTTTATTTGGAATGAAAAAATATTCAATGGGTAGTTTTTAGCCTGCTAATAATCTTAGATACCAGGATTAAAATTTTGTGAACGACAAATGCACGTTTCTTCCTCAAAAGAGTTATTCGTGGCTAGCGAACAAAAAACAGTTAAAATGGGCAAATAACGTGCGAAGTTGAAGAACATAATTTGAAGACTCAAAGTTCTGAAAGGTTTATCCAAATACAGCTAAGGTAATTTATTCACTGGGTAGAAAATCCTTTGTATTTTACCAAAATTCCAAGTTTATTAATCTATGAAATCGTCGGAGACTTTTTAGCAAATAGATCGGACATTTAAGCGATAAAAATAATCCATTTTTCTCTTCATGAAATGGCAAAATAATAAATTTCAACTTCATATTTCATTTAAATGCATTGCATTACAGCAGTCATGTCATATTTTGCGCCGTTCATGGACTCAACGCAAGAGGGTGTGAATAGGGGTAACTTATTAGCTCTATCCTTTACATGTTTTCCCTATTTGATCTCTATTACGTAATTCCCAATCTACACACTTATGCAACTGTTACTAATCTGTTCTATTCTAGTGTAAAGACAACAGTACACAACGTGGATGATTTAATACTTAAATAATCGAATTATTAAATCCCTCTCAATTTTTTGGAACAGTTCATAATATTTACCTAACATCTGCTTCTCGTGGTGTTTGTTTTGTCTGGTATTAAAGTGCTTTTTGCTACAATTTACCATAGCAAACAAGGATTCAATTATCGATAAAGGGAGTTCGATGTCGGTGCTTAAATGTCAGAACCAATTAAAAAATACTATTTTACAATTTTTAAAATGACCTTAAAATATCAAGACTACATGATATTTTGACATTGCGATATCCAGTATGAAATGTGTTTTTCTTCGGAGACATCGAAACAACCATTTTTAATTAAAAAAACACATCTATCCTACGTAATTTTCTGGTTGAAAATGATAAGCTGGAAATTTTTACACTATCGTCTATGGTATTATCGCACTCGCTAACTACAGGACTGTAATTTACACCAACTCTTATCACAACGAAACAGCTACTGTTTAAATCATTGGTTTCATGTAGTTAATCCCAACAAAGTATTATTGATATTGAGCAACAAGTTGCATGATATGCCAATATTTACAAAAATGCGTTTACCAAGATTAACTAAGACCAACACATATTAGTCCCAGGGATAACCGATAATTATTTTGCTATGCTATTAATTCAGACATTTATTGTTCATAAAGGATATAGTTTTAAGGGTGGATATAGTACAAAATATGATACTAAAAAATTAACAGTTAACCTTTTTCCTTTGTATTCTAATTTACAAAACTAAAGCGTAAATGTGTTCAATTATCTTATATATTTCCCGTCAAACGACAATAAAATCGATAAAACTATATAACCACTACTCATTAAAACACATCGTTATCTTTTTTTTGTTGTAATTACATCTTTTTTTTCTGCTAGAGTGAGTATTTTATTTCTAATTTTGCTTTTTAGATGTAATGTTTGTTTTACAACCAACAAAATTACACAAATTATTTTAACTGCCTTTTGTCGTAAATAATTGTCGTTTTTATTTATGTTGTCTCGATTCAATGTTTCTTGATTGCAGTAAAACCCATTGCTACTTCATTAGAGTCACCATTTATTTCGTATTGTCTAAACATCTTCCTATTAAAGCAAGAGCAATTAAGATAATTAAAAGAAGACCAATTTAGAAGATGCGTCTTTATTTTGATAGATATATAAAGAAGGCAATACTATTTTTATACATATGGCACCAAACATTTATTGTGTTGCATCTATTTTGTCTCTCTTGGAGAACAGAATTTCCAAAGATATGTGCTTTTTAATATTATCTATTGTTCAATATCCTTAAATCAATAGAAGTAAGTCGCTGAGCTTAAGGAAACAGTTTATATTTCAAAAAAAGATTACAGTTGTCAACATAATTATCTTAAACACCGTTTGTCAACTTTATTATTTTATGCCGGATCTATATAAGGCTTGTATTATTTCTGTATTTTCGAATAATGACTTCAAATCAATAGCAGTTAGTATCAAAGCTGTAACTAACTATATCGAATGAACGATTATAAGTCATAACACTCATGCAAAACCATATCACATTTCTCAGCAAATCTTACGTATTTAAAAAAAAGATTATAGTTGTCAACATAATTATCTTAAACACCATTTGACAACTTTATTATTTTATGCCTGATCTATATAAGGATTGTATTCGTTCTGTATTTTTGAATAATGACTTCAAATCAATAGCAGTTAGTATCAAAGCTGTAACTAACTATATCGAATGAACGATTATAAGTCATAACACTCATGCAAAACCATATCACATTTCTCAGCAAATCTTACGTTTTTAATTATTCATCCACACCTTTCTTCTCTCATTTATGAAGTTTCTCATGTACCCATCCAGTCTCTCACAGCCATCAAGTCTCAAATTCACCCATACAGTCCCATGTACTCATTCATTCTCATTCATTCAACAACTAATCCACTCCCATTCACCCTCTTCCATTCTTTTATCTTATCTCATCCACTCATCTTCTCTCATTCTCACTAATTCACTCGTGCTTTCTCACTCGTCCTTTCTCATTCACTCGTCTTTTCTCATTCACTTGTCCTTTCTCGTTCTATCATCCTTTCTCATTCACTCGTCCACTCTCCCAACCACTCTTCATTCACTCATCCACTCTCCATTCACTCATTGACAATCACTCTTCATTCACTCATCCACTCTCAAAAACATCTCCCATACACTCTTCCTCTCTCCAATCCATCTCCCATCTGCGCTCCCATCTATTCTCTAATCCACTGTTCCATTCACTCATCCTCACTCATCCAGTATTCCATCCACTCTCCCATCCATCTGCTATACACTCTGCATTCACTCATCTACTCTCACATTAACTCTCCCATCCGTTTCCCATCCACTCATCCACCCATCTATCTACTCATCCAATCTCCATTCACTCATCCTCTCTCCATTCACTCATCCTCTCTCCATTCACTCATCCTCTCTCCATTCACTCATCCACTCTCCATCCACTTACCACTCTCCATCCACTCATCCTCTCTCCATTCACTCTCCATTCACTCATCCACTCTCCATTCACTCATCCACTCTCCATTCACTCATCCTCTCTCCATTCACTCATCATCTCTCCATTCATTCATCCAACTCATTCGTTTCACTTACCTACAGAACTTAAATATTACCTTCCCCTGAACATCCACCTGGGCAGTTTACGGCCCAAATGGACTGACACTACTCATGTAGTGACTGGCTAAGACTATGAAAATGTCCTACTCCGCTGTGATAAATCACAGTATTTCCAGGAGAACACCACGGTCTACCAGTATCTGGGAAAGGTTGGCACCCTCATCTTCAGTTAAACTTCATTAAATGAGGGGCAAATTTGATTCTTCTGAAGTAAAACATTTTGTTTCAATTAATATTTTGTATACTATGGTATTCTAATAATTGATTTATTTCAGTTAAATCTTCCTGAATGAACTTAATGTTATTTTGCTATCATTTGCATAAGGATTTATGGTCATTCTGTTTACTTTTCAAATGTAAATGACTTAACTTATTTTAATAGAGAAATAATTGAGAAAATAACAAATAGCAATTTTAAGGGGAGGAAACTTTTTGTTTAAATTAAAAATTAATGAAAAAAAATAACGGAGGAATAGGTATGTTCCGGACCATGTGATTATTTGGACCATACGCGTATGGTCATGACCATTTGGGTATATACTCATATGGTCCGACCATACGCGTATGGTCCGACCGTACGCGTATGGTCCGACCGTACGCGTATGGTCCGACCGTACGCGTATGGTCCTACCGTACGCTTATGGTCGCGGGGTAATTAACACTATGTTACAGTTTACTTTGAATACTTCTAAACTCTTCATATGGTATGACCGTTCATTAAAAAGACGCTATCATATAGTTAATTTTATTATTATATTATAATAAAAAGATTAGCTAAATAAAAATTACAACAAGTTTCACAGTTAATTTTACTTACTTGTCAAAACTATAATAATCACAATTTATACCGATGGTCATTATCGATGTGGAAGTAAATGTCACCCAAGCCTACATGCAAGAACGTAATTAGCGATGAAAACTTACTATGGCACCAATATTTATTTTTTACATAGCATTTGAATTATAAACAAAAATACTTTGTCATGTAACCATCATTGTTTTTTAGATAAAGTTTTTGTATTATTGAAACTTTTATAATGTGATTTACAAAAGAAAATACCTATATGGTCCAAATACTAATATGGTCCGGACCGTTAATAACCAAACGAGTATTATACTCATATGGTCCGACCATACGCGTACGGTCGGATCATATGCGTATGGTCGGACCATATGAGTATACGCATATGGTCATGACCATACGCGTATGGTCCAAATACTCACATATGGTCCGGAACAGGTATATATTTCATACGTTGGGTGTGATACTTCTATTGTTTTCCCCTGTTAGTCTTTGATTAATTGGCACTTTTCAAAAAATTGGTCCGACCATACGCGTACGGTCGGACCATATGAGTATACGCATATGGTCATGACCATACGCGTATGGTCCAAATACTCATATGGTCCGGAACAGGTATATATTTCATACGTTGGGTGTGATACTGCTATTGTTTTCCCCTGTTAGTCTTTGATTAATTGGTACTTTTCAAAAAATTGTGCAGAATTTATCTTTGTTTCAAATATAGAATGACTTGAGTAATCAGGTAATGCGTAATCATGTCCATAACCTGATAACTACAGACAAACTTTTACATAGCATTTCATTGTATATATATTATTATAACCTTCACCAGAAACCATTCAAATTTCCATCCTTGATTTCCTGTATACAAGCTTTAGTAACCATGTAACTTATATACAAAATACTCTATAGAAACATAAAAAAGTATGCCTTGAAACTCCCAAGACATATGTTTATGACTCAGAAAATTAACTGCAACGAAATGTAGGATTGATTTCCTACAACTGTCTACGACTATTTTTCGACCGTTTTTCGTATTCAACCGGATGTGACGTACTTTGGTGGTACATGTATAACACCTGTTGACTCCTTGTTCTGTTATAAATCATATCGGTACTAAAGCCCCGAGTTGTTTAGAATGTTTGCAAACTTGTATATTATGAGACAAGAGAGAAAGATTTGCGTTTTACAAATTTATCGATATATCAATCTTAAATACAGAAGACATGGTCACAGGCCCCTTATGAAGCTACATTTAGGTTAAGGCATATTTTTTTTATATGTTCAACTACAACACATTGCCTAGTTGCTTATGATAATAATTGGTAAACAGAAAGTTTTTGAATAGAAAGAAATTTTCAACTAAGCAATGCATAGGAAATAATGTTATATGTAAATGTTTATATAAGTCATCATTCAAATGCCGTCCACACTTTAAAAAAAAAGGGAGATAGGGTTCAGCTTGCCAATGTTAGGAGTTGAACTTGTAAAAAGGATAAACAGAAGTGGACTTAAAGGGACATGGTTCCATACCCCCTTATGGAGCTACATTTATGTTGAGACATGCTTGTATCTTGTTTATATGTTAAATTCCTTACAGAGTCTTATTGACCACCACAAGAGCGAACCCGCATTGGAATGATGACTTCTATAGATATCTACAGTTAACATTACTTGCAAGTTATTACTATGTTTACATTGATCTTTATGTCCTCATATTTCCTGTTTTACCAGTTATAATCTCATGCAAATAATCTGTACCAATAGATAGACTGATAATGTCTAGCAGGATCTGCTTACCCTTCCGGAGCACCTGAGATCACCCCTAGTTTTTGGTGGGGTTCGTGTTGTTTATTCTTTAGTTTTCTATGTTGTGTCATGTGTACTACTAGTATTGTTTGTCTGTTTGTCTTTTTCATTTTTAGCCATGGCGTTGTCAGTTTATTTTAGATTTATGAGTTTGACTGTCCCTTTGGTATCTTTCGTCCCTCTTTTCCAAAGTCTAATGATTATACCTTTATAACTATTTTTAATGTAAAAGTTTGCCTACAAGATATTTGTCTTGATCCTCACCTGAAGCAGCGACAAATGATCATTTCTTGAATACATCCATGTCGTTTACTAATTGATACATGTAACAATTGTATCAACAAGGAATTGCCTTGCAATAGCCATGTCTAAGACTGGTCCCGAAACAATATATCAAAAAGTAAATAAGGTGATGTTTTTGGCATCAACAAATTGAAAATATTGCAGAGTTTATGAGACTTATTTTTTAAAAAAGCAATGAGCAAATTGAAAATATTGTAGAATTCATATCAGTGATTTTCATTTTTTCTTGTTTCCCCACGTTTGTGATTTACAATTTACGGTTGCGACATCACTGATCCCGAAACAATATCCACAAAAACAATTAAAAAGTCATTAAGGTAGACATTAGATTTGCAGAGTTCATGTGTGATTTGAACATATTGTAGAAATCAATGACCAATTGAAGATATTATAAGGTTCACGAACCAATGAAAACATTTATGGTATTCTGAAGATCAATGATAGGTGCATTTGTAAAAAGTATAATAAATGTATTCCTGATATTTATAATGAGTTTATTTAGGTAAGGAAGTTGAACAATAAATAAACATAGATAATATATTTTATTTTGTAACTTTGTGTATTTACACAGCATGTTTTAAATCTAAAGATGCATGTTTGAAGCATGTTTCTCATATTTCATACCGATATTGCATAAACATAAACATTATAAACCTAAAATTAGAATATAAACAGTGGACGATATTATGTTAGTGTTATATATACAATCATTAAAGGAAGTCATTTCAGATAATGTAAAGTCGAAACAATTAAAAAGATACGTTTGTTCGTAAATAAATAAACTCATCATAGATACCAGGATAACATATATATATATATTTACGCTAGACGCGCGTTTCGTCTACAAAAGACTCATCAGTGACGCTCGAATCAAAAATATGTTTAAAAGGACAAATAGAGTACGAAGTTGAAGAGCATTGAGGACCAAAAATTCCTAAATGTTTTGCCAAATACAGCTAAGGTAACAGAAGGCAAAGCTATATGAGGTGTCTAACATGCACTAATTCTGGTTATTCAATATTGGTATTAATTTAGTATATATGAATTGGATTTTTAATGTAAAATAACCATATCCACCTGGTGAAAAATAATATTCACCGACTTGAATAATCGTCATACGCTTTTCCATGTAACGTTGTGGTAAAATGTTTGATGTAAAATAAGTTTCGGTAGACATTGTGTTCTCTCGCAATATAGAATAAAATGAAGGCGATATTAAACAATTACTGTCTTTTGTTACGGTTAATATATGGTTGACCTAATTTTTGAAAAACTGACTTTCACTTCGGTCGTCTGCCTCAGTGATTATATTCTTTTTTTAAATATATAAAACCGCATATGTACCTCATCAAAAGAAAGTTATTGTGTAATATGGCTCTAATTTTGTATCTCTTGTGAAAATTTGGAAAACAGATATTCCAAAGATATGCACTTCGTCTATAGCTCACATAGTTTACAACCCCTATAAAATAGAGAAAAGAAAACATTAAATTCCTGTTAATTCATTTTGATGCTATAACCCTGACATAACGTATTATTTCAGGCTTGTCGTTTGTTTTTTGTATGCATTTTTGTGACGTTCTCATCGACAGCACGTGCAATCATGAAAGTCGCATTTTATTTGGAAATAAAACATAATTTTGGCATGTCTTGCAATGTATGCCAATCAAAGGAACGGATTTCTGTCAAACACGAATGCTATGTCAATTTTTCTGGAGATATCGTGCCTGCCAACACAACATTTGATAAGATATTTTGATATAGTTTTAACAGTTATATAAAAATTGACGGTATCTAAATGACATAAATTTAATAATTATGTATATAAACCTTCTCTGTTAGCTTCCATACTTTTGATCCCGCTAAACATTTTAATAACATCAGACGTTTTGTTGAGATGGTTTGAGGTTCATGTTGGTATCGAAAGTCTTCAATGTATTGAGTTATGCTGTAATCTTTTACTTCCTATACACATGAAATGTTGGTGGTATTCGACTGTTTTACATATTATTACTTAACTATTCAGATTAATGAATGAAAATAATGTCTTATCAAATTAGTAAATCAGAAGCAAGAGTCAACTACTTTTAAGGTCAGACAACCTTGTTTTAGAGCATTGCAAATATATTTATTACTTTGATTCTTGATCATTTCTGAGTTCACCAACAGAACATTGTCGACAGAATTATTATAAGGGACGACATCAAAAGATCAATGTAAGATAAAAAAAAAAAAAAAACTTAATTCAAATGAGGGTGAGGGGGGGTTGAACTGCAGCAAGATTTGGTTATCCGACATGGATTTTCACATATATCCATATGGGTCAATCAATTTTTCCCAAATTAAGTTAAGAAGGGGGTGTGGGGGGATCAGTGAAAAAACTATGTGAATTAAGTTTTTTATCCTTCATTGAACTTTTGATGTCGTCCCTAAATCATATCAGTACTCAAGTACTATATATAATGATTCAAGAAAGTAAGATTTCCCATATGCAAATTATGCAATAGATCACTGTAAATTACAGAAGCGTATTTAAAGGGATAAGGGTTCAGAACTCATTTATGGAGCTATATTTAAGTTCAATGCATATATTATTTACATGTTTTACTCTTAACGATGCTGAATTTAGACCCCTTTTATATAAGACTGAACGGCATTTAAATGATGACTTGTATAAATGTCTATCGTAATATTATTTCCAATTAATTGCTAAGTGGGTACTAATTCAAATTTCTGCTTCTTTCCCCCATTGCCTATTCTAATCAGTAGTAATATCATCTGTAATCATAGATACATTGATAATGTGTATTTTCCAATGACTTTATCAATAATAACTATAAATGTTTTCCTAAAATATATTTTTGTTTTGACCCTCACCTGAAACAGCACCAAATGAACACTTTATAGATAAATCCTTTTAGTTTCCTGATAATTGAGAACCATGGTATGAACAAGGAATTTCCTTGAAATAGCCATGTCTAACCTTTACAAATGCGACATAACTGGTCCAGAAACAATACCCCTCAATATATCAAAAAGTTAAAGTCATATGAAACCTTCATTATAAAACTTATGTACATATACTTTTTTTTGAAGAAAATTCTATAATTTGTCCACATTTAGAAGAAGTTTACTTATTTTAAATTGCTTGCTTCTAAGAAGCAATTCGCCGGCATATTTTCCGTATGCAAGTAACCGTAGGGTGACCCTTCCGGGTGATCGCAATACGCATCGATCGTCATTTAAATAAACTATTATCTGATTGCATATGTTATAGATGTGCTCAATATCCATGCGTCTTTGTTGATTGTTAACTATAAGGTGACAATCGATGAACTACGGCTTCAAAACACGACAACTGAATTAGTTCAAGAATTGGATAAACATTATTTTTCACCAGTCACTCGTTTAATATGACTTTAAAATGCTGTTATGACATCAGAAAATTGCAACTATTGCAGGGTTCAAGCGTATTTTTTTGTACTGTAGAAACCAATGAGCAGATTTAAAATGTTGTAGAAAAAGATGAAGAAATTGAAAAATTGAAAATAAATCGAAGGTCATCATAAACTTGATACTTTACTAGTGGTCATTCATTCTATAGTGAAATATCAGTCATTTACCTTGTTTCCCCACATGTTCAAGTGTATGTGTCTGTTACCGCGTATCAATGCTATTTGGTGCATTAGTAAATAGTATCAGTATTGCTGGTATTTATGATGAGTTAATTTATTGAAGGAAGTTACCAAATATAATAAACATAGATGGTGAAGGAATTTTATTGTTATGTCTTTAAAGTTTTATCAATTTAAAGAGCTGTTTACGCAGCTTGTTTTTGAATTTAAATGCATGTTTACAGCTTATATCATTTCTAATATCAATAATCTTTAAAGTAAACATTATAATTCTAAAAATAAAATACGAAACACAGGAAGATATTATTATAGCGTTATTCATAATCATTAAAGAAAGTGCAGTTGAGATAATATAAAGAAGAAAAATTAAGAAGATGCGTTTGTTCGTTAATACCCAGAAAGCAGAGCTTTATTTATATGTGTTGCTCAACATGCACTAATGCTTGCTAATGCATTTAGTTTGTTTCCCTTCTGAATATTTTGAGAAAGGACATTAAAGATATAAGCGCTTCTTCTATAGCTTTTATATCATATTTTATGTGCGCCTAAATTTTATTTTCCAAAAAATCATACTTTTTCTAGTCATTTAAATTAACTTTGTGTCATTGTCTTCATAAACAACGGTTATATTTAGGAGGCTACGTTCATTTAAGCAAAATCTTGTGACTTTCATCCCAATTGATCTAGCTATTTGCCATGTTTAGACTTGCAGAAAACAGCACTTTTTATTCCTTTTGTCATACACAAGTATGACTTCGAAGTGTAATAATAAGCAGGATTTTCACAAGAAGTTTTGGCATGCATTTTTAAACTTTTTGCATTTATAAGTTTATTATATGAAATTAAAAAAATCAATGTCTTATCTTACTTTGTCGGTTTTAGTATTTTCTGGGTATATGACTTTCAGAAGAAATTAAACACGAATCTACACTTGACTAAAGCATGTTAAGACACAAGAACTTTATTTAAAAAAGATAATCGACACTTTCAAATGTATGTGGCATATGTTTAAAACCATCAATTTAATGATTATTTTATCATATCTAATTGTCGTAAATTTGACGGCTAAAACCTTCCAATCTACAGTTTAAGATAAGATAAAATAAACAATATGTAACAGAAATAAACTTAAAATGGATGGGGAAGATCCCAATGATAGATATAAAAATTACGATATGCAAATAGTTCTGCAAGTAAAACGAACGAAACCACAAAGGAATCTAAAAGGCATATTCCAACAGGTTGTAATTTTGGAACATATTTTGACGTTCTCCTTTTTCAAGTATTATAAATTGAACCCATGAGTATTCGTCTATTTGACCTCAATTATTCTTGTGAAGTCTTAAACACGTAAACAAACCTGTATTTATGTAGAAGCTTACATTTCTATAGAAAAGGTGTCGCGGGTATATGCCTTAATAGCAATCATGCTGGTATAGCAAAATGGAGCTGCATATGCCCGAGCTGTCAATTTACTGGAACTAATAAAAAAAAAAACGTGCCTGTAAAGAACGATCTCAGTAGAGAAATGCAAATGATCCTGCCTCAAGTCGGTGGGTTTTTTTCTCGTTGATCCGACTTCCTTCATATAGAAAAACTGGTTGTCATTGTTTAGTCGTGAGTGCATCAGCCACTAACAGGATATCAATCATCACAGTCTGAAATACTTTTCGCCAACTTAGTTATTGACAGTGTTGTCTTCTTTTCAAAACATCTTTTGAAAACTGCTCTATACATGTATATTGATAACTTAGACATTTAGAGTAATCGGTTACTCTATGATAATAGAGAAATATTGAATATAGATTCTCTGGAGAACATTCGCTGACTTTATCAACAATAAAACAGATTGTTTGACGTATGGATTTTGACAATTCGCTTTCAACGAACATTCGCGTTATATTTTTTTTCATTTTATAAGTAGATAATTGGGATGAGATGTCTAAATGATTTATCAAGAGACAGGCTACACAAATGGCATATTGCATGGTAATTGACTAAAACCAGTCACTATTGCGTAATACAAATAAACAAGGGATTTCTTTTCATCCTAAAGAGCAAATGTAGACAGATTGAAATAAATTTTTGCTTAATTTAATATTCCTGATAAACACGAAGTATATAAATCATGCATTAACCGTCACAAACAATAATCCAAGTTATGTTAGTTCATTGCAAAAGTCCATTCATCATAGTTGAGTACTAAGAACTGACAAAAAGTAAAATAACTAAAACATCGAACTCCGATGAATTTCAAAATGGCAAGTCTCTTTTCAAATGGTAAAAGCAAAAGCACAAATTCATCAAACAGATCTAAAACAACTATCATATTCCTGACTTGGTGCAGGCATTTTTCATGTAGATATGGTGAATAAAACCTGTTTTAAGCTAACTGATACACTCATAGCGTATAACATCTGAATAAAATACCTTTATAGTGACAAAAATGTGTAAACAAGACAAACAGACATTTTTAGGCCGATTGTCTTTTTTTTTTAATTGTTTCACATTTGTTATTTCGGGGCCTTTAATAGCGGCATGGGCTTGTTTATTGTTGAAGGTCATACGGTAATCTATAGTTGTTAATTTCTGTGTGTAAGTCTCTTGTGGAGAGTTGTCTAATTGGCAGTAATACTACATCTTCTTACTTTTGAAGAATAGGTAAAGATGTAAAACATAAAATTCGAATACAACAGTCAACATTGTGTTATAATCTTGATCCCGATAAAACAAACAGTTATGATAATAAAGACAAACAAAATGGTATATAGACAAATGCATTATCCTCCCAATATATGTTATACAAAAATTAAGAAGGTACATTTCTTTTTACGAAGAGGTTTTAATAAGAGCTATTTCGTGGCCTCTCAAATTAAAAAAAAAATTTCGACTTGAAAACTATGTTAATCTTATTGGTAACTCAACATATTAATAATATCTGGAAAAGTAAGCGCAAAAATGTCACTATGAATTTTTGAATGTGGTGAAATTGACGTATTGTTTTTTTTTTAAATTAAGGGATCCAAAACAATACCTTATCATACCCATTTCATTACAGTTTATGATTTCTGTAATACTGTTACCATAACATTTGGAGCACGTCGTTGTATTTTCCCGTTGGAGCTCTACAGAATCATTTAATGTTCTTCGCTGGTTTCCTTGTATACCAATCAGAGAAACAGTTTTACTGTAATAATTAATGGATCTTTGATTTAAAAGTAATTTACCTCTATAGATTTTTTTCAGTCGTGACAAAAGATGAATTTACGGAAAAGAGTTCTTGGTCATCATTCAAAACAAACAACAGAAAAATAATTGATGTACTTGTATACAAGATTTTATCTTAAAGACGTTATGAATAAAACATTTCAATTATAAACACGCGTGAAATTTAAAACTAGATTATAGATTAAATATAGAAGTCATATGTTTTTTTTCAAAATATTCGATCTCTTTTTTTTATAATTCACCACTAAAGTTTTATTGGAATTCGGTATTTTTGTTATTTTACTTTTGATTGATTTTGGAACAATGCAGATAAATAAGGAAATCAACAGTATATCACTTATTCAATTCATAGAGTTTTACTGTTTTAAAAATAAATTAACTTTATTTTGTTGTTAAAACAATAACGATTGCAATTTTTTGCGAGAAGCGAACATTTCGACAAATAATGCATCTTTATAGAACTCTAGACTGAACTATAAAAACATAGAAAAAAATATGATACAAAGGTTTTCAAATCAAAATTTGGCTAAACATCTTCACTTTAAATTTCATTAAAAAATGTCAGTATTACTCTCTCACAAATTCTTCTGTTGCTCCGTGCACTGTATGAATAAAATACTGCACTTTATAAATTTTGATTATTCTTTAAACTTCTTTAACAAAAATTATCAATAAAAATAAGTCGACCGGTTGAAAAGCGATATTTCGTACATTACAAAATCTCTTATCAAGAGAAGGATGAGGGGGGGATAGGACCTTTATCGGGACTCCGGGATCGGGTGTTTTTAAGCTCGGGATTTCGGGATTGACCCTTTCGGGATCTGGGAATTATTTCTTCGAATTTCAGGACCTCTTTGTCATACAAAATTATCTTTCAGTGGACAAAAGTTACTTTTGTCATGACAAAATTCATTTTTGTAACACAGATTTTACTTTTGTTACCTAATTTGAAAATTGGCCGACAAAAGTCAATTTTGTATGCAAATTAGTTTAGTTTCGATTCTGTGAACTAATTTGCATACAAAATTGACTTTTGTGAGACAAAATTGACAAAATAGACAAAATTGAATTTTGTCTCACAAAATTGAATTTTGTCTACAAGAATGAATTTTGTCATCACAGAATTGAAGTTCTCATAAAACACGTCTGTATCACATAGTTTTCTAAGACAAAAATTATTTTGTTATGTCAGAATTGAATGTTGTACAAAACCACAAGAGTCCCATTCGGCGCCCCGTAAGTATGGGGTGTTAAAATAATTACTATGTGTGCAGTTGACTGAGGAGATAAAGATCCAAAGCCTGAAGAGGGAATCAATTTTCACAGAACGCTGATCGGAAAGTGAAATATTGCCTGTTTAGAATGCACGATATTCACGATTTTGCACATAATAATATTTGACAAGAATAACAGCACGGGAATAATAAGCTAGAATTTTTATAGAATATAGACATTATATTTTTTGCCTTCTTTTAAAATCATAAATTCATACAGTAATTAATAGAAATGTCCCTTGTATTGAAATTCATGTTGAATATGTTTAAATTCCATCATAAAAATGCGTATTCTACCAGTAGATTAAATATCTTAATTTGAAATTTGTATTGATGCATTCACAGATTGAGTTGTATATCAAATATTACGGATTAGGTGCTAATTTTAAACTCAAGCCGAATGTAGCAGGAATGAGATGTATATAATGATTTTAATTTTGCTCATAATTATTATGTTGAAATTGAAATTGAGATTATATCAAGAATGGACTTGATTTGCCGTATGTGGGTTTGGTTATTAAAACTCCTGATAATGCTAAATGACGACAAAAAAAATTAATGAACGTATTTGCATTATAACTTGCACGAAGATAAGACCATAAAAGTTATCTGCTTCAATTATAGGGTTTAAATTATCGACCATCAATGTCTCGTCCTCCATTAAATAATCAATTGAGATAAACTTATATCATTGTTCTAGATGTGAATTTACTCACAGTTTGAAAATCTAATCATTTAATTCTTTTTCACTTTGCTTACATTTGAAATTATATTTCTTTTGATTTAAAAAAGAGAAAACAATCTCAAATATACGGATTTTATCGGTAACGTTGGATTGCATCTTGATATTTAATGTTTAAAGTACAATCTCAATAAAGTTTAAGTATAAATATAACGAAATGCTTTAGTTCGAATAATGACCCGAAGCTTCAGTATATAATGAAAGTTAGTACTTTTTGTTGCCTTTTTAAACGAACGTATTCAATATTAATGTTAATATAATTGGCATGTTAAATGGGTATAAAACTTATCAAAAATACCAGGCATTACAATTAGTACGAATAACTTTTTTTCATCTACAGAAACATATAAATCAATGACATTCGTATCAAAACTGATAACAAATTTGAAGAGCATCGACTACTAAAAATTCAAAAAAGCTGTGCTGTTTCTGTCTAGTAATATTTAGTTATTTGGATATATTTATCATAAATGTTTCTAATGATTTTAATGATTTAGACAATAGAAAAAACTCTGTACAAAAACCCATCAACGCAGGCATACACTCATGAGTTGTAAAAACTCATCAACGTTACGAGAGATATATTTGAGTACACCAGATTTCACGAGACTCATCATATGAACTCTTATCTAACACTCTGACGATAAAATGTAAAACAACGTTGAAGAGCATAGAGCAAAACGTTCTGCCGAAACTTGAACTATGGTAAGCTTCGATTCAATATTGCAATATATATTTTTTATATGTTATTATTATAACGATATTAAAAAATTAAATATTTCATTTTTGGTGTTATTTCGCGATGTGGTTGCAAGTCTGTTTACTAGCATGTATGTATATCATAATTTCTGTAAGGTTAATCTGTTATAATAGCGTCTACAATAAGTTTATTTCTTCAAGATGACTTTGTATTTTGAAAGCATTATCTTTACTTTTATTTTATCACTTTCCGAAATGTATCAAGTATTCGAGGCGAACTCGAAATAAGAATTGAATGAGCATAACATATGGGCTTAGCATAGTAAAGTAAAGTTTACTTTCAATAATCTTTATTTTGGCAAATATTGTTTTTTGAAGTTCAAATCATAGTGAACATAATTTATGTACTGTGTTACAAGTCTATGTGACCCAAACGTCCTATAAAAGACGTTAAACAAAATTTAAGATAAATAAATAATGGTCTCGACTTTTGTAAGAGCAGGATACAAATACAAATCCATAGAACCAGACTTACAATTACTTGTTTTTTTTATTGAAGCATAGGTGTGTACTATTGTAATGATTGTGATATTTTGTCTGATTGATTTTCACTGAAACATTTCTTGAGAGAGCGAGCGAAAGAAAAAGAGACAAACAGACAGAGTCACATTAAAGCATTACAGTTCATATTGTGTACATTGAACTGAAATATTTGTCGCTAATCAGACATGAAACACACGTTAAAACACCTTGTAAATGTTATCAATATAATTGATTATAATTGTGCATTGTTGCGGACATGCACATCGCTAAATCAAATAAAACTCCGTGAAATGTGAAAACTGATATATTGTAGGTCGTTTAATGACGTGATGCAAATTAGATATAATAAGTGCCATTACGATAACATTTTTTTCCTGATCCACTATGTAATAAAAAGTTCATTCCTGCTTTTGTGAATATGTCAATTGCATAATTGATACACCACTTGCGTTAATATGCAATAAAACAACAGCTGATGATGACGATAGAATACGTCAAATGCCTCTTATTATCCCATCCTCGATTCTAATTATTGTTTGTAGACATTGCTTTTTGTTTGCTCTGGCACTTGTTGTTAAGGTTATTGGACTGTAGAGAGGTTTAATATTAATTAATACAGTAAGGTTTTTTTTAGAATTTTTCATCTTGCGTTAGCTATATTTAAAATCGTGAGGAAAAAGCGGACATCGAAAAAATGTGCAAGCAATAATTGAACAAATATGTTTCTGATATTTTGCAGGATTCAATAACTGATTTTTGGGGAATCTTTATCAATATGAATTAGGAAACCGACGATTATTATTTAGAAACCGATCAATTTATCACCTCATAGATCTGGCTGGATTAGATTTATTAAATTTAAGGTACCGATCTTGTATTACAACTCAAGTTTCCGGTGCATGTCAAAACATAGAGGGAAACAAAATAGTCCATTTTTTTTCTGAATGATTTTCTGGACTCATTTTTTTCTGTTTGATTATAGGTTTATGCTGAATTGAAACATATATATCTAGATTTAAAACAAATCTTAAATCTTTTTGGGGATATCAATCCACGAAAGTGGAAGGATATCATTTTACTGGAAGTGGTGCGGCCTAGAAAAAACAGCAAACAGAAAGTAGAAAAGAATTGTTTTCACGTCAGGTTCACTTTTTATTCTTATTGGTATGACCCACTCTTTTTCGATCTAATCACATTTTCACATTAATACATACATGATATAACACGACGGGCGCCGTATACGGTGCAGGAAATGTTTACTCTTCCGGAGCACCTGATTTCACTCCCGGTTTTTAGTGAAGTTTGTGTTGTTTCTTATTTATTATTTATAACTGTTGATGTAAATATCTTTTGGTTCTGTGAGTCCTTGTTTACTCCTTGGTTTTGTTTGTTATTGTCATAGACATGATTTTTTTTTCTATGTAGCATTATTTTTTTTTCAATTAAACAATTCAGTTCCATATTAATGAAAAGTTATCGGACGGATAACAAGCGGTATTTCATGAATTACAATATCTATTTTCAAATCCATAATAGTCAGAGCTATCAATAAACAGCGTTTAAAAGACATAGAATATCAATAAAGCAACTGATTTAGGACCAATGTTATGCAAATTTGATAACTTATCATAGAATTCATGAATAATGATGATTCTTAAATCAAAATTGTGAATCATTCACTTCTAAGTTATCATTCTATATTCCTGTGTAAATTTTCTATAGATTCTGTTCAGCTGTCAGAGCGCTTCAGCATTTGACTAAGGTTACAGTCTTAAGGAGATTGTTTTGTCTGTAAATGTGAATATTGGGTGTTAAAAGAAATACCGTTTGATACGATTGATCAAGAAAATAAAGACCACATTTGGGAAGAGGTAATGATTTTTAACAAAACTAAAATGAGGAAATTATATATTATCTGTTTAGTATGCATAATGTCAAAAAATCTAGCACCCATTTATATTTGTAAACAATAACAACAAAAGAACCAATAATTAAAACGCTTTTTATTATGAACATAGTATTTCCAGCATATGTTCATGCTGATCTTTTGATGGCTGTAAGACAAATTATTTTATACTGTCATATGCTTTCATTCCGTAGATAGACTCATAGTGAATAAACATAACCTAAATTAAAGAACACTAGTATCCGCCAACCTTATAATAAGACATTAATTATTTAGAGTAGTGTGTGCAAATGATAATGCTTTTAAAACTCCCATATTTTATATATTTGAAAAGAGTAGCTGACAATATAAGTTTTAAATATGGATAGTTGATACACATATTTACATTTATAATCACTTACGCCTACAAAGTCAGGAGTCTGTGGCAATTGTCAGTCTTGTAATTTTCAATTTTAGTTAATTCCTAAGTTTGGACGTCCATTTTTACTGAACTAGTACGTATTTTGCATAGGAGCCCGCTGAAGCTGTTAATATTGAATTGAATACTCTGCAGTAAAAATGTTTTATATAAATAAAAAAACCACATGAAAATGTGATGGTCAATTGCTTGCAATCGTACAATGTTTTGATAACAACATTTGATTATATATAAACAATTAATTGGTGCTGAATTATTGTAATTAATACAGAAAACACATAAAAGCTAAGAAGTTGTTATTGTTGGCATTTATTTTTGTATAAATAAAAAGAAGTAAGTTCTTTATATTGAAGACTTGGTCATGTTGATAGACCACCGTTCTAAATTACACTTGTTAAGATAGTCGGTAAGTTAAAATCGATTTACATGGGGTCAGTAAATTAAATGCTTGGATCGAACGAATGAATTTACTGAATGTATATATATTTATATCGTATTAGGTCACTATCACACTATATCACTACAAATATATAGCTGCTCGTAATGTCTTAAATTTTGCACATAATTAGTATATGAAGAACGGCTTTCATCTATCGTATTTGGTTTTAGATATTGTGATTCTATAAAAAGGACACAATTGTCAACCTTTAATCTCTAGTTTACAATTTAACCAATCATTTTTATCAACTTAAATTGTTATTTTGTACTTACTTATAATTTGAAAATACATTCTTTACAAAATTGCATATTTTTTGTATTTTGAATTTATTTTGCTAACATATAGAATTATAAATACTTAGAGATGTTAGAGACGCTGTCGTTAGAACTCATTTTTATTTTCATTGTGTTTTAAGTATTAAATCAAATATGTTTTAAGTAAATCCAATGAGTAGTTCATATTGAAGTAGTGACACGAAGTCTCAGTACATCATTCAAACTAGTAAATTTGTTTTTGCCTGTAGTAAAATTTTAACAAATTTGATAAACATTAATGTTTTCAGCAATGACGTTTTACATTTGTAAATGGCTATAAAACTCATCAAAGATACCAGACATATAATTCTGTTAGTCTGCAGAAGATTAATCAGTGGCACTTATATCAAAATATTTGGAAGTATATCTAGTACAGTTGAAGATCATGAGTACAAAAATTTTAAAAAGAAACTGGGCCAAAAAGAACATTTAATTATAGAGATTGGAAAATCTTTAATGTGCCAAATGGTTTAAAATATTAAAATGTTTATCTGCAATATCACCACCATTTAAGATACCGAGCATGTGTTTGTGTACAAATTTAAAGGCTAAGTAAATAACAAAATTATTGAGCATTTTTATCCAAAAGGAGTACAGCCACGAAAGTTTAAAATAGATTTGATTAAATATCTGTAGAAAAATTCCTCACTAGTGGGGTCCATAAAATAATGAGCAATTGACTTGTTAATATGTTTATATATATTTTTCCAGAGCATCGTATAATCGTGTTTCAGCCATTTGTGTAACGTCAAAATGATCCTGATCGGCACTTTGTTGCCCTACTAATTTCGAAATGATGTGTGATATCGTGATCAGAGGTACACTCCGATGCAGTAATAAAGCAGACTCTTTACGTATTAAGAAAAGAAAATAAGCCCAGTATTCAATTATATAAATGTTTAGTTTATGTGCAATGTTATTTTGCAGTGTGAAAGCAGTCTATAGCAATGTATATATATCATGTTTATGTAAGGGCAACACATCATAATTAGCTTATTTCATTCTAATGACCTGGGATTATGAAACCATTACTTTTATTTGTCGATTACTTTCCTTAACGTGTTGTGTATGCAAGGAGTACTCAACATATAGTACTCAAAGAATAAAATGTGCATTTAACAAATGCTTTAAGTGCACATAATAAAGACCTAATAGTGTAAACTTTAACTTCTGATAATCATTATGCCAGCAAACATTGTTTTATAAAGTTCTTATAATAGTGAACATATGACTTAAATTTTTAGTTAATGTGACCATAACTTCACGACGGAGACGAAGGAACAGTTCTTAAAGCATAATATCCATTACTTAAGGAGGCGAGGTATACAGATGCGTCAGTTTTATCTGATAGCATCCTATATCAAAATTTTACCTGATATGAAATAAAAAGCCCAGTTCTACTTATATACAGTTGTCAGTTTTGCAGTTCTAAAATCAATCAGAAAATATTAATATCAGATGGCCCTAAACAGAAAATAACCAAGTAAATAATTAAGTTAGAATAAATATGATTCCAAACTGGTACATATACCGTGGTTTATTTATAAAGAAAAAATCGAGCGAAGTAAACTGTCTAACCATATGTAAAACATTTATTACATGTGATATCAATAAGATATGAAAAAAAATAGTAATACATATGTATGTGACATATTGACAAGTTGTTAATACGTTCGATTTTAATTGTGCATCTCGAATGTTTATTGAGTGTCGCAAAATATTTATATCTTTTGACAAATATGAATGTCAGTAGGGTGCAAGTGTTTTAAAACACATATTGCAATTATTAGTTTCAATTATACAACAATTTCTTCAGATCTAAAACAAATTTATGAATTTTGTGAAAATAACAATGCTGAATTAAAAGAACACATGCGTTTGCATGTGATTATATAATAAATAACTGATAATGAGGATCGAATATATCATTTGATTTGTAGTTACGTAATCTTTTAATTCAATTATTGTGTGCTGACATTGCATCTGTTAACCATTACACATACTTTGAACTTATTGTAGGATAAGGTGGTATGATAATTGATTTGTTTTGTTCTCAGTATGGTAAGTTTCCTTTCATTTAAACTCACTTTCTTTCCTTGGGCTAAAATTTCTCAATAACTAAATGGACAGGAAATTTTCGGACAAATATTCATGAGCAATTATTTACAAAACGATATTGCATTATAATCAGCCTAAAGTCTTTTATTTTCATATTTCGATTTTTCATATCTAAAATATTATCTACATTTCACGATTAGCTATATGTCACAAGTAATTAAAAGAATTATAAGCTTTTATGGCATACCAATATGTATATGATACTTGCCATGTTGCACTGCATGTAAGTCAAAAATGCTTTAGTTCTACTTGCACTTGTTATGTTAGAAAAACATGTCAGGCTGCCAGATAAATAGAAATCAAATTTGTGTGGTGTTCCCGGTACATGACAAATTTTGAGGTCTATTTCAGATGGATAGGGAAAGGATGTTTTTTACATGTTTACGTACATTGTAGGTTCATTCTAAAAAAAAATTTAAATCACAACTAGTTTAATATGCCAATATGTTCTTTTATAACTATTAACAAGTATTCTTGGAAATTTGTTTTTTTTTATAGTATAATTGATTTTATGTAGATGTACTTTGTGATTTAATCAAAATTATTAAATTGTGATACACTTTGTGTCTTTTCAGATATTGTGCTGTTGCATTGCTATTTAAAAAAAATACAACAATGAAAAAGCACAACAGAGCTAAAAAATGGCATTAAAGGCCAACCAATCTATAAGTTAAAAATCATTAAAAAAATGACATTTATTGTTTTGAATGAACTTGTGGTTTAATTGATATTCAGTTCAGGTCATTTTAGTCCAGGATTAAACAGACAAAGATAGGAACATCAGCAACATCTAGAAATTATCGCAATAAACATTTGGAAAAATTAAGCACGTTGATTTGATGGACTTAAAATGCAATTACATTACAATCGTGATACCATACATTGAACAATATATAAAAGGTTCTCAATCTGACATATAAACAAACGACAAGATTTCCAACGAGTTCATCATCTGACCTGAATTTACCATCTTTTGTTAACCGAAGCTGCTATGTATCTTAATTTGTTTTAGACATAAATCAAAAAAATGTTGTTAAGAGAACTTAGAATTACTAATGCAATAACAAATTATGAGACGAGATATGGATAGCCTGAAGATTACAAGAACAATAAATAATGCTGTTATCAGAAATTGATGAAACAAGTAGTTTATCAATGAAATCGTCTATGTTGTGTGTTGCTAACTTGTTTCTACTAGGAGAATTGAACATCTCTTACTTTTAATTTAACACAGATGAGATGATATAGCTGTTTTCAGGACGTCCTGTCATTTTGCTTGAACTATATACGAATTTTCAACAGGAAATATAATTTTAGAATGATATATAGACGATAAGGTCTTAATGATATTTATTTTATCTGGTCAACTGGCTTCTTTTCAAAACCGCGCGTAAATTGAAACATGCAGTTCATAAAGGAAATGTTTAACCTTAAAAGGCTATCATTGTCAAATAATTGGAGAAAATAAGTTTTACGTGAAGTTAGGCACACTTAGCTTATTTTACAAACATTTAGTTTTTTGATAAATACTATTGTTATAAAAAGGAATTGGTAGTATTAGAATAGTGGTATATATAAACGATAATGTCTTAAGCAATATTTCTTCTATCAAGCCGACTAGCTTTTTTTCCAAACCATCTATTAATTGAAACATGCAGATCATAGAGGAATTCTTTACCTTAAAATATTGTCCAATAAGTGGAGTATAAAATAAGCATCTTTCCGTTTAACCTGGTGAATTTCACCTGGTTTTTTTATGTGGAGACACCGATTTTTATTTTAATAATTTGTTTTTGCTTCGCATCACGATGCGGAGCTATTAGTTTCAGTAGACATACACGCCATCATGAAATAATTACTGATCACTGATTGGTAACTTTATGATGCGGCTGAGAATCAGCAACAGCTATTGGTTTAAATGAGATAAAGAATTACAGACTTTTTCTCGTTCAGGATAAGTCATTAAAAGCCAAAAAATTAACTATGTGTATATCAGTTCCGATCAACTGTCATTAATTCATGTTCGCCATATATTGCACACTAAAATTAAATATTTAAATATCAATTATCAATACACGTTTATTTGCTTTGTCAATCTGCAATATGCACGATTTGCTTTGCTAAACAATGTTCCTATACGACGTTTTCAAAAAGCATTATCTGTATTTTATAACTTCTCCTAATCTAGGCACACCTCCAGAGAGGTACACTCATAACGCACACTCTTAAAGTAAGTCCATTTTATATCAATCAACTATCTAAAAAAATACCACATGCTCACATATTACATTAAATTAGGATAGACCGAAGCAGTCCACAGCTTTAAGAAAGCTAAAACTTGTTAAAATATTGGATTCAAACTGGGAATAACAATCATACATTTGTTTCGAAAATCTGTTAATATGAGAACCAAAATGTATGCTTGAGTAAGTGTATATAAAATGAAAGCAAAGGCTACCATCATATTTTTACTTACAAGCAATTTGATATTCATGCAAAATGTGGAGGCCATTTGCTTGCATTTCATTAAAATTTGGGGAAAATAACTTTCAGTTCTGTATTTTATCAATTTTCTCATGTAGAAACCTCATTTTTGGGATCTTTTTACAACAGTTAAGTTTCATTAGCAGCAATATCCCCTCAAAGGATCTTCAGTCTTATGATAGTTGATTTCATCGCATAATTGATAATTTCCGCATTTTGATTAAATTTGTTTAATCAGCACAAATCGTATGGTTGATATCCATTCAATTATATTCATTTAAAAAAATAAAGTTTGATTGTTTTTTAAAACAAAAATTACTTATGAAACTATAACCCTTTGAACACAGTATTGAGAGTATTATTGAAATGTAAATCTCATTTTTTTAATTTGAGTACCGCAAGTTGTTGATAGTAACACTGACATATTGCCGATTATTTGAAAAGAGATGTCAATTGGGTTGTAAGTGTTTTAAAACACACTGTGCAATTATTAGTTTCAATTATAGGACATTTTCTTCAGATCTATAACGAGGTATAATAGATATAGGAAGATGTGGTGTGAGTGCCAATGAGACAACTCTCCATACAAATAACAATTTAAAAAGTAAACCATTATAGGTTAAAGTACGGCCTTCAACACGGAGCCTTAGCTCACACCGAACAACAAGCTATAAAGGGCCCCAAAATTACTAGTGTAAAACCATTCAAACGGGAAAACCAACGGTCTAATCTATATTAACAAAACGAGAAACACGTATATATTATATAAACAAACGACAACTACTGTACATCAGATTCCTGACTTAGGACAGGTGCAAACATTTGCAGCGGGATTAAACGTTTTAATGGATCCAAACCTTCTCCCTTTTTCTGAAACAATAGCATAACATCACAACAAAGAAAAACATACGATAAAATATCAATTGGCAGACTTAACTCAATCAAAAAACGTATGATTAAACAATGAACGAATAAATTTGATCTGCGATATCTGAATACAAATGCACAGTTAATTAAATATTAGAGACAAACATTCATGACCAAAAAGCTAACAAACAAATTCAAAAACAGGACATGACTGAGAAATATTTAACCAATCAATGTTCACTTTAGAAAAAAACCGGTTTTTTTATATAATCTTGAAGTTTATACAAATGTTGTAAGAATAAGTGAAGATATTACAAATAATCAAAGCTGGTGTACAGACAAGATCCGTATAAATAAAAAATAACAAAAAAGCATTATAAACAGTATCAACAGGTCGAATTAATAATGTATGACAAGGTCAATTGCATTACAAATAAAACACTTGATCAAATGATTATATAATAATAGATAATAATGCTCGAATGTATCATTTGAATAGAAATTACGTAATCTTTGAATTCAATTATTGTTTGTCGACATTGAGTCTGTTTGACTCAGCAAATCCTTTGTACTTCTTGTTGGATAAGGTGGTTAATAAGAAAGATATGTTTCATAAACAGTAAGGTAAGTTATAATTCATTTGAATGCTCTTATTATGTTTGAGCTACAAGTGTTTAAAAACTTAAGAGACAAGCGATAATCGGCAAAAAATTCAGCGATATTTTTTTTCAAATATATTTCGGGCAAACCATTAAAATCATTTTGATGTTAAGATTTATATTTATGAGATATGGGTTGGTATATGTACACCTCGCCAAAAGTTAAGCAACACCTTAATGTTTTTGCTTCTATTTTTGTTTTAAAAATAAATTTGATACTGCTTTGTTTCAATATAGTTTGTTTATTTTTTGTTAATCGACAAGTAAGAATTCAGAAATAGATTTTATTTGTAGGTATCTTAAAAAACGGTTTTCGAAAGCTACATACAAGTTTTTCCCTTGCAAGTTTCGTGAAAAAAGTAAAGTGTCTCCCGTGCTGTTTTGTCAGTGTATACGATAAATATTCTGTTTTGGAAGATGCCCAGACGTAAGTTAACAAGTGCACAGAAATGGCAAGTCATTGGTATGCGCACTACTGGTTTGAGTCTGCCCAGAATAGTTGTCCACTTTGGTGTAACATATAGTGCAATTTCGAGAGGATAAATGCGCTATAGAGAAAGTGGGACCGTTGATGAGCGCGACCTTTCTGGTAGGCCACGTGAAACATCTGCAAGAGATGACAGGGATCTTTCACAGCCAGCTCGTCGACATCCATTCACTACAGCTCGCCGCTTACGCGAGAACTGGGAAATGCATAGTCGCTTGAGTCTACGAACTGTTAACCGCAGACTAAATTGTGCCAATGTACGTGCCCGCAGGCCAGTCAAAAGACCATTACTGACTCCTACATCATAATGATGGGCGCATGCGCGTATGGCTTCCTGTGAATACAGCATACAGAGAACAGCACACTCTAGGATCTACAGTGTTTGGTGGATGAACTTTTTAGGAAACGTGGAGGATGCACTCGCTACTGACAACAATAGTACTTTAATGTATTCACAAATTGTCAACCTTGAGTTTTGAATAGAATTTTGTGTATAGTGTAAAGCAAATTTGTCAAAGACTTCAGTATAAGTTGAAACTTTATCTTGCATTTTTTTTTCGCCATTTTACAACCATTTGCCAACATGAAATAGACAAACATTTAAATATGAAAACCGTCCGAAATTTGCACTTTTCAATTAACATTATGTATGGTATCTTTTAAAAACAAATTCAGTTCATTGTATCGATATTTCGATTAGTTATAAGACCAGCAAAAAAGATTCTGAAAAATAATTAGGTGTTGCTTAACTTTGTGGCGAGGTGTATATATTATAGATTAGTTTTTTTTGCAACATTAAAAATGAATTTTGAATTTTGGATCCTCAATGCTCTTCGGTTTCGTACTATATTTGGCCTTTTTTACTTTTTTATATTTGAGCTTCACTGGTGAGTCTTTTGTAGACGAACCGCGTGTTTTTTTGCATCTAGGGAAAGATGATTTTCAGTTTTATCTGCATTTTTGTAGTAGTTATGACATATTAAATTGAACAATAAAAACCAATAGTAATTTTCTCCTTGTTCTTTTATGATTTTTTAAAGAGGAACGAAAGAAACCAAAGGGATATGTATCTTTGTTTGTTCAAGATATAAATCAAGAAATCTCTCTCGAGAGAACTTTGAATATAGATATAGGAAGATATATTTACTAATGTAATACCAAATGACAACTTGAGATATGGGTAACCTGAGGATTACAATTTTAATAAATTTTGCTATAATGAGGAATGGATGAAAAAAGTGGTTTATCAATAAACGCCTTTTTGCAATGTGCGCTTAACTTGTTTCTACTAAGAGGATTGAAATTTTGAATAAACGTAGCTTACACGCTATAACTGTGTCATGAAGTGCTTTTATATATGTTCATCTATATACGAATTTCAAACAGTAATCATTTTCATTTTACAAAAACCTGCAACACGTTTCAAAAGAAATGTAACATTAGTATGATATATCGGTGAATAGCTCTAAAGCAATATCTAATTTATTTAGTCGACTGGTTATGTTTCACAGCAGTTTGTAATTGAAACATGCAGCTAAAAAAACGAATACCTTACCCTTAAATCACTATCATTGTCAAGTAAGTGGAGTATAAATTAGTACCCGTACGTTCAACCTGGTGAAGTTCATCCGCGCTCTTTTTTGATGGAGGTGCTAATGTTTACTATGTTTTTTATGAAGTGGTTTGTGAATTTCTTATTGTCTTTTAATCTGTCGCCTTTGTTGGACACAGTATTGACTGTTTTTCTAGGACTAAAAGTGGTTGTTTGTCCTTGGTGTCTTATCGTTTATTTTACTTTTAGAGATAAATATAGAATAATATCATCAGCATTTAGGATTTTAAATATATGCATGAAGTTGAATAGCCAAAAAAAGAATCCTTAACATTCTGTCAAATACGGGTAGAGCTATGTATACCTGCAGTTTCAGAAAACTCAGAATTCCGAAAGTTAGAAGCGGAAGTAGTTTTCACATAAATCTACATTGAATATACAAACCATGTGACATAACTGATGATGGTAAGGCCAAAATAAATATTATTCTGATCTGGTACATAAAGTGTGGTGTGTTCGAGACTGAAATCAAAGGAAATCTATTGAATAAAACTGACTAAAACGATATTTGCATGCCACGTTTGGAGTTTTATTGTCATTGTTCGACTTGGAGACGATTCAGAATTTGACATATTGTAAATATAAGTTTTATCTGTCATGTTTGGAAATATTAAAAATTAAAAGGATGATGATGGTGTCATGAAAATAACTGAATAGACATTAATATTGAAATGCACATCTCATTTTTCAAATTGAGTACTGCAAGTTGTTGATATCAAAACTGATATATTACCGTTTATTTGAAAAGCATTGTCAATAGGGTGTGTAAGTGTTTTACAACGCACTGTGCAATATAACGTCATTTGCATTACAAACTTAATTAATATGATTATATAATAATAGATAATGATGATCAAATGTATCAATTGCCTTCAAATTACGTAATCCTTGATTTCAATTGTTGTTTGTCGACATTACGTCTGTTTACCATGGCACATCCTTTCTTTTTTTGGGGTTTTTTTTTTATCAAAAAGATATATTTAGTAATCACTGTGGTAAGTTTTATTTCATCTTAGATGCACTTATTAGTTTTGAGCTAACATTATTCAGAGACTAAAGGGACAAGCGATAATCGGGCAATTTTTACTTTTTGGCCTGTTTTATGTGAGCTTCACTGGTGAGTCTATTGTAGACGAACCGCACGTCTAACGTACAAAAATAAAATCCTAATGTGTATAATGAGTTTATTTGCATCTTTAGGAGACAGTTCTTTTTCTGTTTTACCTTTATTTTTATAATAAACATGACATATAAAATTGGTAAATAAAAAGCAAAAGTCATTTTCTTTTTATTCTCTATTTTAAACAGTTTTCTTGTTTTCGTCAAATTACTAAGAAACACATTATAATGTTAACTGAAATATGTAAAAAAATCAGACACACTTTTCAAAACATTTTTTTTATAAATACTTTTGTTATCAAAAGTAGTTGTACTGTAAGTAGTAGTATTTAGTGAATCATATGAACATTTTTAAGTTATTATAAATTGTGTGCTGCCCTGTATATGTCTGTTTTCGTTCTTTCAGAGTTGTAGCGTTGCTAAAAAATTATGTTCCCCAATAATATTTTATTCATCTCTGCTGAATAAATTACATCCTCGTCCAATATTGAAATTTTTGTTGGATGTATTTCTATTTGCATCAATCTGATGAGTTAAGCCTTTTTCAACTGATTTGTATAGTCTGTTGTAATTTTACACCATTGTCCCTTGATATGGGAGTGATGAGCACTCACCAACATGTTTAACCCCGCGAAATTCTGTATATGACTGTCTCAAATCTGGAACATGTAGTTCAGTGGTTGTCGTTGGTTCATGCATGTCATATATTTGTTTTTGCAGATTGTTTTGTTATGAAAAGACCGTTAGTTTCCTTTTCTTTCATATTTCTCATTTCGTAACTTTTTCAACCGACCATACGGTATGAGTGTTTCTCATTGTTGAAGGCTGTACGATTGTCTATAATTGCTTACATCCACTTCATTTGAACTTTGAGGATAATATCTCATTAGCAATCATACCACATCTCCTTACTTGTATGATGAAGTTACGGTTTGAAGTTATAAAATTTCATTATTTTGTAAAAAGCAATTTGTAAATGTATCCATCAGTTCAAGCCCTGTATTAAACAGACAATGAAGGAACGAGCAGCAAAAACTGACATAAACGATAAAGGCAAAAAACGTCTTGCAATCATGAACTTTTTTGAACATTTGAAAGCAATTTGATTATATATTTGCAGACATGCATCATACATCATGTACAATGTACGATACGTTTAATGTCTCTCAATCTGACGTCAAAACAGTCTATAGTATTTCACTTGATCTGATTTCACTTCCGGTTTTAAGTGGAGTTCGTGTTGTTTCTTATTTATTATTTATAACTGTTGATGTAAATGTCCTTTGGTTATTTTAGTCTTTGTTTACTCCTTGGTTTTGATTGTTATTGTCTTCACACTTGGTTCATCACCTGAATTTACTTAGAAACACACTCAGTTTATCAAAGAGTTTCACTTACCTTTATTTGTTAAAGATAGAAATCAATGCGACCGAAATAACTTTTGAATGACTCGACTAATGCAATGATAACTTACGGCTATGAGATATGAATACTTGCAGATTATGATATCAATAAATTATATTCTTATCGGATGAAACAAATACATGATTGCTTTCAATATAATCGTCTATCTTGTGAGGGATCAGCTTGGTTATACTTAGAAGATTGAATATATCTTACATTGATATTAAGACAGCAAAAATGATATAGTTGCTATCAATGACGTTATTTTGGTTCTACTGTATACGAACTTTCAACATAAAAAGTAAGAAAACACGTTTTTTAAGGAAATATAATTTCGACATATTATCTATATGTAGACGGTATGGTTTAAAGCAATTATTTAATTATACCACAACTGTCTGTAAAATTAATCATGCAGTTCATAATATAATCGCTAACCATAAGATAACTATCATTGCCAATACCATAGACCATTAAATGCGATAAATGGCAGAACCCGACTTCATCTGTGATTTAAGGTGTAGGATGTTTATATTTGTTTGTTTTTTTTAATTTTTTTTTTGTTGTTGTCTTTGAGTCGTTTTTGTTTGTGTGTTGGTCATGGTACTGACAATTTCTTTAACTCGAAAAACTAACGACGAACTGTTCATGTCAGATTTATCACATATAGAAGGTATATTAACCAATCATGGTATATGCTAAAGTTCATTATAAGATTAGCTTTTTTCATTTATTTGCGATAATGCAATTTTATTCGTTCTTGTTGTTTATTCTTTAGTTTTCTATGTTGTGTCGTGTGTGCTGTTGTTTGTTTGTCTTTTTCATTTTTAGCCATGGCGTTGTCAGCCTCTTTTATTAAAACTACCTGACTCTAAAGGAAACATAGTAATTCGCGATGTGTAAAATGGCAAGTGAACCTTACTCGGAATTTACTGGACAGTCTAAATAGTTATGTGTTTACAATCATCTTTTTTTGACACAGGTTATAGGCTTGAAATATGTTATTGAGTGTGTTCCTTCAAAGAATCAATATATAAGTCTTCAGAATAGAATATAAATAATGTTAAAGAACTATAAAAATCAGCATGTCAAACTTTAACTTTACAAGCTATATCCGATGCTTTGTAATTCCGTGTTTTATGCTGTTCAACTTACTTTATAATCAATAAAATGTCCTGATTATATCTTCTTTTATGATAATGCACTAAATAAATGAACAATTACATCCGTTTTCTAAGAGGTTTTTAAAGTCATTTAATGGAACGTTTATTCTCCATTAATATTTTGGGTGTATTAAAAAATACTAGAATTTTTATATTGACATTAAAAATTTATATCCCTCAATCAATGAAGGTGATCAAATTGTACATTTTTTATTTTGATAAGTGAATAATTTGTAAAAAAATAATTAAAGTGAATTAGTAACCCGTTCAGCTGTCAATTTGTTTTTTGTATTCGAAGTATACTAGTACTAAATAACTGCATTTAGTAAGTTTGTTATTTGTATTAGAAATATACTAGTACTTATGAAGTGCTTTTAGCTATTAGGAGTAATAAGTCACCGTGTAGGTTTAGGAATTATTGATTAGTATGTAGAAATGTGCGTATTATGTACAACAGACATATTTATTGTCTTTTAGTTTATGGCAATTACTTCTCAATTATTGATGTTGATAATTTGTTGAATACAAAGGAATAAAGGCAACAGTAGTATACCGCTGTTCAAAACTCATAAATCCATGGACAAAAAAACAAAATCGGGGTAACAAACTAAAACTGAGGGAAACGCATTTAATATAAGGGGAGAACAACGACACAACATTAAAATGTAACACACACAGAAACGGACTAAGCATTAGACAAAATCCTATGAGATGTCTGTGTTACATATGGTCAGTGACCTCAATAACGGTCTTTAATTCGGAAGTCACGAATAGAGATCCATTTGATTGAAGTTTGAGTTTTTATTTCCTCTTTTCATTCATTTCTGTTTTTTACGGGGGGGGGAATAAATGAAGAGAGTAGAAATAAATGTTTTGATGTTTTAATGTTGGAAGTAGTGATTACACTACGTACAAAAAAGAAATCCTAGATATGGACATCACTTATTGAGACAATCTCCTGATTTTTACTTGTAGGAACAACACCACAAGTGCTTCTAGTTTAAGAACTGTTTTGACTTCCTGTGCGCTTTAGCCTTCTAATTTGAGTGGGGTACAGAGTTTTCTGTGTATTATTTTGCACTGGTTGTTTGTCGTTGGTAGTTTTTTTCTTTATTCGGCATAGTATTGAATGTTTTACGATTTTTTTTTTTGGATGCTTGTTTTTGTTACATGTTATAAATTAAAGGGATACAAATGGTGCCTTGGAATTAACATTATCGTTAATATTCGAATGCCGTTCATCAAATTGGATGCAATAAAGTATGATTAAAGAAACCTGATATATTTTCCATAATTAAATACATATGATGTCACTGGGTGTAAATGTGTTACTAAAAAAAATGAATTATATAGTAATTTGTTTCAATTAAATAACAATTTCCTCTACATCCGTAATGAAGCATAATTACATTGCAATCCGTGAACAAAGTATCAAATGCATAACAAATAGAATATTTGCATTTTCCTGTGATTATCCAATGACAGATAATAAAGATCGATTATATTATCTTTCTTGTAATATTACGTAATCCTTGATTGTAATTGTTTGCCGACATGTCATTTGTTAATGTAAGCACATGCTTACTTTTCCGAGCAGGTACTTTAATGACAAACTAGTTACATTACTAGTGTGGTAAGTGTTCTCTTTAATTTTCTTTTAATATTTTGGAGATTAAGTACTAGAAATCTAAGGGACAAGCTGAGATCTGCAAGATATGCTTGCAACGTTATTCAACATTATTATATTTATTTATAAAAATTGCAGTGTACAATGTATTTCTGATATAAAGATATAAATTCTGAATCGTATATCACATCTGCTTACCCTTCCGGAGCACCTGAGATCACCCCTAGTTTTTGGTGGGGTTCGTGTTGTTTATTCTTTGGTTTTCTATGTTGTGTCATGTGTACTATTGTTTGTCTGTTTGTCTTTTTTCATTTTTAGCCATGGCGTTGTCAGTTTGTTTTAGATTTATGAGTTTGACTGTCCCTTTGGTATCTTTCGTCCCCCTTTCATATACATCCTACATTATTTATATAACATCAAACTTCGTACGTCTTCGTCGTCGTCGTTGAGGTCAGAGGACATTGGATTTACAGGCAATGACATAATTATTGGTGAATGGATATCTACAAAATTATACCGCAGGGTTCGATATCACAATAAGGAAGGTTGGGAATGATTTGTGTGGTTATTGTGTTAACTGTTTAGTAATGAGTGGCCAAAAATAAATATGTTTCATGTTTCATGACAATTACATAGGATTGATTTTAGGGGTTGTGGATCAAACTGTTCAAGGTTAGGGCCCAAAAGTGGAAAAACCTAAGATTGTCGTGTTTCCGGATAATAACTTTTGTCTTTTGTAGATAAAACGCGCGTCTGGACTACAAAATCAGATCGATGGTATATATGATTTTTTTTAACCAAAAGCTTCATTATGCTACCCGAGCGTTACACTTATCTTTTAAAGATAACTGTGATGATAATGTTGTAACTTGCATATATCTACCAATGTCATAAATGTATAATCACAACTTACCAACATGAGATATGGATAGCCTGAAGATTAGAATAAGGGAAAATATACTCCTATCAGGAACAGATGAAATAATAATGTTATCAATTAACGCATCTACACGTGTGCTTAGCTTGTTATGAACAAGGAGATTGAAGATATATGTTACCTTAAAATAATACAGGATACGAGTTGCTATCAATCTCGGCCTATATAGTTAACATTGATACTGTTGTATATTAATTTTCAGTCGAACATCATTTGTTTACCCTATACCTACCTGCAGATTTATAACGTTTAAAAAGTAAAATCACAAAAATACCGACCTCCGAGTAAAATTCAAAACGGAAAGTCCCTAATCAACGATTGACTATAAGATTTTTGCGACAGTAAGCAAGGGGTTTAATAGAAAAGTAACATGCTGAAGATTTACTGCAGTTTCGGTTTAAAATAATTATTTATTGCACGTTTGAGTTTCCCAGCGGTTTTTTTTTCGACCCTATGTAAATGGTTATTTTTCAGACAAAATGTTTTTACCAGAAGTTAGTGGAGTTCGTTTAACTCAATATTCATTTTTTGTGTAGTGTTTGTCTCAGCATCGATTCGTTTGACCATGGTTTTGTTTTTTCTTAGATTATTTGTTGTATTTCCCACTTGGTGTCTTAAAAAATAGATGAATAAGTGTTGTTTGACCAATGTTGACGCCATAAGGCATTTGCCTTTTTGAGTTGTATTATCTTCTAGTTTTAGATATATAGCGGTTTTGTTCTTGAAATGCTTTCTTTGAATAAAATGCAACTTGATTTCTATTTCGCTGCCAAATTATATTGAAAGTCTTATGAAAAAAATCATCATATATATTGGGATCATAATTGTGTACACGAGTGGCAGCTTTCGTCTACACAAGCTCGTCAGTGACGCTCGAATAAAAATTAACAAGAATGAAGCTACCACATACATACGTCATTTATTGCTAAGTAACTTCCATATTTCGTAATGAAATCCAAGGTTGTCTAGTTGTTTCTTTTGTTTTCGTACTTAACTGGTTATTTTTCGGTAATAGATGCAAATATTTGTAATATTCTTTGTCAAAGATAATTCAAATGGTATTAGTATTACCTGCAGCTGTGCTATTCGATTCAACAAGATAGAATGATTGACATCTTGCAAGGAATTGCGCTTAAACTATTGCTAGATTGGTGGGATTTATTATGAAGTTGCAGGTAGAAAAAACTCACCATAGACATAGACACCAGCATTGACGGTGTGCACGCCAGACGCAAATCAGTAATACTCTTATAATTAGTTATCAAAAGTAACATGTATAATTTGATATGCCAGACGCGCGTTTCTTCTACATAAGACGCTTAGATCAAATTATTAAGAAACCAAGCAAGTATAAAGTTGAAAAGCATTGAGGAATTTTGAGATTATTGACAGCAGTTTAAGCTCTAGTTTTCCATGTACGTGAAGTAATTTTGTGTCACTATTTCCATTCTTCTATAAATATTTTACTCTATTCAGCACCGGTTATATATAAGTTTACCCCAATATTTGTTTTCTTCAGAATCATATGAATCATGTGGAATCATTTATGAGAAATGATATACCAGTCAAAAGTTATGTTTTCATATATGGATATTAACGCGATGAATTCATCAAATATGTAATGTGTCTTCAAATTTCAAAAATTGAAATAGAGATAACAACATTCAAGTTGACACTTTAAGGTGCTGTTTTAGGACTCGGGTAAACTAGAAGAGACATGACTTTTAATTCATATGCTTGTTTAAAGTGAGATGTTATCGAGTTAGTTTTAATTCTAGTATAGTATTTTATAGTATAATATTCATTCATGTCTTAACAGTCGAACTTTAAAATACAGTAATGTCATAAAACAGTTTTTATTTGTGTTGCAAATCTTTGATAGCCACTGGTTGATTTGTTTATAATTTTCCAAGTCTTTGTTGTATTGATTTATTGACACATTAAATTGACGAAAGCCTTTCTTGAAAACGCATTATGTGAATCTTCTATATGTTTTTTTTTGTTATTTTGCGAGGTAGTTGCCTCTTTCTTGCTATACTGTATTACCCATATTGATTCATTTAAGGACGTAGACCTAGGTTCAGGGAAATAACTCTTAAAATCATTAGTACGTTTGTGTCAGCCATTTTCATAAATATGTTCTAAGCTTCTTGGATACATAGATTATTTCCAATCTGTTTCAGGTAAATGCTTAAATTCATTGACGAAACTTGACTTTTACAAACGCACAACTGATTTAAAGAGTTATCTCCCTGAACCAAGGTCTACCCCCTTAAAGTAACTGTATCGTTGAATTTCCATTTGATGTTATTCAAACAAGTATTCCGATGTACAGGAAAGAGCATATTGTGTCAAGTCACATTTGAATGGTATTGTCTAGAAAAATATTGTCAAAATCATAACGGTTTACAAGTGATTATTTTGTAAAGTCAAATTACAATTTGAACTTTAGTCATTGACAATCACGTTTTGATTTTATTTGAAACGGATATTCTAACATGAGACTTTAACAGGAGCAAAAGGAATTTAACGTTACTCTGTTGTTTCCTGATGTGAGATATATTGATACCGGATCATTCAAAACAAATCTATTCACAAAATGTCATTCGCTAAGAATCTCATTCCCTACTTAATCCCTGATGTGTTAGTTTAAAAAAATATCATATAACAATGTTTTTTACTACCCAGTATTGTTAAAAAGTATTTCCAATTTAAATTTATACGAATTAGATAGGAGGTTTATATATCTTATTACAGTTTCAGGTTATAGCGTTACGATTGATAGAAATCTCTAAACAATTAATACGTTTGTTAAATAAAGGACGATTTTCTCAAATTCTGAAAAAATTAATTATTGCGAATTGCATTTTGATTGTATTCGAAATGGATATTATGACAAGTGAATTTTGTAATTTGAAATTTGAATAATTCTTTGTGATTTATTCGAAATTATATAAATTGTTGATATTGACAATGGCATGGTTTTCAATATCTTAAATATTCCAAACATAATATGTTACTAAAACCTTTAATTTAATAATTCAGATCTTGGAAAATTTCATTTCGACGAATGCAAAACTATGGATTAACCCTTCTTTTGACAATAGATCTACACTTTATCACATAAACAACTATGGCATGACAATATCCTCCAAAAGTATGTCGTAGACACAAACGTTTTAACGGCAAATCATAAATCATTCAACCAAATAAAATTCAAAAGTATTGAAACATTCTACCTTGTAGCTTAAAAAATGTACATTTGTGTCTTATTCTTGACTGTATCAGTTTGGCGGACTGTTAATTTGCATATCAGGTATGTACTCATAACAAGAGACGTTTGACATATCGGAGCACACAGTCTCAGTCCTCTACGACTTTAAGCTATTCCCTCGGTTTTTGTTTGCAACGTGTATACAGTGATGTTAGGTTAACAATATAGACTGAAGAGAGAGAGAGCGAGCTAAAACATAGTTAATAGTTCCGGACAATAGAGCCTAGTATGGTAATGATAAACCAATAATTTTAAGATCATATAGAACTTTTTACTGGTAAAAGTAATGAAAAACTGTTATGCATAGTTTCAAGCTATACTTTAGAATTCCTTTGAATTAAAGATCAGGCAAAAACATATAGTTGCATTGCTTCTTCTTAAAGAAAGCATTTTCGTCCAGTAGATTAAAAAGTAAAATAACAAAATTACCGAACTCCAAGGAAAATAATAACGAAAAGTCTTTTATCAAATTGCAAAATCAAAAGCTCACTCAAACACATCAAACGAATAGATAACATTTTTCGTATTCCTGACTTGGTACAGGTATTTTCTTTGATACAAACAGTTGGATTAAACCTGGTTTTATAGCTAGCTAAACCTCTCACTTGTAAAACAGTCATATAAAAGTCCAAAACGATCCAAACATGTGACAATGTCATCAGTCTCTCAATGTGATTAACTATTAATGTTTGTCGTAATTTCGTTTAGTTTTTTTTCAAATCATTATCACCATTTTATCCGAGGTGCATATAACGATTGGAATGATTTTTTTAAGTTGAATTTTATCATTGGCTGTTTAATCTTTCAATCTGGTTCATTTACATGACTGTGAGACCCAACTTCAGTTAACAAATTAAGTAAAATTAATTCTTTAAACTCGAGCACTTACTGCAATATAACGTTTTGTTCGGTAAGATAATGATTACGATTTCCATTACGTGAATATAGATCATTAATATCTATATCAAACATCAGTTGAGGTCAAGTGTAGTATGTTCAGTTGTGTCATTAGTGTTAATTCGCCATTTTGTAATCTAATGCATTCTGGGTAATATTTTCAAAAGCGTACACCATAACGTTGTGATTGATTTGAAACGTTCTACACAATGGAAATCCATCCAATGACGTAACGTTATCTTCATTTTGGTTTACGAACAATGAGATTACCAATAGTCCTTTAGATTCTGGAAAGGCGAATTACTGGTAACAATTAATTAGATCAAGATGCTGTGTACCTGAAACCGTCTTCATTGATAAGCAGCTGTTAATTTACATAGGCAAGTAATGCCATTGTAATATATATAAATATATGTAAATAGATCAGACTGTTATGCTAAATATTTCACAAGTTAGGTAGTTTGACCAAAAAAGATTGATTAGAAACAGGAATTTCTAATACGAGGTTGGTTATTGTCTTTCGTTAAGTGTTGATACGGAACGTTATTAATCTCAATTGTATAGTAGCAATACACTTACCAAATAAAAGACTGTAGTTACCAAAGAGATAATCAAAAGTCGAGAGTGGCTGGCAAACTAGCAATCAATTGACAACACTAATGACATCTATACTTATATTAATAAAACAGTTATTAAGATTTTACAGATTTTGTTTTCAAAAGTTCGATTGTATATATTAACATTGATATGGGATATATTCGAAATCGTTTTTTGTCATATAGATTAATTGTCAAGGGGTTATATCCTAGAGTCTGATACCAGGCTACAGCTTGATGACATAACTGGAATAAGTTCCAAACATTCTAAAACAATCGTAGGCAACATATAGTTTCAACATTATTTAAGAGAAAATAATCAATAAAATAAAAAAATCAAACTTTAAGACACTCATGTTATGTAAAATGGCATCCCTCGTTTCCCTGACTAGGCCATTTTACCAACATATATAACTTTTCGGCTTTAAATAGAACGTTTGTCTTGAAGTAAACTTATTATCTTCACTACCATTTTCGCTATCATTGCTTCCTGAAACATGTGCATCATCTTCCATTTATCAGATCCATTACATAATGGATCAAGCATTAAGGAAGATATAGTAAAGTTGATTGATATTCCATGGTAATAAAAGGGTTATGTTTTGTAGTTTATTTATATGCTTGTTGATACAATGATGATTGGTGATGCATCGATACATTGTATAATACAATAGTTGACTTTAGTTAATGTCAACGATAGAATACGAAACCAAGGCGTCCGAGTTTTAGCAGGTAATTTAATATGTATTGATATATATTGATAGCATGGCTTCATGACACATGTGTATCATTTTCCATTTTGCTCTTATCTATCAATTCCGTTACATAATGGGTAAAACGTTAAGATAGATTTGTAAAAGTTAATTGGCATTCCATTTTTATACAGGTTAAATGTTCAGTTTGTGTATTGTACTTTATTTTACTTTTTGATAAAGATGATCGATTTGTGATGATTCGATAAAATTGGACAATACAATGGTTATATCCACGGAAACCAAAGCGTCAGGGTTTAAGCAGGCTATTTCATAATTTGCAAGGGAAAAGGGGATAAACTATTGTAATATTCACGGCTATTTTCGTTATTATTGATAATTGATACATGGTTATTATCTTCTAGTTATTTTGTATATATTAGTTCCGTTACATAATGGTTAAACTTTAAGGTTTCTTCAAGTAAAATGATATTCCATGTAAGTACAGGTTTTATGTTCTGTTTGTTTTTGTACTTTATTTACTTATACTTGGTATTTGATAATCATGATGTTTGGTATTGCTTCGATACATTGTATAATACAAAAGTCGATTCTGTAGCGTAACAAACATATACAATTATCTTGGAATGCTTGGCAATCACAATTAATCGCATTTCTTTGTACTGCAGTGTACATTGTTATTCTACTGTGCATCAAAATAAGATTTACACGGAATAAACCATAACTATCACATGTCATTTTATTCATGTGTTACATTCTGGTGGAATAACATTTATTTAGTAATACATTTTTAAATTGTATCCCTCAGGTAAGTAGTATACCTTTCGTATTTTGTATTTTAATTGGTTTCTGGTGGATATTTCCTGATTATGATTATTGTTTATTTTTTTGTAATAGTTAATAATTTTATTTTATGGTATACGTAGTACAATTATCGAAATAATTTTTAAAGTGTCAGAAACAGTAACCTTCCTACAGAGGACATTTTTTAAAAGTTGTAATTTGAATTGCTAAACGGAAAAAGTTAAAATATACAGAAAACAAACAAAACTGCATTATTTCATCGCTCTTCACGGAAGTACATCCGGCATGGATTAACAGTATAACTGTGTAACCTTTAATACCATAATGATTTTTCTTCAAATTATGTGAAAGATTCTTACAATCTATTTTAATAAAACAATACCTAGTATTCGACATAAAATCTTTGTGACTTTAACATACATGATATTTACCCGGGTTTTTTTTTAACTATTTCGTTTCGATTAGATCTGTTGTAAATTAAAAACCGCTTCTCATTGTATCAAACATAATATCAACAAAAAGGGTTATTTTCATTTATTACATTGCATTGAATTACATTGATTTCCCAGTTAAATAAAAACCGATAATTTCACATATGAAATAAACGTGGTTATTTCACTATCTGACGTCACACAACAATAGGCGTTGTCAAGACGTCGATAACGTCGGATCAAAACAAATTGTCAATGCGTAGGAAAAAGATATAGTTTCTTACATTTTCTACATTAATTTCATAAAAAAAGAAGCCATTTGCCAATGTAATAAAAAGAATAACTAATCGCCGTATTTGAATATAAAAAATAAGAGAACTTGTGACCGAACGCGTTGTCTTATTTTTTATATTCAAATACGGCGATTAGAGTATAATAATTAACACTGGGTCGATGCCTCTGCTGGTCGACTGTTAGTCTCTGCGGGTATCACCAACCCAGTAGTCAGTGCATCGATCCGGTACTAACGCGATTTTTAATAAACTTCACTTAAATTCGCCGATAATTAATTAAGTTATTATAACAAAACTAAGATTTTTACTCTTTGAGGCTAAGTTTATGTCTTTTGTTCCTTGTATTTATGACGCTTTTCACGTTTTAGGGTCCTATACATACTTGGCTCTAAAACGTTTGAGTTTGAGAGATTATTATTAAAGTAAATACAGACAGACACGTGATATAAATAAGGTTTGTTTTCTTGTAAGTGATACGTCTAGTACCGTTTGACGCCTTTTACATCCACTTGCTCGATGTAATTTTTGGTGGATGTTTCGTCCCGAGGAAGTTTCACTACCCTAGTATTTTGCATGGTCATTTTTATTAATCAAATGTTCAAAAATGCTTAAATAATTCTAAACACACGGGATTTCCATGATCAGTCAGAGATGGCTTTGGCCTTTTGGTGGAATTATAGCGTACCGGCTGTTTTAAATCGAGGTCAACTGATGAATAAGTCTTGTGTGGTCAAATGGGATATCTGCTGGTGATAAGCCTGGTGTCTTTATTGAGTTTTCATTCCAAAAACTAAATTTTCTATTAATATTTAAAATCCTTTATAAGGCGTATATCGTTTTAATTCAACAATGGACAATACATTGATATGGATTTTGTTATATATGTAATTGAAAAGCAATTGTGAATACAATGTTCCTTGTTCAATGAGCAAAATGAAATTTTAACGTTGTTGAGGATGCCTTATGGTCGTAACACAGATGGCAAAGATGATATCGTTGTTTTTATTAAACTTCAACATAGATTAATAATACATTGATTGATTTTGAAGCATATAATCCGGAATAAATATAAAGCCTAGTATGTAAATCAATGGTGTTTCATTGTGTTATTCCATTAGTTTACTATATATTACAATACGCTGTGCACCGAGTGAACTTGTATCATGGAAAATGTGTCTAATACCATATCAAAGCCATTTGTTGCACTTAAAATTGGATGTTACGGAAAATATTTTATAGAAATATATGATTATGTTTGCATACGAAAGGCATTTATACAAAAAAAAATTGTAAATTCGTTGTTGATGAAAGTAAAATATTCGAACACAAAGCTTTTTCCACAAACCAGACACATGTTCTTACGTATATTTGCCACAACTTGATGGAATTTTGGTTTTCAATGTTCGTCAATTTTGTATTTGACTTGGATTTCAAACTGTGATTCATATTTAGTAAAGTGGGGTTTTTTTATTTAAAAGGTGAGTAGTATTTTTTAGTAAGTTTAAACCGATAAAATCGATTAACAGAAGCATCTGGAGAAACGACATAAGCTATATATATAAAGTAGTTATCCGACATTAATACAATTTAATGCATTAAACATTGAAATAGAAGATTTATTTTATTTTAAATTTGATAAACATTTTAACTGAGATTTTGTTTATAATCGTTTACTTAGATAAGCGAATTTTTCTCAGTTAATTTGGTTTTTTTTCTCAATATATACTTGCGTTAACAATTAATATTTACGTAAATATGGTGTAGCCCTGAGGTATGGTCTGCCTTCTGGTCATTATAGAAAGATTACGACAATGAAACAGCAACACAAAAACCAATTTGAAAAAAACTAGAGGCTTTAAAGAGCCTGTGTCGCTCACCTGCATCGTCCACATTGGCCACTTTCACAAAGTTTGTAGTAAATACAAACAGTCATTAAAGGGGCATCACTCTATTAAGAGTTAAATGAAAATTTCGGTTTAGTTATTGTATTTGTAGTTCTTATCCTGCTGATCATTTTCAATATTAAAGCTTCTTTTTAATAGACAAAAATAAATTAGTCGTTCAACACCAGATTTATAAAAAGTCGTCTGAAAATTTTGATATCATAGACAATAGAAAGATCTCGTCGTTCATAACAATTAACCCTTATCTCTTTTTTTATATTAATCTTGTTGTTTTTTGAGTGTAAGCCATGTTCCCTTTGTTTGTCGACAGGTAGGGCTATATGAAACATTTTGGTAGTTAACTATTGTGGCCAAGTTTGGTAAAATTTAACCCAGTAGTTTTAGAAGAGATGCCCGCTGTAATAGTAAAAGGACGACTATGATGACCGACAGACGACGGACTCAAAGTAATGATAAAAGATTACACTGGCCATTCGGTGAGGTTAGCTAAAAACAGGGACTTTTCCTCGGAACATGATAACCCTTTGTTTTCATTGATGTTGCAATAATGTCACAATAGCATATTTCTAGATCTTCCATGTATAACAAATGAATCAATACATACGCAATCATTAGCTGCAAATAATTACCCGTATGTTTCTGCATATAACAAAAAATGAGTGCATTTAATTTTCTAAATCCGTCCTTTGGGACTTAAATAACCTCACAAATAATGCACTTGTTTACCGCTTGAAACTAGAATAGTGATTATGCTAAACCTAGCAATAATGAAAACTGCAGATATTTTTGACAACGTTATTATGCAATCAACGGTTCCAATTGTTTTATCGGTGGTATATATTTTGGTAAAGTCTTGATACTAGTAATACTTAAAGGATAATAGTGGTCTGTTGTTTGTTCGTAGACTCCTGATAAGTATGTCGTTTGGTTAGTGCAGCGTTCGAAACTTAAGTCTGACATAGATTTTTGTGTTGGATTTTTTATTCGAAAGGTCCTTTATCTCTTCGAATCCTCTATATATAAATAACAGTTCGCTAAGTTCAGCTCATTACAACAAAATATAAGTTAAATTTTTGTTGACAGCGATGTCTGATAAAGGAGAGGAAAAGGGGGTGGGTGGATAAATGGGTAAATTATTCTATGTAACTGAAGAAATAACCAGTGTAATCAGTGTAATCAGTTGCAAATATTACGGACATAAAAAGACAAAAACATGTTGATTATATAAGAAGTAAATTTATGTTAATACAAGACTTATCGTTCCAGAATATAATGAACGAACCATGTATAAAACTCGATTATCCTTCGTATAATAAAAAATGATATCAAATGTTAAATATATGTCATCGCCAATATTTAATACATGTACATGTAACTGGCATTTCCGACCAGCCAGATCCTTTTTGTTTATAACTTATTTCGGGTTCGTTTGTTACCGCGGTTTTTATTTGTTGTTTCGTATGGTTTGTTTCAAAATGGTTTTTGACAATGGTGTTTTCTGTTTTTTATTGAACTTGATTTTTTATTTTATTTTCTAATTTCTAATTTCTAAGTAAATATATAACAGACTTTCTGTACCAGTGATATTTTTCATTCAACTCAGCTATTACACTATATCTGTTTGTTTACGCCAGGTTTGCCGATAAACCATCAAATGCAATATGCAATTAATATTTAATCTTTTTTTTTGTTGATTTGATTTTATACGAATTGGGAATACATGCCGCACATGACATTACTTGAATCTGAAATCAGCAATATATATTGTTATTAAATATTAAATGTATTCATAATTGTATTCACCTTTTAAAAGTACAACATTTATTAAAGATTTATAAGGTTTTTTTAAAACGGAATTTAAATTCCGCTTAAACATGTAGTTTTTGCAGTTTCTTTATTAGTCAACTGGGAATAACAAAGCGTCATAACGATGCACTTGGTGTTTAAGTACAGCTCTTTATAAGAACCAGGCAGTGTGCCATATACATGTGATACATGGGGGGTTTCAGATTTTATCTACATTTGGCCTAGTAGAAGCAATGAGTGAAAAACGCTCAAAAAATAATTTTGAGTGGGAAAATATGAGTGGTTGCCATGGTAACGGACACACAATTTTTTGGTTGTTAAGCGTTGAAAAATCTTTCAAAAATCAGCTAAATCACCACATTTCAGAGCCTGATTATGAATACAATCATGCATTTTTCATTAATTTTCATATGTAACATTGATAGAACTTGGTTTAAGCTTCATTTTAGTGAAGATTGCATGTCAACCAAATTTGTAATTTTTTTGTTAAATTTTGTGAAAAAATGCATATTTTCAACTTTTCTGAAATTGGGATTTTTGCTGAATTACCACATTTTCTCTGGTGTTTTTCAGAAAAGTGCAAATGTGTACAGAATAGTTAGCACTGTAGTTATGAAGTTTGGATACTACTTTACCAAATTTAATAGAAAAATGTGTGGGATTTTTTTTAGTTTTATCACCATAGCAACCGATTTTTTCCTTGGAAACGGAGTTTTCATTTGCAGAATATTGCAGTTTAAGAGCTTAAATGTCCTGAATTTTTCATAACCGATAAGAAAAATACATAAAAGCTAATGAAAACTTTAAATAACAATCGTTAAGTGTTGTTGACTTCGATTGTTACCACGGAAAGACATTATCCATAGCATCATCCACTAAAAACTGCATAAATAGAAATTTTATTTTTTAGAAAAAACATATAAATAAAGCGTTCAAATTGGAATATGACTTAAGTCTTTGCTTCACTCACAGTCTTGTCTGGGATTTTTTCTTCAGATTGTTCAATAAATGTAATATGTCATGAAACATTAGGGTTGGGGTTGGGGGGGGGGGGGGCCTTGGAGAAAGTGGGGGGGGGGGGGTATAAGTTGATTTGTTTAAAAGTTGCATACAAGTAGATACTTGAAAAGATAATTGCGTTTGTCGTCCGAAGAAACATTGGTTTTCGAACTTTAACTTTAGTTTAAGTTAATAGAAATCTATGAAATTTACACGCGGTTATTTACCACAAAAAGAAGGTTGGGATTGATTTTGAGAGTTTTGGTCCCAATAGTTTAGGAATTAGGGGCCAAAAAAGGGCCCATTTAGACATTTTTCTTGATTTTCACACAATAACTTCAGTATACGTAAATAGAAATCTATGAAATTTTAACACAAGGTTTATGACCATAAAGGAAGGTTAGGATTGATTTTGAGAGTTTTGGTCCCAACAGTTTAGTAATTAGGGACCAAAAGGGTCAAAATTAAACTTGAATAATTGGGGTTCTTAAATATTAGTATGCCGAATCTGAACTGTGAATGCAGATTCTTAATTTTTGGTCCCGTTTTCAAATTGGTCTACATTAAGGTCCAAAGGGTCCAAAATTAAACTTACTTTGATTTTAACAAAAAATGAATTCTTGGGGTTCTTTGATATGAAGAATCTAACCATGTATTTAGAATTGGGATATTGGACCATAATAGGTAAGTTTAAGTTCTTAGACCACATTCATTCTGTGTCAGAAAACTATGTTGTGTCAACTATTCGCAATTCAAATTCAGAGTTGTATCAAGCTTTAATGTTGTGTCCATACTGTTCAGGATTCGAACTCTGCGGTCGTATAAAGCTGTGCTCTGTGGAGCATCTGGTTTAAGGTTGACAGGTGATGAACTTCATGGGATTGCAAAAGCCGGGCCAACCTGGCTTATGGAAAGGCAAGATATATATGGCCCTAACAAACGTAAGAAAATTCTTAATTTCTTATGGCACACATCCGTCTGAGATGTTATTCCACCAGCATGAATCACAAAATTGACCTGTAACATAATATTAACAAACCAATAATAGAATCATTTGGTCAAAGCATTTCTAAACTGAAACTGAAGTGTGATGGACGGGTGGATAAAGAGGGACAGGCAAATTGAACACATTTTAAGTTGATGGTGATTTAAAAAAAATATAATAGGCAATGGGTGATAGCTAATATCGGAAGTCCAGTATAATGGTATCCTCTTAATATATACATGTAGCTATTAACATATCATTAATAACTGCTTTGTTGTACTACTATCCCGCAAATGAAATTCATGATCTCCGAGATAGACAAATAGAATACATCTGCTAGGTTGGAATTGTGCTAATCCCGGTAAAATATTTATGCTATTATACCGGCAAAACTATCAAATCAGAATTATCAAGCAATATAATTTTATCAATAAGGAATCATTCCTTACTATGCGTCGTTCTACATATATCTCACAAGTTTTAGATTCCGATAACTTAATATCTTGTTGTGTGTGTGTGTGTGTTTGGGAGGGGGATTCAGCTGAAGCACACTTCTTATCCTTCTGAAATCCCCCTCCTCTCCTTTAAGATAGTAAACCGGTAAATAGAAGTATCATTTTTTAGGATTAATCTTCAAAAAAATTGTTTTGCTATTCTCAACGTTTTTTTTTAACCTTTACATGAATTACGCCCTTATTTTCTGTATTTGTCTCTGTAACCTTTACAAAAGACTGCATTAATCCCGAGATTTGGAATGGAACCACTAAGCTGAGAATGTCTGCATAAATACAAGATTAATAACAGTAATAATTTGAATACAAATTCCACACATTCAATTAACTGCAACACTAGAAACAGCGCAGTACATACCATTCTTATTGTTTTTTGTAATTATCAATGTTTTCTAGTCCCAACAAGTTGTAAACATTCATGAATACAAGACTTAAGTGTCCCATGTGAAATAAAAAAAGTAAATTTCCAATGTCCCACATTTGATCGATTCAAGGTACAAGGGCAAAAACTAAAATAAACACTTTCGTGCCGCAATTTTATATTTTTTTGGGGCGGGGAGGAGTTGTAGTAGGTTTAACTCATGTTCGTCAGTACATTAATAGTTTTCACAAAGTTGGTTTATATTTTATAATTTTTGTTTACCTCAATCAAATCTTATGAAACATGTATACACAGAGATCAAGTTTGAATTTTATTGGTGTCACTGTTAACTGTATAATTTGCCTTATATGGCCTGGTTAACTAAAGAAAAATCTACATACACTACTATATTTTTCGACTTTCATGTAGATTTTTTTTTTATCTTTTCGGAATAATGGCATGTAACCGTCTCATTAACAATTATACCACATCTTCTTTTTTAAATTAACAACAAAGATAAAAAAAAATCTATATGAAAGTCGAACAATATAGTAGTGTATGTATGACGAAAAGAGGGCTCCAGAAAGGTTCTCCTAAGATCAAATGGTAAATTTTAATAAATTTCATTAGTTAACCAGGCCATATAGGTTACATGTCATTATTCCGACAGCCCATTGGTCCGACAGTCCATTAGTCCGACAGCCCATTAGTCGGACAACCCATTAGTCCGAAAACCTATTGGTCCAACAGCACATTAGTCCAACAGCCAATTAGTCTGACAACCCATTAGTACAACAACCCAATAGTCCGACAATCCATTGTTCCGACAGCCCAATACTCCCACAATCCATAAGTCCAATACTTATCAAGTCAAGCATAAGGGCAACAGGATAAAAAAATGTCTGTGTGTATTATTAGATATAAAAACATGTTTTTAAAGAAATAACTCCGTATATATAACATCAGGCTTAGGTAGTTCGAATACTTTCTATATATTCAATTCGAAATCTGTATATAGAATAAAACAGAACAGAATATTTCATTTTTCCAAATTAAAGGGTCTATAAAGAGCATATAAACAACCAATGATGGTGCAAACTACTGATGATACCTCGCCCAAATATTTCGTTGTTGAGTTTTGAATTTGAAAAAGCATCACACAGTATAGCTGACTAATATAAACCCCGAAACCAATTTTCAGAAATCTTTGTATTAAATTGTAGTTCTTCAGAAAAATATTTTTTTAACTTGGCTGTTATGTGAAAAGTGTTCGGTAAACAGGAAGTGGTTGAGTGATGAATCTGAAAACTTATCACACGATATAGCCGACTTCAATAAACCTTTCAGAAATCCTTGTAATGTAGTTCATGAAAAAATTCAACGAAAATATTCATGGGACGGAGGGATGAACTGGACGGTTGGAAGGACGGACAGACAGACAGAGGAAAAACAGTATACCACACTTTTTTGAAGCGGCGGTATAATGATTAGAACAACATAAAGACTTTACAACAATAATAATATGATATAATTATCTTTATAGCACCATAAGCCTCAGTCACAATCTGAGCCAAAACAAAATAGAAAAAAAACCAACCATATTTTTCAAATAACAGTCAGTATGAAGACATGTACTACATAATTCAAAAAGAACTATTTTTTAACAATACAATCGTCAGTATCCCCCATAATAGTCAAGTTTTCTTGTGTTAACATCGAGATGTGCTAGAAATGTGCTGAAAGAGTTCCTCCCTCAAATTATTATGAAGTGAGCATTCGATTGAAAAATGACACTCATCCTCAACTCTATCAGCTGTACATTACGATTTTTCAATTCTTAATGTAATGGGTGAGCACTGATTCTTAACTAACATATGCACTACCTTTCTTAAAATCTACGGAAACGTATTAGCGCCACACATTTTTTAAAATTTTTCTTCCAATGTTTGCGTTACAATGCAAACCTTTGCGAAATAATGCAAACCTTTGTTTTATCTTATTTCTTATTTAAGATTCAAAGGAAACAGTTGTTATTAATAGAGGAGGCTGTATATATATATTAAAATGTATCACTATTGTAGTCATTGCAAAGTAAAATCATTGAATAATTAGATCATATATCATTGACTTCAATAATGAGCAGAATAATATAAGAAAATGTGGTATGAATGCCAATAAGAAAACTCTTTATCTAAGTCACTATTCCTAAAAGTAAACCATCATAGGCCAAAGTACGGTTTTCAACACGGAGCATTAGCTTACACTGCATGAACAACAAACTATAAAGGCCCCCCAGAAACGATATCCTTGTTACTACTAGTATATATGTATATATTACAAAGAAAATTGAGTAAATTGCGGTTATACGGAAAACCAAAACATCAACCCTGCTAATATAGCTATAACCCAATATAAATATACTACCAAAGTAAGCTCTCGTTTGTGTAAAGTAGGTTGGCAAGAAATATATATAGAATGGAGATGTTTTATTAATAAAATTAGGTTCTCTCTATTTAAATTGATATCCAAGCATCTTAAAAATACTTCATTATATTGAAATAAAAATTCAATGACTTTCTATCAAAGAATCTTGATCATATTCTGAGATTCCAAAAAAAAATGTTTCCTTATTAAAAATTCATTTTAAAGCAGAAAGATAAATTTGTCCATTTGACTTGGAGTTTCACAATTGTATGACATTATTTTGGATCTTTCAATTTAAATATAAGTGAATATCGATAGGGGATTAATAAAGGAATCAAAAGAGTCAAAAAATATAGAGATCAATGTGCTTGATTTCGAGATATTAGCCATTGAAATTTTGGCTGGAAAATATTCTCTTGACTTTTCATAGCTATTTCATTGACAAGTTTACATTCTCAAAACTATCAAAGAATAATTTGAATTTTATAAGACTTTTACAGATTGCTTAATATCATTATACATGTAAAAGATTTATAAAAAGATAAATGGGGGTCAATGCCATTTTTTTTTTTTTTGGTATTCAAATGAATAAAACCTGAGGTTTCCAAAAATCTGACAAAAAATCAAAAACCTTGCCAAGCGAACTGCAATATACCTTTACAAACCTCTGAAGCTAAACCCAAGTTATAGATAATCGATCTTGTATATATAAAATTTCTGAAAAAAAAATGATTCTATTTATAATCAGGCTCTCCGACCAAACATAATCTTTTCAAGAATCTACATGTATATCTTTAAAAAATAAACCTACCCCCCCCCCCCCCCCCCCCACTTTTCTAACCTTCCAACCATAATATTACATTACATATTACATTTGTTGAACCTTATGAAATAAACAGAATAGACTGTAAGTGAAGCAAAGCAGTCATATTCCAATTTGAAAATAAACACCCTCTATTTATGTATTTTTTTGACATAAGTTTCTATTTATGCAATTTCAGAGTGAATGTTGCTATGGATTATATGTGTTTCCGTGGTAACAATTGAAGTCAACAACACTTGACGATTGTAATTTAAAGTTTGCATTAGCTTTTATGTATTTTTCTTATCGGTTATGAAAAATTCAGGACATTTAAGCTCTTAAACTGCAATATTCTGCAAAAGAAAACTCCGTTTCCAAGGAAAAAATCGGTTGCTATGGTGATAAAACTAAAAAAAATCCCACACATTTTTCTATTAAATTTGATAAAGTAGTGTACAAACTTCATAACTACAGTGCTAACTATTCTGTACATATTTGCACTTTTCTGAAAAACACCAGAGAAAATGTGGTAATTCAGCAAAAATCCCATTTTCAGAAAAGTTGAAAATATGCATTTTTTCACAAAATTTTACAAAAAAGTTACAAATTTGGTTGACATGCAATCTTCACCAAAATGAAGCTTAAACCAAGTTCTATCAATGTTACATATGAAAATTAATGAAAAATGCACGATTTGATTCATAATCAGGCTCTGAATTGTGGTGATTTAGCTGATTTTTGAAAGATTTTACCATGCTTAACAACCAAAAAATTGTGTGTCCGTTACCATGGCAACCACTCATATTTTCCCACTCAAAATTATTTTTTGAGCATTTTTCATTTATTGCTTCTACTGGACCAATTATAGAAAAAATCTGAAACCTTCATGTATCGCACGCTGCCTGGTTCTTACAAAGAGCTGTACTTAAATTGTGGGAAAGCTTTTTAAATGTTCTTTATTGCGTGTGGAAGAGCTTTTAGCATTTACAAATTTTGCTGATCTTTGAATTTGTTTCACATTTAAGACTCTGTGATAATGTAATACGACAGAAAGTTCAAAATGAAACTTCCAATCAAAGGAAATTGTTAAATGCATTGCTTCTAAGCTGTTGTGTTTATTACATGTTACATTCATGTTACTAAGGTGATGTGGAGTATACGTCAGTAACAACAAGCAATTGACAAAAAAATACCCAATCGACATCTAGATTCCAATACAGAGTCATCAACAATAGACATGTGCCTACTTTATGTTACGTTCTATAAATCCTAAATGTATGCTGATGTCTGCTCTATGGTCGGGTTGTTGTCTCTTTGACACATTCCCCCTTTCCATTCTCAATTTTAAGTTCTAAATGCGGTAGAAAGAACCAACAAATATATGCCATCAACACTAATTCTCAATTTAATCAAAATACCAAACTTAACTACGTCCACTCTGTGTGTTTGTTAGATGTCTGATGAGTTGATAGGTCGTTCTTATGTTGTACTGTTACTTAAAAGATGATATACGCTTACAAGGTTACTAACGTGAGAAGACCACATATATATACAATGTAGTATGCAACAAATTTACCTTGTTCTCAGATATTGCAAACCTCCATTACAGTTTTAATATTAACTCTTTATGAAAAAAACACAAAGATTGGCAGAATTTGAAATAATAATTTCAAATGTATATATGTGTTATATACGTTTTAAAAAATTGTAAAAATTGGTTCAGCTGGAACACTGTCAATTCTAATGCAATTATTTTGTATCAATGGTTCTGATTGGATGACAGTTAGCATAAAATTCTCTATCTCCTTGTCTGTAACTAAGGAAGCCGACATTTTGAATTGCTGAATGTATTGACATGTAATTTCTACAATAATAAGCCAAAAAACTCACATGTTGCACCTAAAAATCTTCTTTTCATCAAATTTTAATTCATTCTGAAGCGGCACAGAAGCAAGAAAACGCCCGGTGTTAATGTTTGACGCCGGAAGCATACCTATGACGTCACCTAGTGTAGGGACCAAAGAAGATAACATCTTTTCGCGGAATTTTCTTTAATGAAGATTTTACACTGAAATAATGATTGAAATTTAATTATGAACTTTTTTTGCATTAGAATAGAGATAACTGTATTGTATTTGAAGCTTTAAGGACGTCCATCGGTAGTTTTACTGTCGTAAATTTAGTTTACCTGGCGACGCGTTAAATGTATTGTTTAGGGGAAATTTCATAGGGGATAAATAAGGGTCCTTCATATCTGTACTCTTTACTGTTTTATGTTCTTATTTCCGATTCCCTATTTACATTGTGCTTTATACTTAATTAAGCACCCTTTTATTCATTATTCTTTTTGTCCTATTTTTATCTCTTTTTTTATTTATTTTTTTACCATTATTTTCTAATCTGTAAATCCCATTCGGATCCTCATATAAACGATTCAGGAAGATAAAAATTATGAGGCATTTGCTTTCTTTAATTATTCAAATAGTAATTTTCTACTCAGTATTACATGATGATGGTATTCTGTCACTGAAGATGGACACTCCATAAACGACACCAAATGTCGTCTTTTCCCTTCTAAATAGTTTGCAGTCTGATCCTACACATAACCATTTGCATTTAGAGTTCGAGCTTAAAACGTGTTGTATACGAGTTACTGAGCTGTGTCAATTCACGCACTTTTCAGATTGCTACTCGAGAATCAAAAATGTACTATAAAAAGACGTTTAACACACATCAATTCTAAGATTTTTACACGAAGTCTTCAATACTTCACTAGTCTCTAAAAGTTACTGGACAGAATTTATTTATGCAAAAGATAAAGCAATATGTAAACCATTATTATGTACTATTTCGAAAGAAAGATCTAAGGTTTATCACTTAAGCAAACTTAATTTACTTGTAATAACAAGTGGCTGATGCATTGTTTAACAAGATATGTTTGTTTTGGCATCCATCAGTATAAACACACACAATAGACGGAATCTGATAATTTGTATGTAATTAGTGTCCCTATCAACATGTTTTACCTTATTTACCCTATTGTAAGCGCGATGTGTACTTTTAACTTTTGAAGATTTCCAGGCTTTTCTACCTCAGGCATAGATTACCTTAGCTGTATTTGGCAACACTTTTAGGAATTTCGGATCTGAATGCTCTTCAACTTCGTACTTTTTTTGGGCTTTTTTTTTTTAACTTTTTTTGCTTCGAGCGTCACTGATGAGTCTTTTGTAGAAGAAACGCGCGTCTGGCGTATATATAAAAATTTAGTCCTGGTATCTATGATGAGTTTTTTGGTAAGCATTACATTTGAATATGAATAAAAGTGCGATAGAATTTTGTCGCAGAATCTTTCTTTATAACATAAGACGTATATACTAGTATTCAAGTATGTGCATTAAAACAATTGATTAACATATGTATTATGATTTCTTTCTTATAGATATCAAAGAAAGTAATCTTAGGTATTTTAGGCCGTACTTTGACCTATAATGGTTTACTTTACAAATTGTGACTTGGATGGAGAGCTGTCCCATTGACACTCATTATACCACGTCTTCTTATATGTATTACACGAAATATGAGACATATCTGTTCGAATTCAGACGTCCCTTTCATTAAACAATGATGATGCATTGATTTATCCGGTTCAATGAATGGAGACATTAAGTTTACGTAGTTACCCTTCTCCTCAGATTCTTTGCATACAACTTTATCCAGGCCAAACCTTTTTCTATTTACACTGGATTGCAATGTTTAACATAAAGGACCATAAAGACGCGTTACCATTTGAAAGAACGACGTTTATGAGACCTTCAATTTTGATCTCAATGTCAAAATACTTCCTTTTTATAGAAGGTTCGAGCTTTATACTTTGTCGTAGACTTTTAGGATTTTACATATCACCTCAAAACAATGTGTTACTTATCATAGAGTTGATTTCTTACATTTGACCTTCAAGGTAAATATTGTACGTGTGTGTGACCACCCTTAAATCATATATTCTTAATTGACCATGCTCAGAACGTTTCAATACAACTATGAGTTTGCCCCTTCGAGTCATGTCACATCCTCTCCAATGCTACCGGAAGTTTTCACCTTGAGGACCCTTATCTAATAAATATTTTACTTTCTCAAAAATGGTTCAAATCCCCGATCAATACCATTCTAGCTTTGGATATTTCAGTTTCAAACGAAAAACTCACTACAACACTTCAATGTAGAAAATATGGTTGTTTTTCTCCCTGTTATCATTTTCCCCTTTTCATGCTTTTTTGTCAGACACAAAACTGAAAAAGTATAGTTATAGCTTGACCTCAATATTCAAAGTATCGCACAATCTAGGGTCATTTGTTGCAGATTCCGAAATCACTGTAGGACTATTGTTTTTATAGGAAAACAAAGTTAACAATGTACAATACCTACTTAACTTTTTAACATTATGTTTTACTATATATAACAGGAAATACTAACTAATAATTGATACATGTATGATTACTATCTGTTTGTTGTGTGCGTGTTTATCAGTTGGTCTGTTTCCTTCCTTGTATATAATTGTTTACTAGGGTTTCGTTGTTAAACATTGATGGTTTTTTTTTTATAAAAAAAAATAAAGCCAGTAGGACAAGAATCGATTTATATTAAGGTAGGTGACTATCTAAATAACAGTCATATCATGCAATGTGACTCTGTAAAGAGCACTGGGCATGTGTGTATTTAAGAGGTTGGTAAAGGGTTATTTTCGTGTATTGCTATTTTTATTTCACGTGTAGCCCTGAAAAAGGCTCGTTATTTACCGTGTTTCGTGAAATAGGTAAAAAGATCAACGTGTAAGAATTTTTTGATTGTTCGTTCATCGTGAAATGTGCATGGCAATTTTATTTTTATTTTGCGTTATTCCGTGCAGGTATCCCCCTTTTACGCCCCTCTTTTAAGGCGAGTAAGGATGCTTACACTGGTCATTTTGGGGCCCTTTATAGCTTGCTGTTCTGTGTGAGCCAAGGCTCCGTGTTGAAGACCGTACTATGACCTATAATGATTTACTTTTACAAATTATGACTTGGACGACGAGTTGTCTCATTGGCACTCATACCACATCGTATACTCATTAACGGTTTCAACTATGTAACAAAAACTACATCATGCTTATCTTATAGACGGAATTCATACACCAAAAACTGTTCGTGATATTCGAGAAAACATGTATGCATATATTTATAACTTGTAGCTGGTATTTGCTTTCACATTATGATACCGTTGTCACAATCTCTACTCCATGAATAATTTGAAAAGGATATTCCTTTCCAGAAACATTAGAACCACAAGAAACCCATGTCAAATTATACTTTTTTCTTTATTATGACTTGATTTTATATTGATAATTGATGTTATATATATGTGTGTTCATATATCTTTTTGATCGCGCGTTCGTTTGTCAATTTTTTTGTCCGAAATTTTCTCTGTGTCATCTGCACCTTCTAAATTTGAACTTCAGTATTCGGTAGACATTTATCACTTTAATTTAGGAAATCTATCACATTTTCTAATTTTTATGATGACTAGAATTTCAGGAAATAGCACGAGAATGACTACAAACAGAGTAGTCATCTTAAAAGAACATCTTTCACAGAATTTGTCAAAGATGCATCTGTTGTATTTCTTTTATTACTATTTTTGTCACGATATCTCATAGAACTTTACTATCCCATTACCTGCAAAATAGCAAGCAAGGCGTATGAGCTAGGGAATTCATTTGAAGTCAGTTTTATTTTAATGTTAAATTTTCCATTGTCTACACTCTACACTATTATTGCATTCATATCAGTCATGTCAGTGTTTTTGGAAGTTTAAATGATAAAAACATCTCACCTTATGAGGTCATGAATGAGTTCGTCAATTCATGGAGAATGTATCCATGAATGCATGAAGAATGAATTCATGAATGCATGAAGAATGTATTCATAAATGCATGAATATATTAATGAATGTATCCACGTATTCATGAACAGTTGAATGAATGAAGGAACAAACGAACGAACGAACGAACGAACGAACGAACGAACGAAACACATAGTAGAATTGGAAAATAAAGCCAAGTTTTATTGTAAATAATATTGTTTAAAAAGTTTTAACTTCCGAAAAATGCATTTCTTGATTTTCTTTGTCAGGTACGCTTAAAGACAAATATTGGAAAACCAAGGATGTATACGTTCACATGAACAGCTAATTATAAAAGACCAAATTGAACCTCACATATTTAATCAAACTTCTTCTAAGGTTTACTTTGCCTGAGGCAGTTTGGATCATATTTTTTTTTAACCTTATCATGAAAGCGTCCTTTTCAATAAGAAAACAAAGGATTAATACACATGTTTTCAAAACAGACTCGTGTTTGTTTATGTACTTGACATTATATTCAAATGAATGGTATTTTCCTGGTTTGATTTCATTGTTTGTCAAAAATACGTATATAGCAATTGAAAAAAAACATTGTTAATTGAATCAGTCTACTTCCTTTCGAACAATTCAGATAAATGCCTGTCGTTTATTGTTTGGTTATGAACGACTACACTTCCAACTACAGAGAATTAGGTATAATGAACTATGTAATATGTATATGTCTTTCTATCTTGTTCACCATTGTAAATTATTACTTGTATTATTTGTCTGCCTCTTGTTACAGTGTAAACTGTCTAGAGTGTTAATAAAAGTTGAAAAGTTGAAGATATTACCTGTCTCTGAAACAATCTGATTAAAAATCATGTGTTCACGTGACCTGTATTTTCAATCAGATTGTCTCTTAAAATCACTTTTTGCAAAATTTATTTTGTATTACATATATATATATATTCTTAAGAATAAAAAGAACAACAAAAACTCTTATTCAAAAAATCACTGTTGAAAGTTGGACATTATCCAAAACAGTAATAGTTCTTGGCATCCGGGTCGTCAGGTGTGGGTGTTTTGGCGGTTGTCCTTGTTTTAGTTTAACTGTATATCATGTTAATACATTCGGCGGATCCAGGGGGTGGTTCGTGGGTTGGAACCCTGATGTTTTGTCGATTTTTTAATTTTTTTTTTTTTTTAATGTATTCCTTTTGACTTTAAATATGGATTATCTTAAGAATTGCTTTTAACAGAATTGTATATCTTTTATTTTTTTTAAAAGGGAAAAATGGATTCACGAAGTTTTGACTAAATTTGCACTTTATGAAATATGTATTTTGTTCTTAATTTCATTTAACCAAAAATATCAGCCCTTAAGTTCACTTCAAATAGTTAGTGTTGTTCTGTTCAATGTAGGCCAATAATGCACAATTTATGACTATCACATTTTTTTGTAACTATATATTTGCCTTCACAAATCTGTTTTCTAAAAGCTTTCCGAAGGTGGCTTTCCAAGAATCTAACTTCGGTACAATGTATTAAAGAAATAATTCATGGCAGCCGTAGATCCATTGGTTGCAAACCACGAATGTATAAAAATAAAAAAAGATGAGGTATTGATTGCCGATGAGACAACTCTCCACAAGAGACCAAAATGACACAGAAATTATCAACTATAGTCCACCGTACGGCCTTCAACAATGAGCAAAGCCCATACCGCATAGTCAGCTATAAAAGGCCCCTAAATGACAAACAAGAAAACTAATGGCCTTATTCACATAAAAAAATTAACGAATAAGAAAACGACAACCACTGAATTACAAGCTCCTGGCTTGGGACAGGCACATACATACATAATGTGGCGGGGTTAAACATCATTAGCGGGATCCCAACCCTCCCCCTAACCTGGGACAGTGGTATAACAGTACAACATAAGAACGAATTATAAAAAATCAGTTGAAAAAGGCTAAACTCATCAGAAGAACAAAAATACAAGTGTAGTTTATATTTGTTTTAATTTTTCTGTTGCCGTCGTTCTTTTCGTTGTTTTGTTATTTTTTTTTGACAGATATTAAATCTGTTCTGATACTAATTGCATATTATCAATGTACCGTTTGTCAGTCCATTAATCGAGATTACACAAGGTCTTTGTGTTGGGGTTGAAATCTTAACAGTGTTACCCGCCATATATTCAAGTGCCAGTCCAAAGCAGGAACCCTTAGTCCAGTCAGTATTTAACCTGATGTTTGTATTGGAGTTATTTTCGGGTTGCTTTCGATTTTCAATAGTTTTTGTTTTGTTTTTGTTGTTGTTTTATGGTAAAGTTTGTATGAAATGGAATCAAAACCTTATGGGACTGACTTGATATCTAAATCTTTCAAGACTTATCACGTCTACCTTTTTTGCTACACAAAATATAGTGCATTGATCATAACATTTTATACATCATATCCATGAACATGGGGTGCGCGAAATTTAAAATAAACAGAAACATACATTTAGGAATATTGTAATAAAACCTGTCTTTTATCAACACAATATTTGTTATGCTCTAGATGTCTTTATACAAATTATGTCGTTCGGTTGCTGTCTGATTGGAGTATATCCAACATCTCCCACAAACACACTCCAGAAGGAAATGTGACCATTTCACTATGCATAGTTAACATACATTTATTTATTTTTATCCGTCTAAACTATTATTCCTTATGAATGTTCAAACAAAATCTCAATTTCCGTCAAGTGGAGAGGAAGGATATATTAATTATTTATGTTTCTATTTTCTTTTTCAGATGATCTTCAAGTGTGAAAGGAGGTTTTAAGTAAAATTGTGTGTACAATACAGCGGATAACTCAAACATGGCTACAACAAAATCTCCGGAAAACACGTCCAGTATCTATCACGAAGACGACTTTTTATTTATAAATCACCATGTGCTTATGGACTCGCTGACGCCGTCACTTATCTACATGATTGTGTTACTAATCTTTGGAATTCCTGGAAACATAACGGTACTATATATTTACATTGTGAAATGCCGTCCGTCAACTACGCGCATTTTTATAATGGCGTTAGCGTTTCTCGATATTGTACATTGCACATTTATCATGCCAATAGAAATAGCGCTACTGGTGAATTTCGATAGCTTTGATTATCCTGTTCTTTGTAAAATTTCTCGTTTCTTTTCTTCGGTTATTAATAATTCGTCTGCTTTCATATTGATAGCCATTGCTATTGACAGATTCAAAAGGATATGTCGGCCCCATGGGCATCTAGTAGAACCAAATATAGCAAAGAAGCTTGTGGTTAGTGCTCTGATATTTGCCATTATTACTTCTTGGCAAATGTGTATGCTTTACGGCACACGTACTCTTAAACATGGCAAAACCTGTTTAATTTCAGATCATATGCATGGCAAGATTTTTCCTACTATATATGTGTATGTGTTAGTAGTTGGACAGGCAATAACAGATATGTTGCTCATCATATTTTACTCACTTGTTGGGCAAGAAGTGTGTATTCGTAAAGCACAAAGACGTCATAGACGAAGTCTGCGCATGAGCACAGAAATTTCACAAATGAGAAACAGTTTAGATTTTTCAGACGAAACACCGTCTCCAAATTCGTCGTCAGAACCTTCAAGCAGGTTTTCTTTCATTTTCAGAAGAGAAACATCAAACGAGTCATCTTCTAAAAGTGCTGAATTGGCGCGTTCTATATCAAGACAGTCGAGAGGAAGTAGTATTAGACGACAAGTATTGAGTAAAACAACAATCATGATGTTTCTAGTGACCGTGACATTTATTTTATCGTTTGTACCGCATACAGTTGCAGTTATTATTCGGTACCAGGCGAAGACAATAGTTCAATCTTTGACAGTTTCAGGAATGACGACATATCAACTATGTCTTAGGTCGTATTTTATGAATAGTGTGCTCAATCCCTTTATCTATTGTTTTGTCAGCAAACAATTCAGAAACCATTTTAAAGAAAGTCTTCAATGGTGCAAAAAACAAGGAAATGTGAAACTGTAGATTGAACTAAAATATATGTATCGTAACATCATCAATGGCCAACATCGTTTTGTGTGCATTTTGTTTCAGCTTAGGACTAGTTAAGCCTCAGTCGAAAAGACAAAGAAAATAAGTCAAAATAAATGTATCAATTGAATTGAAAAGCTACCTTAAGAATGTGTAGTGTATGCATGTTAATATGTATCGTGTAATGTTCACATATATATTAGTTAGTAGATATAGGAAGATATGAGTGCCAATGAGACAACTCTCCATCATCATGATCATAGGCATATATTAAAATCAGCAGATTTCAAATTGGTATGATTGGTCATGAGACCAGAGGCGGATTTAGTTTGGGGGGGGCAGGGGGCCCGGGCCACCCTTTTTGGGAAAAAATGGTTGCTTTTATAGGGTATCACTGTTGCGTGACTGGAGCGGGCCCCCACTTTTCTAGATCCGCCAGTGGAGACCGTTACAACTATCCACAAGAAACCAAGGGACATGAGCATAATCAACTACGTCCTTTCTTTCAAAACAAACATTACAATTTAATGGAAAACATATAAAACGAAAAAAGAAGCGTTTCCCAAGTACTTAACAGAAAATATAAAACTGAGCACATTTCTCAAACTTGAAATGCTTATCCTACCAGAGCGCCTGCAATTTCTGTCGTGTTAAAATAGTTTTGACATTGATCGTATATTCCAGTTAAATTGCTGGTTAGTATAATTGCTGTTATTTATGTAAATAAGTTGCTTCGCCCAGCACAGCTTTATAGACCACAGAGGTCTAACCCTGAATAGTGGGGGCCAAAATAATAAAGTAATTTTTCTTTAATTTTTGAAGTCTAAAGAAAAAAATGTCCCCCCCCCCCCTATTTTTTTTCTCTCCCCCCTCAACCAACAATTCTTTCCCTCAAGATATGGTCGAAACTCTCAATTCAAATTTCCATTGGAGTTTGCAACCATAATTACTCTTTTGAAAATTAATAAGCAGTGTAAAGAAGGTAATCCAAATCTAACATTTTACTTAGAATGAAATTCAAAACAGTGTAGCTGTGGCCATTGATTGACACATTAAAATCATCCATTGACTGGGACAATTTAAGGCAGCAACCATTTGATTTTCTGGGGGGGGGGGGGCTATGGTTTTTTTGGAAAAAAAAGTTTGTTTCCAGGTTTTGGTGAAAAAAATAATTTGTTTTGGACCCTGAGTAAAAAAAATTGTTTGTTTCACCCTCAGCTGTTGCTATATGTAATGCTAAAATTGAAAGAAAAAAATTGTCTTCGGTTTGTCGCTAAAAAAATAGATTGTTCTTCGCCAAAGGCGAAAAAAAAAGTTTGCACAGAAAAAAAAACCATAGCCCCCCCCCCAGAAAATCAAATGGTTGCTGCCTAAGTGAACGTTTGTCTGTAACGACCACTGTTCACGACGTACCTACGATAGACATTTAAACTGTGGGGTCACCAAAGGTTTCTTAACGCCTTTAATTATAAAATAATTCGAAAAATTAATCAGGAATAACCTTTGTGTTTTGATTTATATAATTGATATAAATCAAAATATCGTGTTATTTCTGATTAATTTTTCGAATTACTTTATTTAGGTGTTGAGAACCTTTGGTGACCCCATAGTTTAAGTGTCTTTAAAAAGTACATAGTGAGCATTGGTCGTTACATACAAACGTTCACCTAAATTGTCCCAGTCAATGGATGATTTTAATGTGTCAATCAATGGCCACAGCTACACTGTTTTGAATTTCATTCTAAAAGTAATTGCCCATTAACCAGGACACCCTTGTTTTTTTTCTCTTGTTTTCCCCTAATTCCTTCCTTTTGTGGTTGTTAATCTTGTGTTTAAATTTCATCAATTACTATTCACAAATACTAAAGTTATTGTCCGGAAACCAAGTGTTTCGGACGACGACGACGACGTGATACCAATATACGACCGCAATTTTTTTTTTGCGGTCGTATAAAAACAAATATTATGCAAAATGAGAGAATCGCATGAGCTTCAATCAGAGAAGGATAAGGTGTTACGACAGAGTAAGCCTGTTCTGTTATGCGTGCACCACCCATCCTGCAAATCAAGCATCAATGTAAAAACTCGTCATGAAAGAGATTAGCTGTGATTCATCCGGAGAAGAAACATTACTTATCAGACGAGATGTTCGGAAATTACACTTTCGAAAAATTTTGGAAAAAGCTATTTCATCAATTTAAAGTACATCCAGTTCTATGTCGGCTATGTCGGCTTGACATACAATATTAAAATCTTTAATACGACACTGCTGAATAAATGCGAGATAAGGAAATATAATGTAAGCTCCCATAAACCATCATGTAATTTCTACTATCATACAAAAGGATAAAGCCAGTTGTGATGTGCAAATGAGAGAGTCGATTCTCCTTATGTGAAGTTTCGAAACTTTAAGAAATCAAACTGTAGCTACATGACTATGTACAAAGGACGAGAAGCACGAATCAGAAATTACAGTCAAAGTGGCATTCATTTTATCGTTTGTTCCACATCCGGTTGCAGCTATTATTCGACGTGACTGTCAAAAGATAAACAATTATTGAATAATTTCACTAAATCCCATCCCTCTTTCCTCAAATAAGTTCTGCTGAATTTGACTTAGGGAGCTACCATTTGATTTTTATGGGGGGGGGGGGGGGATAGGATGAAAAATGTTGTCCTGCATTTTTTTTAGCTGTAATCTCTGTCCTGCCTTTTTATTTTTCACACTTTTCGGTCCTGCCTTTTTTTTTAGTTTATCCTGACTTTTTTTTACCTAAATTGTCGTCCTGACATTTTTTTTGCAAGTGTCTCATCCTGTCTTTTTTTTTACTCAAAACTCCTGTCCTGCCTATTTTTTTCAAATTTCATCCTAGCCTCCCCATAAAAATCAAATGGTAGCTCCCTTGTGACAAGGTTTTTACTTACATAAGCAAGACAAAGGGTGCAATATGTACAGTAGATAATGATCTGTGAATCCTGTCGGAACAATTTCAGAGGTTGCCATCTTGTTTAATCTTTAGTTACCTATATTGTGTTTTTTACACAGTTGTTAATCTTTTTGTATTTGTTGGGATGTTTTGCCATGACATTATCTGTTCATTTTTAATTTATGAAAATGCATATCCCTTCGGTATTTTCCGCATCTCTTCATTGCTGGACTTGTTGAGTTTTCATCCCCGAGGGTACCACCATGCAGCCTAGTAGTCATGAATTATCATTGATATTGTCATACTTATGAATTAACTGATCAAAAACTTTGAATATTTCCTACCCCAAGAATAGATTGTATTAGCTGTATTTGAAGAAAAAAAATCGTGAATTTTGGTTCATCTACGCTCTTCAACTTCGTACTTTATATGGACTTTTTTATTCGACCGTCATTTGTGAGTCTTTTACAGACAAATACGCGTTTACCGTACAAATTCTTCTGTATGATGAGTCTGAACAGCTAGATAATTAATATCTACATTCTGATATGATTATTTTTTCTCGATATAAAGTTAAATTTAACTCCATATGTTTTTGGTATTTAGTTTCCGAGTATCCATTAATTGGTGAGTTATCCTTCCGCCTTTCTTTATTTGAGGCGTTGAGTGGCTGTCTCATTTCATTTTGTTCAAATATCATGTTAACACCTTGCATTTCCGTTTATATTTTTTATCTTATTTCTGCAACAAAGTTTTGAGAAGAACTTGTATATAGTTAAGTGGTAACATACTTCCGTATTAGAAATGAATAATTTTACAGTTAAAAGTTTTGGAGGCAAAAAATTTTCAGACGAAATTCATCAAAAAAAAACAGAGGTGGGACAAAAATCCCTGTGTTTATTACACTCTCAGTGTCTCAATCGAAAAAAAAATAATATACTGCTGAAATTTGAGTTTTAAGAATCTATATCACTCAGTGAATTTACATATTACAAAAAAGTCTATTTGATGTATTTCGATATACATGTAGTCAAAATTGATCCAGTACTGCATGTTACCGTTGAACGCAATTTGATACACAATTACAAGATTAACTTAGTGTAAACCAACTTATTTTCGCGGATACTTAATTTCGCGTTCTACCCTTTCTTGACCACTTCGCGGCTATTTTATTTCGCGATTTTCTTATTTACTTGAAGGAAAGATCTAAGTTTTACATGTTCGCGACAGTATTTTTTTGTAAAATTTAGGCATTGAAGAATATTACAAAGTAAAATTAAATCACGTTTTTAAACAGAAAGACAAAACATAGCTTTAATTGAAAACAGAATGTTGATAGTTGGTATTTGTTCATAATGTTGCTTATCTTACTCGGTGTTATTAATATTTAAAATTAGCTACAATATGTCAGTACGGTGGTTTTGAGCCAATTCTTTCCTTAATACGCATTATTAATTGTTTTAATATGTATATTTTTAGAAAAAATAAGCCATAACATTTAAGATTAATTATTTTTATTTTTTTTTTTGGGGGGGGGGTCATTGTGCTTAGTCTTAAGTTAGTTTGTTTTGTACATAGCTAGTTACCTTTTGGTCTTTTTCTAGGTTTTTTACAACGTCATTGTCAGTTCGTTTTCAATTTATGAGTATATGTATCCCTCTGAAATCTTCCTTCTCTCTTCATTAGGGGTGGAGTTACCCCCCTCCCCCCTCACGAGGTTATCACAAGCCCAGCAGTCAGCACTTCTGTGTTGACACGAAGTATCTTTGATATGGTAATCATTATAAACTAACTGTTTATTAAACTTTGAATATTTGAAAAACTAAAGGTGAGTCTTATGCAGACGAAACCCGCGTTTGGTGTACAAAATTATAATCCTGGTATCTATTGGTAGACCTTTTAAATCTACATTCTATTTTTTTATTTTTTCTCGAGATACAGTTAAATTTATCTCTATGCTTGTGGTACTTTCGACTATTTTTATTCAGTTTCCGAGTATCCATTGGTGCGATATCCTTCCGCCTTTGTTTGTTTGAGATGTTGAGTAGCTCTCTCATATTTTTCCAAATATGAATGTAGACACCTTGCATTTCCGCATGTTCCGTGAATAACCTTTTTATCTTATTTCTGCATTAAAGTCCTTAGTAGAACTTGTATATAGTTAAGTGGTAACATACAAGTTAATACTTCCGTATTAAAACTGGAAAATTTTACAAAAAATACAGTTAAAATTTTGAAGTAGAAAATCTACAAATGCAATTCATTAAAATTGCAATAGAGGTTGGACAAAAATCCCTGAATTTGTTTTAATCAGTGTCTAAATCAAAAAGTTTTCAAATACTGCTGAAATTTGAGTTTTTAAGAATCTATATTACTCAGTGAATTTACATATTCCAAAAAATCTCTTTGATGTATTTCGATAAAGTCAAAATTGAACCAGCACTGCATGCATGTTGCCGTTGATTTTCTTATTTTTAGGGGGAAAAATGGCTTTAAAGAACGTTAAATGAAATCACATGTATGAGAAGGACAAAACATAGCTTTAATCTGAATGTGACCTACTGAATGAGACTATTTACCGGATTTGTTATCACATAAGCAACACGAAGGGTGCCACGTATGGAGCAGGATCTGCTAACTCTTCCGGAGCACCTGAGATCACCCCTAGGTTTTGGTACGGTTCTTGTTGTTTATTCTTTATATGTTATGTCAGGTGTACTATTGTTGTCTGTTTGTCTTTTTCATTTTTAGCCATGGCGTTGTCAGTTTATTTTCGATTTGTGAGTGTGAATGTTCCTCTGGTATCTTTCGTCCCTCTTTTAATCAAAACAGAATGGTGGTAGTTGCCAGTTGGTATAGGTTCACAACGTCGCTTATTTGACTGTTTTATAAATATTCAAAATAAACTTAAATCTGTCAGAACATCGATTTTGAGAAAATTCTATTATTTTACAAAAAGAATGTATCTTTTTGGAAATAAGCCATAACATTTTAGAACACTTAAGTACGAAAATCAAGATGTGGTACTGAAAATCATCGTAAAGATTTTTTTTTAAAGGGTGTTATCGTTTTTGAACAAAAAGAAATGAGACAGCTACTCAAAGCCACAAACAAAGGAAGGTGGAATGATACCTTATCAGAATGGTGTGAAATGAAACTATAGAAATTTGTTTATTTTTCTCTTTAAATAATTTCTGAAAATGACTGAAGCACTGGAAAAACTGTTAAATCACAAAATTACTGAATTCCGAGGAAAATTCATAACGGAGAGTTTCTAATCAAATGGAAAAATCAAAACTTCAAACACATCAAACGAATGGATAACAACTGTCATATTCCCAACTTGGTTTTGACATTTTCGTTTGTAGAAAATGCTGGATTAAACCTGGTTTTATAACTACCTAAACCTCTGACTTGTATGACAGTCGCATACAATTCAATTCTATTGACATTGATGTGCGAACAAAATTGGGGTACAGCAGTCAAAATTGTGCTATAATCTTAATTTCAATAGGCAGTCAAATAGTCAGTCCCTAATCCTAGCCGACTCATTTGCTAGAACCAATATTATAAAGGAAGTACCATAGACGTGTTATTTTTTCCATTTGACAATTTTCATGAAATCAATGGAAAACGTTATGAGTTGTACCATAAAACATCTAACTATGGATGTTATAGGTGATCCTCAAAATTGATGATTATGATATTTTTTATATATAATTATGCATAAAAATGGATATATTTTCAAAAGCGTAACAAGGATAAGAAAGACAACTCCATGTCCACTTGTATTTGTAGTATAATTATTATAATTTGTATTTTTATCCATTTGATGATTCTCTGATAAGTTATAACAACAATAGATCACCATACACAATTGGCAAAGCCCATACCGCATAGTCAGCTAGTTTTTGTATGAAAGGTCCCGAAATGACAATGTAAAACAATTCATACATGTCGAGAAAACTAATGGCCTAATTTATGTACAAAAAAATGAACGAAAAACAAATATGTAACACGTAAACAAACGACAAACGACAACCACTAATTTACAGGCTTCTGACTTGGAACAGGCAAATACATACAGAACGTGGCAGGGTTAAATATGTTAGCGGGATTCAAACACTCGCCCTAATCTGGGACAGTGGTGTAACAGTACAACATAAGAACGAACTATAGAAATCAGTTGAAAAAGGCTTATTTCATCAGATGGATAAAAATACAAATACTACAAGTACAAGTGCACGTGGCCGGGTACTTGTACATCCCAACAACAAATACAGATCTGAGAGTACTCGCAGTTACTGAACAACTTATAAAAATATCATGCATCTAAGACTAAATTATCAATCCATTAAACATCCTATAGATTTAGTGTGAAGACGTCATTAATAGTCAGAGAAAAACATGACATTGTGCAATGCCAAGATTTCGAAATGCATATGCTATTTTGTTTCTATTTAATTTTGGGTGTTGATTTTTATACACATGTTTTTGTAATCTATTAGTGAGTTGCTCGTTTGCTGACGATTACCCCATCTCTTTTTACATAAATGTTTTATGTATGTGCTCTTCGAATGTTGATACTGGATGCAATCTTAAACCTCAAAGGCTTCGCACATTTGCGCCAAACTCATGAATATGAATAAGGGTGTGTCTTTTATGACTAACAAGTTGAAGATTGTTGATAGATAAAGTACGTTTTCATTCACTTACAGCAAATTTTGATCGGTCCAAATATGGGCTTTCAAGAGCATACACTGCTTCAAGAAATTTATTGACGATGATAATTTCAGTTCTATTTTCCTTGTTTTGACGACTAATGCATCAGATTCGCTATCAATTCATCATTTAATTTCCTGTATCGAAGATGGGAAAAAATAAGTTTTAAGTAAACTTAAGAGTTCCGTACACACTTTTTACAAATGCAAGTATTTGTATTATGAAGGAAACGAAATTCAATAATGATACTTAAACTTTTATAAAAAAAAAATAATTTCAATGGTAAAATTGGGGGAAAATATTACTAGTAAAACATAGCAGGTAATTTCATAGAGATCATATCCAGGAATGAGAGTAAAATACGTCTAGTATTATTATCTTTAGGTTAATTTTATGAAAATAATTTCTGTGAATAATTTATACGATGCAACATTCGTCTGTTTTCCTCTCTTGACTTGAAACTGTTTAGTCTTTCCGAAATTCCAATGGGTACTAACTGTGCACCACATATTGCGGACTTGTTTCTGTATTGTTATGAATTATACGAATGACTCAAATCAGCAAATACCCATCAAAACAACATCTGATACAAAAATTTGATACTAGTAATACTGTTAGATAATTGAATGATATCTATATTATTAAAAGGAAGCTTAATACCTTTTTTTTTTACAAAAATTTAGATGATTTCCATTTTAAGATGGTGTTGTTTCCTTGTGTTAATAAATCTCTTTTAAGTTATATGCTGTAGGCCAAATATGTACTGGTATACGAAAATCAAAAAGGTTTTGCGCATTTATACAATACTTCTGAATATGAATATTTGCGTTACCTAGTTTGTAACAAGCAGAAAAGATTAAAGGGGCATTAGCTACGAGATAAAGATAAAAATGAATATGATTTGTTTGGTTCAATCATTACTGAAGTGAATTATTCAACTAATATTTCGCTTTTAGCAGCCAGTTTAGTTCAGTTTTATCAGAATAACCAAAGGAACATTGCTTATGAATTATTCACTTGCAAGTGAATAATTTGACCTTATTAAATCCGTATTTATGTGAACTTTGATTCAGCCTATTAGCTAGAGATGGATAACGCGTGATCTGTGCATGTTTAACTAGTAAAAACAAAAGAATATTAGCAATGAAAGTGAAACATGAGTAAACCATTTGTTTGACTGATTTGATCTCTTATACAGATAAAAACGATTATTAACACATTGTTATAACCTATAATATGAAACCAAACATATCTAGAAAAATCCAATTACACGAGTTCGCTATTTATTTATATCTATGTTTATGTTTACCAGAGGTTATATAACCATCGACAGTCTTCGGGAGTCACCTTGATGGTTAATTAGATGACGTTTAAACTGAAATACACACAAAATGACGATACACAATTTCGAGTTCATGCATAAATTGTTAATATTAGACTTTTATATTTGGATATACGTTTTGGTATGCTATAAGTCGAATATGAGAGTTTGAGTCAAATCAGTGGACATGAATTTGAAAGCTAGTGCCCACTTTAATGAAAAATAAAATATATTGCCACTTTTTTTAATCAAATTCAATTCGATCTTAATATGGACTTAAAATAACAAATTCACTTCTAGAAATTCGTTGACGATATTTTCAGTTCTATTTTCCTCATTATATCATTTGACAAGCTTCTGTCGTACATGCATATATGACGTCAGATATTGAGTTCATCTTTTCCTGTTTCGTAGATGGGAGGAAACACGTTTTTCAGAAAACAATTGTTTTATAGATATATGTAAAGAATTAATTTATAAACTCGTCAATTTAAACATGTTAAAGTTTTGTTATTAAAAATTATGTGCACGCTTTTACAGAGGTCAATATTTGTCAAAATCATGATGATGGTACTTCAACTTTGATTAAACAAGTGAAATTTCGTTGTAGCAAGTGAAACATTTTAGTTATTATTAATTAGGTTGACCTTGAAATGCGGTTCCTGTGACGACGCTTCGGTTATAATGATTTTAAGAAAAGCGTGGACTCATGATCATTATTTCATACAAATTCTTTATATGTTTCTCCTCATTCGATTTTCTCTGTCCTTTTCGCATATTATTGTCTATTTTATATTCCATATTATAACCCTATTCTGTGTGATTTTTCAATGTGCTACAAAAAGCCATCTTGAGGACACCAACAGCCAATCAAAACTCTCGTAATACACTCTTAACCATTATACATTAATCAGTTTTCCCTTTTTCTATTTTCGTATTTTTGTAAAATGAGTAGACAAACTTGAGGTTGAAAAATCTACTAAATTAACGTTAAGTTAAGGCCAATAATTTAAACATAATTTAATACGTGTATAATTTGCGTTTTTCCTGATAGGTTTTTAAAGGAAATTTACTTCCATACACACATTCATGTTATTCATATAGTTACATAGTTTATAAATAAACATAGATAGTATTTATCTATATAAAATATATACATGTATGTCACGAATAAATGACAATATATTTTGTGAATATATGCATTGTTCGTGTTAATTTCAATAAAATCTGATGTTCTGATACGCTACACTCCCGTATCAGGACATCAGGTTTAAATGAGATTGTGTTCGTGTTCAATAGAATAATTAAAATTTACTGCGCAAAATAATTAAAGATAACTTTCTAAAATTGTTATACGCTTTATATTCGTAAAGGCATACATAAATTTTCATTTTTCTTTTTTGTCATCCGCCTACATGCGACATTATCCCCAAAGAATGACTGGGAAATATAATATGGTCACTTGGTCTCCTTCCAACCGGCAGCAAAACGCTTGCCAAAGTGGGGCGTCCGTTTGGTTGTGCGGGATGTTCAAAGTTGCAGCCACGTCCGGTCAAAATGGGGACGTTAATTCCAATGTATCATGTAAAGAGACTGCCACGCTCTTTGCACGTTGAGAACCCTTGCAATAACTCTTTGATGGGTCTATAGGTGGCTTGTTGCAATGCAAATCTCCTGTCCCTATCCAGTATACCCTTTTTTCGAGTGACAGTCAAAATTTCCCCGACCATCATCCCGAATGGCCTCTTTTACAAAACTAATTGTATTTATTTTTCTAGTCCTAAACATGCATGAAATATTTGTAACTGCAAAGCAACCAACAATCAATCATGTATGCGACATTATATGACAATATTGATTACTAGTAATTAATATAAATTCAAAAAAGAAATTTCAGCCCCAGCAAACATCTAAATATCTTACAGCTTAAACATCGGTTCGGTATTTTTTTAAAGGCGAGGGACACTTATAGTGTTGACTTTATAGACCTCTCTTACGGGTTCTAAAGGTTTTATTTTTTTATTTTTTTTTATTGTGTATCGGGGAGGAGGATCTTTGTTCTTATTTTTTTAGTTTTAAGAAATTTTATTCTATTCATTTACTTTTTAGTAATCTTTCTGTATTCCTTATATTTTCCCAATTATTTTCAACAGTTTATTTTGCATTCTTTTCCATTCATTATGTTTCGTCCGCTATTCTCTATTTCGTATCCCCATTCACGCCGTTGTATCTTTATCCATATCAAAAGATCGAAATGTGTCTTGTTGTACTGCTATGGTTTTAAATAAGATAATAATTGATACCATGTTGTAATCAACAGAATGCATGGCTAAATTGTCTTAATTTTTTTTTCATTTTTTTTCGGAAAGAAAATTAGAAGAATAGCTTCAGATTGCCTACAAAAAAGGAAAAGTAAACAACAAATACATGTGGGTAGGAGGATTATATCTTGATCAACGGACTGTATGTCAAGCTCTCAAAAGATGAGCTGCTGCTATTTGTGTAGAATGTTGGGTAGCTGTTGCCATAATTCGAAATTTGAAATTTGAAATAGTTGTCACTGTGCATGTATGTCAATTTCAGTTAAATTTATGTATATGGCAAATTATTGAAAGTCATCATTGCCTATCATAATACACCTTATCGCTATTCCCGGCTGACCCGTCCGCTTGAACTTTTGACGTCAACAACAATCACTTTTCCATTGTGGCGTCAGACATTTTGTTTTATGACGTCAAAATTTTACGGGAACCTGTGTGATTTCCAGCAATGGCGGACAAATAGCGATAAGGTGTATTTTCTTGATAGAGGATTGTTGCTCACAAAGAATCTATTAAATCAAGAGTTCCAAATGGTGAAGTTGAATTCATCTCGTCGTACATTTTACAGACGCCATCACGATTTGGCACCAAAGGCAAGTGGCAGATTCAGAAATCATAAGGGCACTGACTGCCAAAGAGGGGACCAGCTCTGTTCATTATTCCCTAAATAATCAACCATTTTCTTCCCACATAATAGGGGGCGGGGCCACATGCCACCCTTAAATCTACCTCTGTAAGTTTATTGGGGTATATATTGTATGATCATCTCTGACATTTCCAATCCATCTGTACAAACCATGTTAAAAGTGGTGACTGTTTCCTGAATGTATAAATTGTCCCTGACTTCTGTCTGACTGTTGTAGTCTACATTGGCCTTGCTGTTTTGTTGTTGGACAGCAGTGAGAACAACTGCTGTTTTTGTGTCCATCCACTGGGCGAAACGCGTAGCGTTGTATCTCCTGGTAGACTGGTAGATGGTGGCTTGTTTTCTTTTTCAGGGCTGACTCAGATCTACTGGATGATGTGTCCGGTTCCTTTACTTTAAAATAGCCTTGATTCAAAGGAGCTGTACTCCAACCTACATGGTCAGAGCTGGCGATGAATTTCCATTCCAGCTCTTTTCCATCCGACTTCATAGTTACAAGTAATGCTTTCAATTCATATGGTAGACTCAGTTCGACTAATGCCATGACCATGACGCAATTTTCATTTTGAAGTACAAACTATTGCCAATAGTCCTTTGGATTATGAAAAGGCGAATTCAAAGTAGCGTGTCTTTATCATACTGCATTAGAATAATCAAATCATTGGCGGATCCAGGAGGGGGGGTTCCAGGGGTTGGAACCCCCCTTTTTTGTGACCGATCAATGCATTTAAATACTGAATACTAAAATTTATGATAAAAGGGATGATTTTTCATTTCCTATCGTTAATTATCCGTTTTTAGATGGTGACGTTCCCTTGTCACCATCTTACGGTGTTTATATATCTCAACTTGTACGATTCGCTCGTGTATGTAACAATGTTTTAGATTTTAACGAGAGAAATTTATGTATTACTGAAAAATTATTACACCAGGGTTTTCGATATCACAAACTAGTCAAAACATTTACTAAATTTTATCATCGGTATAAAGACATTATTCGTAAATATAGCTCAACATGCAGACTTTTAATACGTTCAGGTATTTCACATCCAATTTTTTATGGTAATATTCTTTATAAAGCACAAAGGTGTCAGTATTCACCTCAGAAACTTACAAAACCTTTGAATAGACTTATTAAGAAGGGATATAATTGCGATACTGTGGTCAAGTCATTAAAGATTGCATATTTTGGCGTTAATATTGAGTCATTGATAAGGTCTTTGCATCGGAACTAAACACATTTATTCTAAAAACAGTTGTTGGCATGACACGGGTTATGTTCTTCTCATATATGTTATGATGGAATGATACTAAACCCCTAACGGGAAGGATTGTGCCTGATGTTCATATGATGAAATCATAATCTTTCAGTCAGTTTAGTTGAAGTCTGGAGCTGGCATGTCAGTTAACTGCTAGTAGTCTGTTGTTATTTATGTATTATTGTCATTTTGTTTATTTTCTTTGGTTACATCTTCTGACATCAGACTCGGATTTCTCTTGAACTGAATTTTAATGTGCGTATTGTTATGCGTTTACTTTACTACATTGGTTAGAGGTATAGGGGGAGGGTTGAGATCTCACAAACATGTTTAACCCCGCCGCATTTTTGCGCCTGTCCCAAGTCAGGAGCCTCTGGCCTTTGTTAGTCTTGTATTATTTTAATTTTAGTTTCTTGTGTACAATTTGGAAATTAGTATGGCGTTCATTATCACTGGACTAGTATATATTTGTTTAGGGGCCAGCTGAAGGACGCCTCCGGGTGCGGGAATTTCTCGCTACATTGAAGACCTGTTGGTGACCCTCTGCTGTTGTTTTTTATTTGGGCGGGTTGTTGTCTCTTTGACACATTCCCCATTTCCATTCTCAATTTTATTTGAATGGGAATATATAGTTGGAACCCCCCTTTGTCCTGGGTTGGGAACACCCCCCCCCCTTTTTTTTAAATGGCTGGATCCGCCACTGCAAATGATATTTAAAGGAACAACCTTTAGAATGAAAAATGCCAAAAACTGCGACGTGCAAAATATGATAGGGTCTTGATGGGGTTCACTTATCAGAGAACAATGGGCAACAAAATAGGTGAAAAATAAAGAATAGAAAATGATGGCCATGGGGTACTTGAAAATAAAGAATATAGACAAAACTTTTAACTAATATAAAAAGAAAAGCTAAAAAGAATAAAAAAAAAACACCCGAGTTGAAAGACACTCACCCATAAACTAGTCTATTGGACTCATTTTCAGGCGGGAAAATATCACCATTATTATGTAGATATAAGCAAATGTGGTACGAGTCCCAACAAGCCTCGGACAACTATCTATCCAATTTGTAATAGTAAATCACTATAGGTCAAAGTATACGGGCGGCCTTCAACACGGAGCCTTTGTTTCCACCGAACAACAAGTTATACATGGCCCAAAATATAACAAGTGTAAAACCTTTATAAATAACTTATGAATTTGAATATAATTTTAAATTATTATCAAATTGATTATTAAAAAGATAAAAATAATAATAATAGTCATTGATATTACATGTATTATAATCATAATAATGATTGTTATAAAAATTTGTTATATTATATTTTTTGTACTAACAAAGTCGAAACAACAGGAAAATGAACTATCTGAGAATTTTCATACCATTGTCCTTTGTAACATGTAAGTAGTTAGTGTAGTACACCTACATGCAGAAGGTAGCTGTGTCATCCAACATGTGACAACACAGACGCTTTCCCGGTTAAAACAAACATTACGCAATTCACAATTTTCTAAGTATTGATTTTCAAACATGTATATAAATAAGCTATTTAAAGAAGGTCATTTCCTAGTTTGTAATGATTCATTCGCGCTATAAATTGTTTATTTAGTAGTGTGATTGTTCATTTTTGAAAGAATTGTGAGAGCGGAGGAGCTATATTCACCTGTACATCTTCAAAAAAGTAAGTCTACATAAAAGTAAAATCTTTATATTGCATTATATACCCAATGGAATTTGTCTCTTTAGAATTTCTTCGGCTCTTATTTTGTTTTGATCTTAAAATTCAGAGCTGGTATTCACAGGTAAAATACAAAACACTATAATAGGATGCACGAGTGACTAAATGGGGAGGGGAGCTGTATTTCTGTAATTTTCTACTTATTGTGTCGCTTTTCTTTATTCTTTAAATTTTTGTCCATTAAAATCTCAAATTCTTCATATTTTTTAACTTCATTATTCTCTATTACTAATTTTTTTTTTGGTGCCATTTTTCTCTATTATTTATTTATTTGATTCCATTTTTCTCTATTTTTCATATCTTTTATCCATTTTTTTTTAGTATGTACCTGTATGAACGTGAACTTTGTCTATTATATCATATGGTATTTTTAAAAGAATGCAACACAACAAGTAAATAAGAACGAAAAGCCTTGAGACGACATTATTTGACGCTATGCGCTTACGGTTTATTTGATAACATGAATGTTATCGACAAACAAACAAACAAATAACAGAGAGTAAATTATAAAAAATCTACCAGGAACTTAATCGGGTTGTAGATCAAAATGTGTAACGATCGAGTTCAAACGGTTTTACATATCAGAGATGTCAGTGACTTAAATGTAGTGACAACATGTATGCCTGATATTAGGGAACGGTTTATTTTGATGCTTGTTTTGATTTAAACATTCTTCAAAATGTTTTTTCGAAGGGAAATGAAAGCGATTTATATTATTTTTTTGGACAATTACGTCCTCCCTCTCTATAGTCCCTCTTTAGAAAAGAATTAAATACTTAGTTGACAGGTCAGCAAAATAATCAATAAGCGATCAAAACTTGAATTAAACAAACAAACAAGAAAGTCAAGAAACAAACCAAAATGTTTGATTTAGTCAGAACAAAGCAGCATTGGTTGAAAATCGAACTGATTACACTTTAATGTGTGTCTCTCACACCAGCTTTTAATTAGAATATAGTTTTCTGAATTTGTTTTACCCATTTAGGGGAACAACGCGTGAGTTAATATATATCTAATTTATCCAGTTTGACCAGCTTTTTATGCAATGTTGTAGTTGGTCAAATGAAGTCATGACCCGGGTCTTATTTGAATATGAGTTTCCAACTCATGCTGCTAGAAACCCGAAACAGTTCCTACCGTACATTATAGTTTATATAGTGAATAAGTCCTTTCCCTGGGCCAGGGAAGGAACAATCAGGAGAGTTAGGTTGATCATTCGGAATATCATCAAGTTTGACTTTGCCCTGACCAAGCATTGCAAGACTGTTTGTTTTCCCTCGCGTGTCTGCGATGTCTAAAATACAAATCCTTTGTACATGATGTGCTTGAAAATAATTATGGGTATGGTCGTGGATCTGTATGGTTGATCTACATTTCTGTGTTATTTAATTGTTTTGTGCCATTTTTCTCTATTCTGTTTACATTTTGTCCATTATTTTGAATTCTTTATATTTCTATTCCTTTTATTATGTGCCCATTTAACTCCGCATTTTTGCGCCTGTCCCAAATCAGGAGCATCTGGCCTTCGTAAGACTTGTATAATTTTTAATTTTAGTTTCTTGTGTATTATTCGGAGTTTAGTATGACGTCCATTATCACTAAACTAGTATAGATATTTGTTTAGGGGCCAGCTGAAGGACGCCTCCGGGTCCGGGAGTTTCTCGCCGCATTGAAGACCTATTGGTGACCTTCTGCTGTTGTCTGTTCTATGGTCGGGTTGTTGTATCTTTGACACATTCCCAATTTCCATTTTCAATTTTATTAATTATGCAAACCTCCATCCACGCAATCATGCTCTGCATAATGCAATCATGCATTTCCATCAGATTATGAGAGATTTCACAATATGTTTTTTCCGATGATAGATTTTTAAACCTGTTAAACTTTTTGTACTTTTCAGCCTACATAATCATTTTAAGTAGCATTTTCCTACTAATTATTTCATTGTCATTTAGTGAATTCCAGTGTATATCCAAAAGTTTTTTAGTTATCTAGATTTTTGATAAAAAAAATAAAATTTTGTAAGTATTTTTTTGTTTTGAATTAATTTCAAATTTTACGACGATTCTTTTTTATAAGATAGGTCGTTAATTTGTTTTTATGAAAAGATCATGTTGTTTACTAATAATAGGACATGATGATTAACATAATTAAAATAATGTATAACGTGATGATTATAAATAAAACAACTGCGTATAGACGTGTCGGTAATGTTTAAGAATAATTGAGTAATTTTAACTGTGTTTAACTGAAAGAGATTACGGGGTGGGGGAGTAATGAAAACACTATAGTTATATATGTACCATATATATGAGGGTATATATCAGGAAATTTTTGAAATAAGACAAAATACTGATCGGCTAAGAGTCATTATCAATTTGGCTTAGTGGTAAATATTTATAGCCTTTTTAGAATTATTAAACATTTGTGTCAACTCATTTTTGCTTGTTAAAGGTTACATTATGACCCCGCGAAGACAATCTTGACTCGGCTCGGATCTAATATTATTAGATGTGCATTCTATTGTTGAAGACCATACACAAACCTTGATTTTTAGGAGATGGTGTTGCTGGGATGCTGTCGTTGACGTTTTACATACTTCTTCGTTTATTCAAATATGAAGATTCATAGAACTCAACTTCCATATAACCAATCGTTTATAAAAACGATAAAGTAAAATAATATGAAAATTTTTATGCGATTTCTGAGATTTGTCCTGACTATGCACTGACTATGCATGAAATATTTGCCACTGTTCATTAAGCAATCTTCAGTCAACAATTAATTTCGTATAAATCAGACGAGGTTCAAGTTGGAAAGAAATTTTCATGATATAACAGAATGTTTGGAGAATTCAAGATTGGGTCCTCAATTAACGCAACCATTAATTTTTAGTTTGATTTTCTCCAATACGGTATTCTTTCAATTTTTTGCCCAATATTCTCTATTCTTAATATGTTTTAGAATCCCATTGTTTATCATTCTTTTTTTTCCCGCTTATTTTTCTTTTTTTATATATATATTTTGCCCATTACTTTACCCATTTATAATATTTTCTCTATTCTGTTAACCAAATCCAGTCGTTCAATGCAGCATTTCTTTAATTTTGAGCATTTGAATATTTTACATCACATTTTTCACATGTTACCCATAATGCATAGTAAGAGGATTATCTTTTAATGAAGTCATATTTCTAGGGTTTTTTTTATAGTGTTTTTTTTTTTTTTTTTTTAGAACAGATCAATTTTTATCGTGTTGAATTGAACTTTAAACAGTCTCTAAGGGATATATACTTCATTGGTTCCATTTTTTAATCACAAAATTTGACTTTACGCTTTTGAAAATATACCCAATGAACTTCAGACTAACAACTCACAAGCACATGTCCCAAATTTTAAAACCTTAAAGTATTAGGGAAAAATCAGAGAAAAGTGCCCTTGCACTAAAAAATTAATAATAACATGAAAAAACGATTTTTAAAAACATTTCAAGTACAAGATAACCTTGTCAATATATATCGTTCTTGAAATGAACTAAATAATCTTAGCTTATTTTTGAAAATCAATAATTATATAATTTAAATTTCTTTTGAGCTTTTGAAGATTGTAGTTTGAATTGTAAACTTCAAAATTTTGTAATCTTTAAATCCTCGTGTAAGATGTAAAATGAGATGATTTATCATTTCTTTATACTTCCTGCATGGAAACGTCTGGAAAAAATAACAAAAACGCAGATTTATAATCATGTTCAAGGCCGCACTGTGACCTACAGTCGTTAAATTTAATTTTTTAAGTCATTTGGTTTCTTGTTAAGAGTTGTCTCATTAGAAATAATACCACATCATCTAATTTTTATATTGGATTTTTTTTGGGGTGCATTTTTTTAGATTTATAAATTTAATTTAAATCAGAATATCGTTGTCCTAAAAACAATTTTACAGTGAAGCGTTCTACTCTGGGCATTTTTTTATGTCGAACTATGTCGAGGTCTATTTGCGCTAACGCAAATTATGAACAATTGTATGTAAATGGGGTGTTTACCTCAATTGGGCAGTTTCAGACTTACTAATTGTTGATTTTTTTCAACTTGACCAAATCAAAACTTTACCTTAACGTTATCATAGGGATTTTACTACAGATACATAGCCCAATAATCTCGTCTGATTGCATTTGAAAAAAAAACGTCAAGTCCCTATGAATGTTTTTCTATCACCCTAGTTATACTATTTTATCATGATATAGCATGATTAGGAATAAATAAGTTTGGATAGTGTATGAAAAATATTGGAATGCAAACCGGTATGCAAAAATATCCGGATCAATCAAGAGACACTAAATGCTAAACAAGATAAAAAAAAATATATATATAGTATTGCTACAATGTTAAAAAAAAACAACAAAGTTTTCAAAAGAAAATTTGAGTCCTTAAATAGATATGTAAGAATAAAGGCGTTTTCCCGCCAAATAAGTACAATGCATAAGTGTGTGGCCGAGTTCACTTGAAACTCTCGAGGCCAAGTTCGGATGGATATCTAGAGTAGATTGAATTGACATGGTCATATATAACACCTGTTATGATTGGATAAAGCTTTTCCGCCATTAACACTCGAGGAACCCTGGTTGAGGCAGGGTTCCTAGAGATCGACTCGATATCCCGGATGTTATGACGTCAATCCAATCAAATTTGAATGTAAACATATTCAGAGTAGGGGCCTTGTACTTCCGGTAATCTAGAGACCTTACTCTTTAAAATTATTTACCGTTCATATGGAACTCTAGTCAGAACTCTAGTTCCATCCGAACTTGGCCTCCGAGGCTTTACTTACTTGGGTTTCAACAAAACGATTTTACTTGAACCACTCGAGTTAACCCCTCGTACCCTGGTTCCAACCCTCACCGAGCCAGGGTTAAACTCGAGAAACTCTTTAATGACGTCAAACCAATGATATATTTTATTTTTTTATGCTTGGTCAGGGCCTTACTCTAGAGTTACTTAGAGTTGTTCCGAATATTAACTCTAGTGCGTTCTCGCGATAATATATTAACTCTGAAGTCGATTAAAGAGTTTCAAGTGAACTCGGCCTGTGAGGCGTAGTGATATGCACCATAAACAAAAGATAACCACTATCCTTGAAACAAGGAAGTAGTAACGTAGATAGATCCGCTTAGTGACAACAAGATAGGCCCACACTCTTAAATTCCCAATTGTGTTTCTTTACCATCAAAGAAAGTGTTGTGATCGATTTCCGAATGATATATGATAAAAGACGGTATCTGACATCAGCAATCTATACACAGAGTCAGACTACTTTAAATTCCCAAATTATTTTTTACCACCAAATGATACTGAATGTGAATTGTTTCCGATACATCAAAGGGTAAGAAATTTAATAATAATAATCTTATTTCCGATATTGTATGAACAATAATAACTGTATGCTTCAATTGGTTCGTACTGAAAGGCCCAGTATAATAATAGATAACAAAGAGCACTTTGTACGGTGATAGTATTAATTTTGGGGTGACAACATAGGCTGCACAGTTTCTTTGGCTCGTATCCATATCGACGGAGTTTCGAGCCTTGTCATTGAAGATGGAGCTATTGATGAGTACTGGTGCCCATCAGTGGAGAAGTGGGTCTTGGTGCCCATCAGTAGTGAAGTGAGTCCCAAAACGTTGCTCTAAGAAGCATAGAGCCTATTATTTGTAGCAGTGATTGCAAAAATGTTACTCCAAGAATATTTTATAATTAACAAAATTAATTTACTAGAAGATGAACCCTTTTTATGCTCGATTTGAAACTACATGATAGAATTTTAAGACAAAACAAGTTCTCAAAGTAGAAAGAACAAATGTGGTCACAGAACTTGTTTTCTTGCTACATTTCGAAATAGATAAATCCACAACACTTTCTAATTATATAATTCCACCTTATGTGATAATGCTGTATTTCGATTGGATGAGAACCAATTTCTATATATTCAGATTTTCTTTTCTCTGCCGGGGTATTTGCCATTAGGGAAGTCCATATGCCGGGGTATTGCTAGCAAATACCATGGCAGATGGGGAATACCATGTCTAAAAATAACTCAATGAATTATTACTATTCTAATATGACAAATTCATGGTCATTCTAAATATATGGTTCCAGATGAAATATTTAGGATAAAAAGCATCATTATTGAATTTGGACCGAATGACGTAAAAATTCCGGGAATGACGTCATAAATAAAACTCAACGGAAACGAATTGTCAACCGGTCACATAAAACTAAACTCCACTTGTATTACACTTCAGATCACTTCACTAAAACTGATGAACAAAGTGTAGGAGTCAGTCGAGAACCAGCTTATTATCATAAAAAGGACGATATATATACAGTCAGTGACTGTACATAAAAAATGAAAAGAAATGATTATACGGTCAATGCAATTTGACTGCGCAAATAGCACAGCTACAGTGCCGGTATACAAAAATTATACATTCACGTCGAAATTTCATATGATACCTGATTATAATAAACTTTCCGAGGTGGAACATTCGGTGGAATCAAACAATTATACCATGCTTACAAGGGGTATTTGCCAAAAATACCAGTTTCGAGGCAATCAAATTTCCCTCGCCTAACGGCTCTGGAAATTTGTACCTCTCAACCGGTATTTTTGGCAAATACCCCTTGTAAGCATGATATATTTGTATAAAATTACTTTATCTAAATATCTCCCTTTTTTGGAAAGTTGAAAGAAAATGAATCAAACAAAAATATGGTGTTTTTTTAATAGAAATGCAGCCGTAAAAGTGATAAAACACAAAAAAAATATATATATATTTACACCAAAAGTCTTACACATGAATTACATATTACTCTCAAAATTTGCAAATTTGATTAAAGATCTAGACAAACTGTTATCATCTACTACTTCAAAATCCAAGATGGATACCCGAACCACCTTAAAAGGATAAACATGTCAACCATTATAGAAGTGGTCTTTTTAATTTCAATAAGAAGAAACATAAATGTATACACGCACTTGCTCTGCATTGGCATATTTTAAACCCGTTGCACTGCATATATAAATACACACACATCATCCACATGATAGTATTTCAAACGTTTTGCACTTTCAGGGTTTAATTTCTAGAACTAGAAAAATGTTCATACGGAAATGCAGTTCAATTGTTTCAAGTGCTTTATCTATTTCATCATAAAATTTTGTTTGACGTCTGCAAATTTGTTTTATTTTTTGAATTTTTTTAAACAAAATCATCCACAACTACAACCACAACAAATAAACATATTTTTTTAATCAGATATAGAAAGATGTGGTGTGAGTGCCAATGAGATAACTCTCCATCCAAATAACAATTTATAAAAGTAAACCATTATAGGTCAATGTACGGCCTTCAACACGGAGCCTTGGCTCACACCGAACAACAAGCTATAAAGGGCCCCAAAATTACTAGTGTAAAACCATTCAAACGGGAAAACCAATTGTCTAATCTATATAAAAAACGAGAAACGAGAAACACCTATAAATTACATAAACAAACGACAACTACTGTACATCAGATTCTTGACTTAGGACAGGTGCAAACATTTGCAGCGGGATTAAACGTTTTAATGGTACCAAACCTTCTCCCTTTTTCTGAAACAATAGCATAACATCACAACATAGAAAAACACACGATAAAATATCAATTGGCAGGCTTAACTCAATCAAAAAACGTAAGTTAACACAATGAACGAATAAATTTCATCTGAGTTCATTATTTAACTCGAATACGTATTAAAAATTATTGGACGTATACTGAATGCAGTACATGAAAACCTGAGAGTATTTTTTATTTAATATAAAATCAAGTCAATATTTTCTCCTTATAAAGTAAACCAACCGTTGTAGATTCTGTAGATTTCTGAGTATATGCATGCATAAAGAACATATCTGAGAAATTCCAAATTAAAGATAATTATCCTATAATTATACATTCTAAATTTGGAACAAAATATTAAATCTGCATTTTGGTATGGAAAATTGCAAAGTGAAACCACATCTAATGACATGAAAAATATCCCAATAATTCAGTTATCATTCCTAAGCATTTGGAGTACAGTAATCACATTTGGATGAAAGGATGAAAATGTGTTTCAATTTCAGTGTGGATTCAAAAAAAAAAAAGGAGGCGCATGTACATATCGACTTAAGATAATATGACAATTTGTCAATTTATGAATCGGGCCCTTTCCTTAAGATCAATACAAAGCAAACACGAACAAACTAAATAAAAACAACAGAAAAAAAGACAAATTGTTCGTCTAATTCATTATTTTTTTTGCAATGATGACTTAAAAATTTGTGACATTGACTGTTTGCTCTTGAAATGTTCCACCGTTGTTCCTGGTTAGCGGAGATTTTTAAATAATAAAGCTCTCGAAGACATATTTTAGCACACCATTCCATATTCTCCTAGCTCATGCAAGAGCTTGTAAAATAGCAGTTGTCTTTGGTTGCTTTCTGTCGTATTTGTTTTCTTTATTGGTTTATCATCAATCAGACTACAAATTTATTTTTGTCGGCTTTTTTTGGTAGAAAAATATTTAAAAAAAAAACCCGTCGTATATGATCGATATATGACTGAAATATATGATCTATGAGCACTTGTTTAAAACATGTCAAGTACAAAAAACTACTTTATACGAGGTCGTAAATTTTCTTGTAAGTCTAGTGCCAAATCCTTGACCCGTGATCATCGATCGTCTTGTGACAGAAAGGAACATTGATATTACTTCCGCTTTCAGGGTATGACTATGGCTGCGTTGTAGGTAAGACATTACTTTAACGTACTAAGTTATCGTTTTTTACACTTATTTTTATTTTGAATAGTATCCTTTTAAAAATGAGAGTGGGATTAAAAACTATAATTTTTGCAATACAAATTATTGATCATTATTGTAATTAATTGTCAATTTGAATCGTTTTCATTTTTTGATTGAGATTCATATCAAGTTCCTTCTTGGTTTTGATAACGACTGACCTTGATTCTGTGCCGTTTGACAAAATGGGGCAAAACAATCAACTTAGTCTATGAAGTCAAATATTTGGTTTTGTGAAAGCGTTTCATATCCTCTTAAATTTTCAATGGCGGACACTCGAAACTGGTGTAAAATGCGTATTGTATAAGAGTAGCGGAAACACAATAGATTTGAAGTACTTATTACAACAGTTATAAACACTTAAACATTTAAAATTAACACGTTGGAACTCTAATATTGAAGAATACGTGATTAACTGCAACACTTTAATTCTTTATCACAATGAATTAACATTTAGATCTCTTTTGCATTATTTTAGATTTATTCAAATGGATACAATGAATTCCAGCAGTGACAATGTAACAACCAACACAACTGGTTTTAACTGGATTAAGAGGGAAGAAGAAGTGGCAAGTCTTCTGACTCCGGTTGTTGCATATATTTCCGTTCTCATGACTTCCGGTGTGATTGGCAATTCTCTCGTCTGCTACATCTGTTACCGGAAATGGAAAGAAAGAAAAATCAAATACTTCATTGGTTTTCTTGCAACTTTTGATTTGCTCACGTGCTGCATTTGTATGCCGATGGAAATAGTTATGCTACGACAACCTCTCTTGATTGAAAATGACATTCTTTGCAAACTACAGAGAGGTACACGTGCGATTACGTCTTTAGCTGCCGGAGGAATGCTCGTCATAATTGCTGTTGATAGGTATATCAGTATATGCAAGCACACACGCACGCGAATACAACCGTCTCAGGCACGTCGTTTATGCTTAGTTTCCGTATTATTGGCATTGATATTTTCATGGCCAGCATTTATTTTATTTGGCATGAGAAGTCGGGACACCGATAAACAAGTGATTGCAGAAACACAATGCTCAACAATTAATGATTATGGTGATACGTATCCGCTTGTTTACTATGGGATTATATTTGTTCTGTTTTTCGGCATATCGATATCGCTTGTTTTGTTTTACACTTTGATTTGGTTAAGAATTTTACGACTTCCGAATTTGACGTCATCAGCCATGTCGGCTGCAAAGAGACAGTCCGCATCTGAAAGTGCTGATTTAACTGCTGCTAGTTTTCAAAATACTTCGAACTTTGACACAGCAAATAAGTCAACGGAAGAATCTACAGATGGAACGTGCATGCTCTCTTTTAAGCAATCAGAAGAAAATGGAAACCCAAGAAGGAATACTTTGGACAGAAGGCGACACAGGTCAAATATAGATGAAAGCGATTCTTGCGATTTTTCGACCGATATTTCGAGAAGTAATTCCATAGATCACAAAAGTAGAAAACAAAATTATCCTGCTACTGTGAATAATAACGAAAAAGGAGATACAGAGGTCATGCGACCAAGAAAAAATACACAGGAAAGTCGAAATAAAAGCTTTAATAGGAAGTCCTCGTTCTTGGGTTCAATAAGTATGTCAAGTAATGGTTCTAGACGATCTAACAGAAACATGGTGCGCAGACGTCGAATAACAATAGCTATGTTTGTGATAACGATTGTTCAAATTTTCAGTTTTCTTCCTTATATTGCGTTGCTTATTTGCAAAAGTTTTCTTCCGGAGTTTCTGTCTTCGCTTAACTCACAGGCTCAAGTTGCATATAATATCGGTATACTATCACATTTTATCAGCAGTGGTGTTAATCCATTTGTGTATGGATTTTGTAGTAAAATATTTCGGCGGGAATTTAAGAAAGTGTTCTGTAAAAAGCTACAACATTACTCTATTTTCCGAATGATTCATTCATGAACTTAATATTTTATTGAATACGCATGAAATGTTTTCTTCTCGATTGAAGCAAAAGAACAATTGACGAATAAGCCTAAATTGTATTCGCATATATATGAATCGTTATCAATTTGATATTTGATATCAACTGTAGCATTCTTAATCTGGGCGCAGCTCGGACAAATAATAAGAAAGGTAACTTTTTGCCTATACAACAGCTGATGACAAATTACACAACACACATATACACAAATATACATTAGATTTAGAACAATGCAGATGGACCTGGCATTAAGCACAAATACTCTTTGAACAAAAGTTTGTCAAATCTCACAATTATTTGTATCTCATTTCCAAAGAATGAAACATTTGTTATGAGTGACCTACACGAATGAGGCTCCCGCAGGATCAAAAACGACCTGCGAACTCTTGGCTTTTTAGAGGCGACTTCCGACCTGAGGGCCTTCTAAAAATGACCTGCGACCTGTAATTTTGGAAAAAAACGACCTCCGACTGACTTCCGTTCTCTGTGTTGGGAAAAACGACCTGCGACCTGTACATTTCCCTTAAAAACGACCTCTCGTCGAATTTAAAAGCGACCTTGCGACCTGATGGGGGTACCCTGTGGGAGCCTCACGAATGTATCAAAGCTTTTGTACTGATGAGAGCCTGTTAAATTATACATTACTTACATGTATGCTATTTTTGTAATAAATATGCAAATATATTTTGTGTTTAATGATGGACTGGAAAGGTAAACAATTTCATTCACCATATATATATGGTTATTTCCTGTATTCGAATAATCAGAACAGAAAACTGCAAATAACGAGGCATGGATATATTAAAAACCAAAAAGTACCGACGTCTTTAATTTGAATCAATGACAAACTTTAAAAAAAAACCAGTTAGATTAGGTTAGGTATCGATGGTTATTCACTAAAGTAACCATAAAAAGACAAAATTGAGTGTAATCGCTGCTATTTTTAGAATATATAACCCAAAGTTCAATTTGTATCCCGAATTAGATTATGTAATTCCAGACTTAAATAATTTAAACCAGCTCATTACAAAACGCATCGACATGACAAAATCTGAAATAATTCAAAAGAGAAAAAAAAAACTACCTTATTTATAATAAAAAAAAAACACAAGTGACAGACAGAAACAAAAGACAACCATAGACCTACATGCTCCTCACGGAAACAGGTATATACAAAATGTGTCGAGCTTTTAAATCTTTATGAGCCTTCAACCCTCCTCCTAGCAAGGGACAGTGGTATAACAGCACAGGCACACTGTTAAATTATTGCATTGAATTTGCATATTTGCTATAAAAGCAACACATCGGGCAGGACATTATCTACCTGTATCAACAAGCCCACGTGTCGCACCTGATATAACCTCGATAGGGGAGTCTGTTTTGATCATTTGATGTTTTCTGCGTCCTCTTTGAAAAATGCTTGCCTCATCAGAAAGGAGCACATAGAAACAAAACGTGATTTCAATAAAATTGTTATATTTTGTGTCCAATCTCCATGCAATCTCTTGTGCCACTTTTTAAAATATAATATGTTTCAAACTTTAAACTTAAGGTAGCACAATACAAAGTTTCATAACTCCAACTCCCAAGTTTTAAAATGCTGTAAGCTTCTTAATAATGCTTGAAAATTTATAAAAGTGGTAGTTTTGGATAGCTAACAGATTACTCTTTCAAATTAATTCAAAGGTTAGTATTATGCAACAATTATGTAACCAATTATAATGTTAACTGTGTCTAAAATATTTTCCCCCAAATTTCCACTTTCAAATCAAATTAGCTTCTGCATATATATTGTTCCTATCGCCATTATCTACAAAAGGGTGTCTTAGATTTCAGATAGAATGTATAGAACAAATTTTACACCTAATTAAACATTATCTTCTTTTATGTGGTTAGGATGTTTACACTAATTACAGATTTATGAGAGAAGTGAATCCCATAGGGACTATTTGAGTCACCCTTTTGAAGCCCATGATGTGTTGATAAAGAGTTCGTTAACATTTTCTGTATAGTTGAAGAGTTGATAGAGCTAAATTCATTTAAGTTAACTGACCGAGATTTTGTCAATAATTACATAATAATTGATTACATAATGATTGCATAATAAAAATATTGCATTCATATAAAAGATTAATCTTTTATCTATCTATATATACCTCTTTTATTATTTTTTATGCATTCATACGAAAGTTACAGCATTTTAAGAATGTACTTGGGTGAGGTTTTGGAATTTGTGTCAAATGTTCGGACTCCTTGGTGTTTGTCCATACAATACAATGTAAAATATTTTGCCCCATAACACCCATTTATTTTTTCATATAAGACTTAATAGTTTATGAAAGGTCATTTACCAAAATTTTAGCAGATTCTTAATTTTCTTTCTTTTGTTCTGAGACCTAATAATATCAATGCAAATATAAGGTAAAAGTCCGAGTCAGCCTTTTCCCGCCATATTTTAAATCTCAAATATCTCGAAAAGGAGGTCCATGACCTATCAATATTTTTAGCTTATTTTTATCCTTAATTGATGCTCTACCAGCTTATAGTATCAATTTTAAGTTCTTGATTTATTAATTTTCAACTAACCTCACCTAAGTACATCCTTAAAGGTTAGTGATTGGAAGTAAAAAAATCTTTGTATTGTGCTACCTTAAACCAAAAACCACAAAGTAACAATCTAAGAGTACTCGAAATTCACAGTTTCAGAATATAATGCATTTTGGGTAATATTTTGAAAAAAGTGCACTATTTACGTGATGATTGTTCAAGAACGTTCTAAACAATGAAGGTTCAACCAAAAACGTGACGTTATTATCATTTAGGGTACGAACAATACAATTACCCAATTTTCCCTTGATGCTGAGTATGCGGTATGGGCTTTGCTCATTGTTGAAGGCCGTACGGTGACCTATAGTTGTTAATGTCTGTGTCATTTTGGTGTTTTGTGGATAGTTGTCTCATTGGCAATCATACCACATCTTCTTTTTTATATTATCTATTGTTCCGTTGTTTTCCTCTTATAGTTGATGTGCAACAAATACAAACGACAAAATGTAACATACATAGAAACGAACTTGTATATAACAACTGCCTCGTTCGTGTCTTGGTACAGAATATTTAAAAAAAAATTATGGTTGGTTGGACCTGGATTTGTGGCTAGCCAAACTTAGCACTGTATGGCAATGTTAAATACACCGCTAAAACGATAACATTACATAAAGGGAATACAGTACAAATAAATGTAAGAAAACCCTAGACAGAGAATACATAAATAAATAATATAATAGTACATTTCTGCATGTTAATCCACATAATAACAACGTATATACTAAAATCAATTTAGGACAGAAAACAGCTCAAGGATGTACTTAGGTGAGGTCTAGCAATTTGTGTCAGATGTTTGGATTCCTTGGGGTTTTTTTTCATTAAAAAATTGGATATAAATTAAGATGAGGTCTCTAATTATGCCATTTGATTTATTCATAACAATTACAAGAATATTAATATAAAATTGTGTTAGTAGTTCTGAGACTAAGTAGGTCGGCCTTTCTACCAAATCAAACTGTGTTTAACAATAAATCCTGCACATATAATTGATTTAAACTTAAATCATACAAATGAACTGAGTGATTAATTATCTTTACTTTTACATACGAATAGAACATAAAAAAATAGAATCACAACTACAATCGATAAGACACAAAACAATATCCAATCAGAATTACAAATAAAACTTCGTATGTAAACACATGAATGCTGAATAAACAAAAACGCATACACGTTTTATTATCCAAAAATAGATCTAGTATTTTCTATGTATTTTGGTGTGTCTTTTTTTTTTTTTTTTTGTAAATTCGTGTTTCCGTTGTTCCGTTCTTTCCTCCTATTGTTGATTTGTTTCCCTTGTTTTTAGTTTGTAACCCGGATGTGTTTCCTCGGTTTTAGTTTGTAACCCGGATTTGTTTTCTGTCAATCGATTTATGACTTTTGAACAGCAGTTTACTACAGTAGTACTATTGCCTTTCTTTAAATTATGTCTATGTTTCTAAGTTTTAAAGATGCTATGCATAAAATCAAAATATTGTTATAATCGTCATTAAAGAGCAAGAACTGGAAAAAGATGTGAACTGAGGATTTTGGCTATGTTGATTTATTTGTAGATCTTGTTTAGCTGATCACTTTTGCTATTTGAAGTTCCCTCTATAATAGTTTTAACATGTTCAAAATAATAAGCAAATATGAAAATAAATGTTAACATTCGTCATTTAATGGCAATAATTCATAAAATAAGTCGTCTGACAATTTTGACGTAAATAGACATAAGGTTAATCTCATTTGTAACAATTCGGTATCCGTTAATTTTTTTTCTAGTTATAACGTTTTCAAGTTGATAGACAGCACTAATATTCTATTTTAGCCATGTCTGCAGTTTGCAGTCGGAGCTCTTTGGACACCTTATAAAAACTAGATACCTTTATGATGATAATGACCACGTTTGGTTTATTTTGGTGTCATAGAAAATTATTGACGACGGTCGATAAGCTCAATAAGCACTTTAATTTTGCCAGTCGTAAGCCGGTAATATGAACATGGTCTACTGAATTGCTTTTTAAAATTTTAAATCTATATCGATATTCAGGTCAAACTCAATAGTTTGTGTAAAAGTTTATTTTACATACACCAAATTTTTGTCAAATGACATGTTTAAATGCCACAATACTTTTTGTATATGTAGATAAGATTGATTAAATCAGGTATAATAATATTATGCATATCTATGTTAGTGAAGTGGAAAAAGGAAAAGAAGGACGTTAATGTGGTTGGTTTATATAAATATCAAATTGGGACCGAATTGTATCATTACATGTACATTCGATGGAATTATCATTTATATGTTTAGAGGAATTGTACAATATTAACCAAAGTTGATTGTAACTTTTGCCGAGAACGACTGATTTCAAAACAGGTTTGGTAAAATATTACTTGGATTAAACAATATTTAAATCGTTAAAATATTTTGTAAATTGATTGGATAGTCGAACTTGATGATGTGAAGGAAAATAAATTTTCGACATGCGTCCAAATGTTGTTTGGCCCCCGTCGTGTGATATCGATTAAAAAAAATAGCATTCAATCAACAACTTCAATATTCCTAGCATAATGTCAGAAATCCATATCGCGGATTTCTCGTCAAAAGTATTTCGGAAGTCAAGCAACTTTTCCCTATCCATTTGGAATCCTATCAACGAGAGGGATATCGATATTAATATTTATCGAGATTATTCTAAAACGAACAATTTTAATTATGTGAATGATTTGGTGCGTACATGTTCCAATAAAACTTCTAATTTAACATCTGAACAAGTGGTGTGTATCCATGAAGATAACAATGCAAAAGCAAAGGAAATAAATAATGATTCTAGAAGCGGATTTGAAAATCCAGTCAGAAGGAAGGTAAACCAAGTAACATCTTCGATTGACGGCAATTGTTTCAGAGCAATAGATACTTCAGATATGACACCAACAAACGAACTCTTGGACAAACTTCTGATCCCACCAGGTATTACCAAATAATTCATATAAACATTAATTTACTTGGAAGAGATACATGATAATCTACATTCATGCAATATGGTCTGAGACCACAATTGTCGTTCCTTGATTTTCGTTGTCCACGAATATAGTCCTTAGTGTTGACAGTGGGTTACCAATTTCTTTTATCCCCCTTCCAAATTTATTTCTCCATGTTTAATGGCTCAAATTGCAAGAAAGGGGGAGGGGGTGAAATTACATTGTAAAAAAATTTGGGTCCAGAATTTTAAAGGAAAATAGTGATTTGGTCCAGCTGAAAAAGGTTAAAAATGAGCACTTCGGAAGCTGTCAAAAGATTTCAAGACACCCTAAACATAACATTGTCCATATTTTAAATTAGAGCCCATGAAGTTTTCTATAATTTTGATATAATTTGTCCAAAATGTAGTACAACACACTGTAAAATTTCATTGAGAAAGCGCAGGTGGGATTTTTTTACTTTTTATTAATGTTCTAAAAGAAATGCACTACGAAATAATTGTGGTCTCGGACCTAAGAGGTTAAATCAGTATATATAGAATCTGTACTTTGTCAACGTCCCTAAATGATTTGATGGTGTCAATTTGTCAAATAGCATGAAACTAAAGGATTTAAACTTATTTTATAGAATTTCTGCAAAAATGACCAATTTTGGCATTTAATGGTCAAAACAGGCATTTTATAGCTTTTTCAATATTGATGCATAAATGACATCCTGACTTTCTATCTGACAGGTTTTCATGTGTCAATATTTGTGTTTTTATGCCTTTATCCAGTTCTTTTACTGATTTATAAACTCTGGATCTACAGAAAAGAAGATTATCACAGACAATATGTGCAAAATGTGTTGTATAAATGACCCTTGTCTAACGCCCTGTTTGGATGAAGTCAAAAGTGGGGAGCTTGGTACATAAAATTTGAAGTCCATAATAAAGACCTCACTAAATTTGTATGAAAAGCACTTTACAATGTTTATTGTACCTGTTCCATTTCACATGATATCTTTCTTTTCTTCTGTAGGATAGCGAGTGGTTCAAATATAAGCCTGTTGAGACTTAAATTGCACGCAAGTCTTTCACTAAAAAGGCAATAATCTTTTTATCAGACCATACTGTCTGCAAGAAAAGTTAATTGCAAGAGTCTTTTTGTGCTCATATTTATGATATCATGTCACAAAATGATAAAAAAGACACATTTTTTATAACCTCAATATGCATTTTTTTTAATGTAAATATGTGGCAAGGCCTAAATTGACCCTGAATTATTTCCAGTCTTACTTGGCCTAAGACCCCTTTTAACTAATATGATATGTTATTTGTAACTTTTCTTTCCATAGTACTTTCAATACATATGTAAGGATTATTTTTAACCAAAACGTTTCACAAATTTAAAATTGCTGGAAAATATTACATCTTCATGTAAGGCCCCCTTCATCGAAGCACCTCAATTTTTAGGCGCAGGTTCATATAAATTTGACTTTTGAATATTTATGCTAAGTCTGATAAATCAAATGAGTACTCTATTGCTTTTAGTACATGATAAATCATATATAAAGGCATTAAAAAGTATTTTGTTGCAATACTTTAATTTTTAAAGCCCCAAATGTTGATAGTTGAAATTTTCTATAAAAGAGGGGCGACAGATACTAGAGGAACAGTCAAACTCTTAAATAGAAAATAAACTGACAAAACCATGGCTAAAAGTGAAAAATACAAACAGACAAACAACAGTACACAAGAAACAACATAGAAAACTAAAAACTGAGCAACACGAACACCACCAAAAACTGGGGTTTTCTCAGGTGCCCCAAGAGGGTAAGCAGATTCTGTTCCATATGTGGCACCCGTCTTGATGCTCATGTTATTACAAATTCGGTAAATAGTCTAATTCGGTAAGTCATATTCATATAAAGGGAAGGGGATTTAGTTACGACGGAAGAAACATATCCGATATTATATGTGAAACGGGTTTTCAACGGTCAATATTCTCGTGATGGCGTCCGTAAAATTTACGAAGGGATGATTTCAACTTCCCCGTTTGAAACTCTTGGTTTAATAGCTTCCTTGTGAACAGCAACTCAATACTAATAGTATTCATGTAAAATACATTTTTGGGGTAACGAACATCAGGCCTTAACAATGTGGTGTTGGGTCAAACATTCCTGAATCAGTGTAGAAAAAAATGTAACACATTTATACATATAACTATTGACAACGGGTTTTTAATCAACCAACAATTTTGAAAAAAAAAACATTAGGCACAGACTATACCAAAAACAATAGTACTCACGTACATGTTTCTTTCTAAGATATCTTGTTGCATAGAACCTTGGCTAGTAAGGATAAGGCGGATATCTAAATACTCTATATGTATCCCTAAAATTGGTTTATATTTACAGTTTATCATTTTGTTTAAGTTTTTCAAGAATGACAAGAACAGAAAATTTTGAATTTCCAGTTGAAATAACAAAAATGGCTGTATCAAACTTCTCTTTTTTTTTAATAATCTTTACTATTTTTAGGTGAAAGACAGAAACGATTAGATAATCTGGAGAGACAATCAGAACTATTTTTCAGGTACCTCTGCTTGCAAATAGGAACTTCGGCTATGGTCAAAAGTCGCCGTTGTATATACAATCATTTTGTGTTTCAACCTTTACCGGAAATGAATGTGTTTTATCAGTTGATTGGTAGTAAAGCAGAAGGTCTTGATATGTCTGGAAGTGACACTGATGTGCTGGTAACAATTAATTATAATGCATTTGAAAAGAATGATAGTCATTCCCTAAAAATGGGCGATCTCGAATATGATTCGCTAATGGACAATGTGCCACCTGGGTATGTCCTATTAGAATTTGCTGGGAGTCATATATCTTTTCCAAGTAACACATTTCTCGAATTATCTTATTTTCTTCAAAACAAATTATGGAAAGAAGCATTTACTAAAGAGAGACACGGACCAGCCTCAATGGTTACAATAATTGGCGAAGAATTAGACATTGTGCTCTCGGTTCACAGTGAATCTTGGCCACAAATAGCTAAAGAATGGATTTATCGTAAAAGATGTTTTGGTTGGCCATCTGAGGAAATGATTAACGCAATTGTCCAGAAAGGCTGTCATATTGTTCCTGTCGGACGGAGTAGAAATCATGCAAACGATAAAGAATGGAGATTGTCGTTTTGTATTGCTGAAAAAGAGCTTGTAAAGACTTTCAATCAAACACAGATCTTAGTGTATGGTTTATTAAAAATATTATTAAAAGAGATCTTAAGCTGTCACAAAAATATTGAGAATCTAATTTGTTCATACTTTTTAAAGACAGTTTTGTTCTGGGTAATGGAAGAAAGTAGACGATCGTTTTGGGTTCCAAACAATATTTTTCTATGTTTCCACCTATGTTTCAGACGTTTAATTCAATTTGTTGTCGATTCAAATTGTCCTAATTATTTTGTTGAAAGTAATAATATGTTTGAGGGACGATTTACGTCACATAGTAAGGAGGAACTTCTTGGAAAGTTATGCGAACTTTTGGGCAGTGGATGGGAGTGGATATTGCAAAGTAAATCTCTTTACCAATTTTCATACTTTATTAAAGGTTCAAAATCGCAACTAGAACTTTTGGCAATAATGGCATTTGAAAATGAGCGAGTGGAAAGTTTGAAAATACTTTCGAAATTAGTTGTAATGGGAAGAAGGATCATATGTTCGACATTAGTAGGACCAGGCAGAATTAAGAAATGTCATTTAGACAAATTCCTAAAGGTACCGATACTAAGAAAGAAAATTATACCCGTGTTTTGTCATTTCATAGACATAGACCAGTGCAATTGGAAGAACAAAAACCTTTATACCGTGTACATGTTCCAAATGAAGTTATTCACGATGGATTACCATAACAATATTGTTTCCGGGAAAACGTTTCTTGCAACATGGTTGTACAACCAAGGGAAGTATGAGGACTGTCTTAAAATAACCGGTATGGCTGTGAAAAATTTAGATTTACGTATTTTTCATAATGTATGTAAAAGTCGAAATTATCATAAATTCAAACAAATAATGAATTGCTGTCGTGATGTGGGTGATTTACAATACTTTTGTTCCTTTGACATTCTCTTCCCGTTTAAATCTCGTTTGATGTTGAAAGAAATATCACGATTGTTTCATCGTAACATTATTTCTGTTTTCCAACAGTACCGACTAAGATATGTGATCTTTTACCCTGAAATATACGTTTATTTTTTAAGGAGTTTATGCTTTCATAGACTTGGAGACCAACATAACTTAGAAATTGAATATAGACATATGACGGATGTAGATTATATTTCTTCTGATAAATCGAAATTTGCATACCGACTTTCACGCATCATGATGAAATTTTATTTTAATATCACCCGATATGATATTAATATAGATTTCACTAACATGTTAACAATGGCATATTCCTTTGCGCCACATGTTAAAAAGATCGATTTAACAGAATCTGATTTTTACATAATGATGAACACTCACGAAAATATGATTAAACAAGGATTTCATCCTGACTCAGCTTCAGATTTAATTGGAGTTTCAAGAGACTTTTGTACTAAACTGAAGGATCTGATGAAATACGTATCAACTATGAAGCGCCACAGTGTTAAGATGTGAATGAGGGACAATGTACTGGCTACATTTCGTTTCGTGAATAAATGTGCATGCAATGATTGGCAAGCTTTCAAAAGTTCCATAAAACTTTAATATTATCGAAATAATGGAAACAATGCATACATATAAAGTAAACTAAGTCTTACATTTTTTTTTTATAAATGTATTATACATTAATAAAAACCAGGTTTATTTCACCATTTACTTCATAGGAAAATGCCAGTAAGAAGTCAGGAATAAGACAGTTGTTATCCATTCATTTGATGTGTTTGAGCTTTTTATTTTTACATTTGATTGCGGACTTACTGTTTTGAGTTCACCTGGAAATTCGGTATTTTTGTTATTTTTCTTGACGTATTATCGACCTAAAAGATCACGCGGAAAACTTGATAGATAAGTGAACAGGAAGACCTATGCCATTTATTTTTATATTTTCCATGTGTTTCTATTAATTTCTGTTAATTAAACTATTCCTTAAGAATTTTCAAATGATTTGTTGTGTTCAATTTTTTCTTTTTCTTTTTTTTAAGGGCACTAGCTGTCAAATTCATGTTCACCGATTCTAATCAAATTCTCATATTTGATTTATAACCATGTAAAACATTTATCCAAACTATTAAAAGTCTGAATAAAACAATAAACAAGGCACAGGCATGAAAACACGTAGCTTCGTTTCGTGTGTAGACGCCATCTAATTATTTATCGAGTTGACCTCTATAGTCATCTGATGACCATATAAGCGATGTAAACATTAATATAGATATAAATAGATTAAGCAAACATGTGCTGTTGAACTATTCTAGGTCTATTTAATTTCATATTACAGATAAAAAAAACCACTATATATGAATGTTTATTTGTAGATCGAATCAGTCAATCAAATAATTTGCCTTTGTTTCACTTTCAATGTTGACATTCCCTTTCTTTAAATAACTTTACACATACAATTCACGTGTTATCCATCTCAAGCTAAGGGGTTAAATTAAAGTTCACATGAATACGGATTCAATGAGGTCGAATTATTCACTTGCAAGAGTAATGACAGGTGTATTTGTATCATTAACTTCTAAATCAAGATTAACACACAAGGCTTCCCATTAAATTACATCGATGCTGTGATCAGAATGATGGATTTCTATTTTAATATAAATTGCTCCAAAAATTTCCTCACCACTTCAACATGTTAAAAGTAACAACATCATCTTGACACAACACTTTCCCCTTCACTTAGACTTCAATTAGATCACAAAGTTTTAAAGGACAGCGGATTGAGGTGTCTTATGAAGTAGAGGTGATTCGTAATTGGTCAAGTCTAAAGAGTATTTGCAAATACTGAAATCAAGTTAAAAGTGGATAACAACATGCAGAGGCGGATTAAGATGGTTTTTCAGCCCCCTTATCTGTGAAAAAAAAATGGTTGATTATATAGGGAATCACTGAAGCATGACTGTAGCGGGCCCCTTCTTATGCAGTCAGTCCCCCCCCCCCCCCCCCCCCCCCACTTACATGAAGTGAATATACTATGTTTTCACAGACTATAATATCAGTGAACAAGTAACGTTCTAACAATATCATTGTAAGGAAGTCATAAATAGTTTAAACAACCCAAAACCACGTCCAATGCAAAAATATGAGTTTCATTAATTTCCGTGAAAAACCTTCATCTTAAACAATTAATTGTAAATGAGGCAATCATTAATAAAAAAAATCATTAAAAAAAAGTAAACGAATTGTTTTTAAAGTCCAATGATGATGGATCGGCTACAAAGTAACCACACTTGTTCAGCACCTCATAAGGAACATTCTTGCCATGTTTGGTTTCCTTCCATTCAGTGGTTCTCTAAAAGAAGTCATTTGTTTGAATTTCCCATAGGGTCCTATGTTAAACTAAGTCCCCTACTGGCGACCATCTTGGATGATGGATCGGCTACAAAGTAACAACACTTGCTCAGCACCTCATAAGGAACATTCTTGCCATGTTTGGTTTCCTTCCATTCAGTGGTTCTCTAAAAGAAGTCATTTGTATGCATTTCCAATAGGGTCCTATGTTAAACTAAGTCCCCCGCTGGCGGCCATCTTGGATGATGGATCGGCTACAAAGTAACAACACTTGGTCAGCACCTCATAAGGAACATTCATGCCATATTTGGTTTCCTTCCATTCAGTGGTTCTCTAAAAAAAGTCATGTGTATGCATTTCCCATAGGGTCCTATGTTAAACTAAGTCCCCCGCTGGCGGCCATCTTGGATGATGGATCGGCTACAAAGTAACAACATTTGGTCAGCACCTCATAAGAAACATTCATTCCATTCAGTGGTTCTCTAGAAGAAGTTCAAAATGTAAAAGGTTAACGACGACGACGACGGACGACGACGACGGACGGCAGACGATAGACGACAAACGACAGACGACGGACGCCAAGTGATGAGAAAAGCTCACTTGGCCCTTCGGTCAAAAAAATGAATAAAAACATTTGTCATTTAATGAAAATAATTCATATAAGAAGTGCTAGACGAGGGTCATTGGACACATTTTAAAAACAAGATACCTTTATAATGGTAGCGACGACTTTTGGTTAATTTCGGTTTTGTAGTATCAGAGGAGCAGATTTAAAAAAAAAGAGTTAAATAAAGGCAACAGTAGTATACAACTGTTCGAAATTCATAAATCGATTGGGAAAAAAAATCCTGGTTACAAACTTAAACTGAGGGAAATGCATCAAATATAAGAGGAGAACTACAACACAACAGAAAAACAACATTAAAATGTAACACACACAGAAACTAACTATAATATAACAATGGCCATTTTCCTGACTTGGTACAGGATGTTTTAAGAAAACAAATGGATGGTTGAACCTGGTTTTATGGAATGCCAAACCTCCCACTTTGATGACAATGTTAGATATAACGACGACGACGGGCTACAAGCCTAATGGGTCCATTGCAACGTGAAAAAAGAACAACTTCAGAGTTAAAAGCCGGTAATATGACAAAAGATTATTGAATTGCATTTTAGACTTTTAATCTAGTTCGATATTCAGGTAAAACTCAATAGTGTGTGTAAAGATATGTATTTACATACACAAAAACCTTGTAAAATCATGTGTTTAAATGTCAGAATACATTGTGTATAGGCAGACACAGTTGTTTGAATTAAGTATACTAAAGCATGCACAGATATGTCAGTGAAATTGAACAAGGAAAAGTAGTACGTTAAAGTGGTTTGTATATATCAACATCAAATTTAATTGGACAATTCAACTTGACGATGTCAAGAAAAATAAACCTTCGCCATGTGATATCAATTTAACAATATAGCATTTAACGAACAGATTCAATATTTATAGCATAATGTCAGAAATCCATATCACGGATTTCTCTTTCAAAGTAGTTCGGAAGTCAAGCAACTTTTCCCGATCCATTTGAAATCCTATCAACGAGAGGATTATCGATATTAATGTTTATCGTGATAATTCAACAACGAACAGTTCAATCGTGTGAATGATTTTGAGAGTACATGTTCCAATAAAACTTCTAATTTAACATCTGAACAAGTGTTGTGTATCCACGAAGACAACAATGCAAAAGCAAAGGAAATATGCAATGATCCAAGAAGCGGATTTGAAAATCCAGAAAAAAAGAGAGGCAAACCAAGTAACATCTACGATTGACAGCAATGGTTTTGTTTCAACTGAGTATTCAGATATGACACAAACAGACGAACTCTTGGACAAACTTCTGATTCCACCAGGTAATTACAAATATTTCATATAAATAAATGGCAAGAGTAGTATACTGCTGTTGGAACAATTTACTTTGGAGCTTTTGACAGATACCTTTAGTTATACAGCATGTGTAGTGTTAACATTCGCGTAACATACATGTCAAATTGATGTCAACCACATACATGTATGTCTATTTACTATCGATGTATTATCGATAAAAAGTTCTTTTAAGCCAGTCGTGGCCAAGAATCAATATTTTAGTGCAGATACTTTGAAATGTTTGTTTTTTGTTATAAATCAAAATCAAATCGATGTTATATTTTATTATTTCTTTGTGAAATCTGTATGTTTTTTACCATTTTCTATTCATGTTAAATACTTTATTTGACGTATGAAAAGTAGGGATGTCAATGTGGTGTTTGCACAAACATGCCTAAATCAATGTCTGAGAAAATCAATTGTCCCTTTGTGTTAATGACCCATCCTTAAAGGTGGTGTCTCTGTCACATGCTCCGTTTCCATTGTCAATTTTACATACATATCGAAATTGACAACAGGTCGTTAAAACCACAGTTTTAGCAACAGTATGAGCTCCATTTTTCATCCAAAGATTAATTTCTCACTAATCCTAATTGAATAACTTTTTCAGGAATGGATAAGGCGGATAACTATATACTCTATGTTAATATTCTATATCCAAAAAAAAAAAGGGCTAGTTAAACATTTTTTATATTTCAGTTTGTTTTAGAATAAACAGAAAATTAGAGAAAACATAAGTACTGATATTTGACAGAATATTGTCTGAATAACCCCGGCATAATGTTATTTGTTATTTCTATTATACTTCGAGTTGATATGACGAAAATGGCTTGATCGTTCTTACTCTTTTTCACTTATCTTTACTTTTTTCAGGTAAAAAACAAAATCGACTAGAAATACTGAAGAGACAATCAGAAATGTTTTTCAGATACCTCGTGTGCAAAATAGAAACTTCAACTATTTTCAAAATTCGTCGTTTTAAAGATAATAAGGTAATGTTTAAGCATTTTTTGCATTGGTAGTAAATCAAAAGGTCTTGATATGCCTGGGAGTGATACAGATTTGCTTTTGAACTTCAACTCAATTGCATACGAGAAGAATGATAAACATTCATTTTCAACTGATGACCTCGAATATGATTCACAAATGGACAATGTGCCACTGGGTACGTCCTTTTAAAATTCAATGGTAGCGATGTACCTATTCCAAGTAACCAATTTCACGAGTTCACTCATTACCTTAGAAATAAAATTGGGTATACGGAAGCATTTACTAAAGAGCGATACGGACCTGCTACAATGACGACGTTGAGAAGAATTAGACGGTGTGCTCTCTGTGAAGAGTGAATCATGGCCACATATAGCTAAAGAATGGATTAATCGTAAAAGATGTTTTGGTTGGCCATCGGGGGAGATGATTAATGCCATTGTTCAGAATGGGTGTCATATTGTTCATGTCGACCGTAGTAGCGATCATACAAACGATAAAGAATGGCGATTATCGTTTTGTATTGCTGAGAAGGAACTTGTAAAAACGTTCAATCATACACAGATCTTAATTTATGGTTTATTAAAAATAATATTGAAAGAGATTTTAAGCTATCACAAAAATATTGAGAAATTAATTTGTTCATGTTTCTTAAAGACAGTCTTGTTCTGGGCAATTGAAGAAAGTATTCGATCAATTTTGGGTTCGCGAAACAATATTTGTCTGTGTTTCCACCTATGTTTCAGACGTTTAATTCAATTTGTTGTAGAAGAAAACTGTCCGAATTATTTTGTTGTAAGTAATAATATGTTTGAGGAGCGATTTACGTCACACAGTAAGAATGAACTACTCGGAATCTTATGTAAATTGTTAAGTAGTGGATGGCTGTTGATATTGCGAAGTAAATTTCTTTACCGATTTTTGTATTTTATACAAGGTTCGAAATCGCAACTTGAACTTTTGAAAAGTATTGCAATTGAAAAGTTTGAATATACTTACGAAATTAGTTGCAGAGGGAAGGCTAATATTAAGCTCGGCATTAATGGAACTAGATAAAACAAGCAAATGTAGTGTAAACAAATTTTTTAAAAGTACCAATACTCAGAAAAAAAATTGTACCCATGTTCTGTCATTTCATAGATACAAACCAGTGTAAATGGAATAACAAAGACCTATATACACTGTATAAATTCCAAATGAAATTATTCACTATGAATTTTAGTCACAACGTGGTTACCGGGAAAACGTTACTTGTAACATGGTTGTATAACCAAGGGAATTATGAAGATTGTATAAAAATAACCGATGTAGCTGTGAACAATTTAGATTTACGTATTTTGCATAATTGTGATAAAAGTCAACATTGTCATAATTTCAAACAAATAATGAAGTGCTGTCGTGATGTTAATTATTTACATTACTTTTGTTCCTTTGACATACCCTTTCCAGTTTAATCTCGCTTGATATTGAAATAAATATTACAAATGTTTCGTCCTAATGCTATTCCTCATAACTGTAACTCGTTTAAAGCATTTTTCTGTAACGGAAAAGGAAAGTATGCTAGATGCACTAACTGGAAATGTGAAGATATGATTGAAACTTTAAATTTTCTGCTAAATAGCATTTATGTACGTTTTGGCGATAAAGTGTATCGTCAAGTAGTAGGTATTCCTATGGGCACCACTTATACCCCTTTAACAGCAGATTTATTTCTATATTGCTATGAATCCCAGTTTATGACCAAACTCAGTAAAGACCCATCATTGTTATATTTGGTTGATACATTCAAAAATACCTACCGTTATCTGGATGATATTTTTTCGTTGAATAATCCAGAGTTCTCTAAATATATTTCAGAAATTTACTCAAAAGAACTTACTTTAACTAAATTTAACATAAACAGCAGCAGTTGTCCTTTCCTAGATTTAGACATTTCAATTTCAAACGGGAAACTTCATACTAAAATTTACGACAAAAGAGACGATTTTTCATTTCCTATTGTTAATTTTCCTTTTTTAGACGGCGATGTGCCTTTGGCTCCATCATACGGTGTTTATATATCCCAACTCGTTCGGTTTGCCCGTGTGTGTTCGGATGTCATAGATTTTAACGAACGTAATCAATGCAACACTGGGAAATTGCTGTGTCAGGGATTTCGATACCATAAATTACTTAAAACTTTTACTAAATTCTTTCATAGATACAAAGATTTGATTAGTAAATTAGGCTACACCTGTAGAAAACTTATTAAAAATGGTATTTCACATCCTAAATTTTATGGTAATATTGTACTTAAAGCCAGAAATCTCTATGTGATCCGTGTAAACCCTTCGAACCTTTAAACAAACTTATAAGTAAAGGTTATCGTACCAATATTGCAATTAGATCTCTGCGTATAGTTAACATTGGCACTAATATCGATTTTGTCATTAGCAAATTAAAACATAACTAAATTGTATCTTCTTTTGAGACGGGATGTATAGAGACACAGACACGTTAATTCTTATCTCTATAGAAGTCGCTCCTCGCTATCCTATTACCTGTCGATACATTTATTTTTGGCATTTCACAAGTCATGTCTTATCTGACTGTTTATGGCGTTAAAACACTAAATCCATGGGATGTGTTTTAGTTGATTTTAGTCTCTGATGCATGATTTTTGTCGAGCCTGCAACTTTTGTTGCAGAAAGCTCGACATAGGGATAGTGATCCGGCGGCGGCGGCGGCTCTAGCTAACTTTTTTAAAGCTATATATTTTAGAAGGTAGAAGACCTGGATGCTTCATACTTTGTATATAGATGCTTCATGTTACTAACTTTCCGTCAGTCACATGTCCAATGTCCTTGACCTCATTTTCATGGTTCAGTGACTACTTGAAAAAAAAGTTAAGATTTTTTGTACTGTTAAATTCTCTCTTATTATAAGTAATAGGATAACTATATATGTATGTCGTACCTTGCAAGGTCCTTATGCCTGTCAGACAGTTTTCACTTGACCACGACCTCATTTCATGGATCAGTGAACAAGGTTAAGTTTTGGTGGTCAAGTCCTTATCTCAATTACTATAAGCAATAGGTCTAGTATATTCGGTGTATGGAAGGACTGTAAGGTGTACATGTCCAACTGCATGGCAGGTGTCATCTGACCTTGACCTCATTTTCATGGTTCAGTGGTTATAGTTAAGATTTTGTTTTTTGGTCTGTTTTTTTTATACCATATGCAATGGGTCTACTATATTTGGTGTATGGAATGATTGTAAGGTGTACATGTCTAGCTGACAGGTGTCATCTGACATTGACCTCATTTTCATGGTTCAGTGGTCAAAGTTAAGTTTTTGAGTTTTGGTCTATTTTTCGAATACTATATGTAAAATAAAGGCAACAGTAGTATACCGCTGTTCAAAACTCATAAATCCATGGACAAAAAAACAAAATCGGGGTTGTAACAGGCCAACTATATTTGGTGTTTGGAAATATTTTAGTATCTTTATGTCAGTCACACAGGTTTATTTGACCTTGACTTCATTTTCACGATTCATTGCTAAGTGTTAAGTATTTGTGTGTAAGTCTGAGGAATTGGTAGTTGTACATGTCTGCCTAGCATGGTTCATCTGACCTTGACGGTGACCTCATTTTCATGGTTCAATGATTAATGTCTAGTTTTCTTGGTGAATGTTGAGTTTATGTGACAGTTTTATATTTAGGACTATCAACATTATATCAATGATTAGTAAAGAAGGAGAGACATTTCAGCGTGTGCACTCTTGTTTTAATATTAATTGTTTTTTTGCTTTTAACACGCTGACAGTAACTGCGAGTACTCTCAAATCGTATTTCTTGTTAATTCGACTTGTTGATACTGTTTATAATGTTTTTTTGTTATTTTATATTTATATGGATCGTGTCTATATTCCAGCTTTGATTATTTGGAATATATCTTCTTCTTACTACATTTGTATAAACTTCAAGATTTACCTGTATTTTTTTAAAACCGTTTTTTTTTCTAAAGTGAATATTTTCGAAGGGTTAAATATTTCGCAGTGCACGTGGTGACTTGCCATGGTTTTGTTTGGACTTGTTTGTTTGCTTTTTGGCCTTGAATGTTTGTCCCTAATATTTATTAACTGTGCATTTGCATTCAGATATCGCAGATCGAATTTATTCATTTATAGTGTATTAATGTACGTTTTTGATTGAGTTAAGCCTGCCAATTCATATTTTAATGTGTGTTTTTCTATGTTGTGATGTTATGCTATTGTTTCAGAAAAAGGGAGAAGGTTTGGATTCATTAAAACGTTTAATCCCGCTGCAAATGTTTGCACCTGTCCTAAGTCAGAAATCTGATGTACAGTAGTTATCGTTTGTTTATGTAATTTATACATGTTTCTCGTTTCTCGTCTTTTTTATTTTATATAGATTAGACTGTTGGTTTTCACGTTTGAATAGTTTTACACTAGTAATTTTGGGGCCCTTTATAGCTTGTTATTCGGTGTGAGCCAAGGCTCCGTGTTGAATGCCGTACATTGACCTATAATGGTTTACTTTTTTTAAATTGTTATTTGGGTGGAGAGTTGTCTCATTGGCATTCACACCACATCTTCCTATATCTATAGGCTTTTATCGAGAAAAATACGTTTATTTTTAAGGAGTTTATGCTTCCATAGACTTGGAGATCAACACATCTCTGATACTGATTATAGACATATGATGTCTGTAGACTATGTTTGTTCCGACAGCTCGAAATTTGGATACAGACTTTCACAAGTTATGATGGAATTATACCTTAATATCACTCGCAATTATATTAATATAGATCTGACTAACTTGTCAATAGTCGCTTGTTCCGTATTGCTACATATACAAAAGTTAGATTTTTAAACAGAATCTGATTTTTTCATCTTATTGAAAGCTCACGAAAGTTCCAGGATATTTTTGGACTAATATTAACGATATAATGAAGCATTTATCAATCATGATCGTCTCACAGTGTTAAAATTGGATTGACTGACAATTTACCTTTCTTTTAGTAAAGTTGATCAATATATGCAGTGGAATAAATGTACATGATACACATTAAAATTGAATGCAAAGAGGCGGAAACTGTTTGTGTAACGGAAATTAATTAAAGCGGTTCTCTTTAATATTGTGTCTATCCTTGAAGACATTGGATATAATGAGACAAACTTGTACTGATTCTCATGATATAAGTTACTCGCTCAAACCTCTTATGGAATTTGCTGCACTAAGTCTTTAGAAAACTGTTAAATTAATTAATCTGATCGCCTATTTTAACATGCTGCATTCCGACTAGTATTAAAAGGATCAAGTCTTCAATATTAAGAACCTACTTCAATTAGTCTGTCAACCATACTACCTTGTAGGTTTTTAATGTGTTTCTGCATTTATTTACAATTGTTCATCAGCTTTTTCTCTCTCCGCTGTCCGGGCGAAACGTGTCTGATTGTTTCTTAATGTGTAGTTGTTTTTCTGAAGTGACGTATCACTGCTACTTTCTGTATTTAAGAATTGAATGCTTCTTTTTGTAACTTTATTGGGGTGTAAAAGCGTTGACCGAAGTACATTTTGTATGAAGCGCGGAAGCGCTTCATTCTAAAAATGTACGCACGGTCAACGCTTTTACAACCCAATAAAGTTACAAAAAGAAGCATTCAATACTTGTAATTACATTTTTTAGCTATGATTATGAAAACACGAATTTTATATATTTTATTATTTAATTCACCTGTGCACTTTATTGTTGGAGCACGTGTTATATCATGAATGAAAAGTTGTATTGAGCAATGCAACTGCTTACGGAATAACACGTGATGTGCAGTTAGCCAATCAGAATAAAATATCATAATGAAACATACATCTAATGTAATTATTTAAAAATAACACGGCCATTTAAGTACCCCGCATAAAATACGGTCTCCACGTGTTCGTCGACGGTTCTCAAATTTTGATATTTTTTAGGGTTGAAAAAGAGTCAATTGACATTAAGCTTTTGCGTGATTGATAATCACTTAATATAACTACCTGTTATAAGAATAACATGACGAGTGTCAGATGTGGAACTGGTTATTGGCGGTGTTAGCGTTGATTAGTCTTTAGTTTCACTTTATGTAGTGTATGTTAGACTTGTTGTTAGTTGATGGTTTTTCGTTTTTCGCCATGTCGATGTCAGTTTGTCATCAACTTACGAGTAAAAATACCCCTTTTGTGACGATGTCTCTCTTTTAAGACAAAATAGTCTGTGGAAACCTTCTAAACGGGATATTTCTTTACCTATCGAAATGTAAACGTATATAACATTTGACCAGGGCTCCAAAATACCCTTGTCAGGTCTGTTACAAAGCAGTTACTTGGAAGGACAGAGGAGTAGCATGCGATGATTGCAACAAATGGTACCATGCAGAATGCATGCACATGTCAACTCCTGTGTATAATGCTCTAGCAAGCTCAAATATTTCATGGCACTGCGTCACTTGTGGCATGCCTAAATTTTCATCCAGCCTATTTGAGTCCTTTATGGTGAACACATCAAACAGTTTTGAACATTTATCTGATTTAAATGTAACCGCGAGTCCAGGTCCACCAGTATACACTTCGTCTCCAATAAAAACAAATAAAACAGATAGGAACAACTACCAAAAACCAAAGAACACAAAAATACTAGTTGTCAACTTCCAGAGTATTAAAAACAAAAAAGAAGAACTTTGCAACTTACTAGACTCAGCAAATCCAAATATAATGATAGGAACAGAGACTTGGCTACGTAATGACATCAGTAGCTCTGAGATCTTCCCTGACGGGTATACTGTATACAGGAAGGATAGATGGGATGGCTATGGGGGAGTTCTTGTAGCAGTAAAATCAGACTACATCAGTGAGCTTGTAGACATAGAAAATGACACTGAGTCGATATTTGTTAAAATCTCACTTCATAATAACAAATCGCTCATCATTGGTAGTATTTACAGACCACCTAGTAGTGACATTAACTACATGGAGAAAATTAAACATACAGTAGACAACTTGATAAGAAAAAACAAATCATCAGTTGTTTGGCTTGGGGTGATATAAATCTACCCGATATATGCTGGAAAACACAATCTATCACGGACCATCAAAATCCAATACGAATAAACAGTACTTTCCTCGACCTAGTACAAGACAACCACCTGGAACAGATAGTCACTTTTCCAACAAGAAAAAACCACACGTTAGACCTATTTCTAACAAATCGGCCTTCATTAGTGAATCGATGCGAGCCATTACCAGGCATTGGTGACCATGACATTGTATACATCGACACTGATATAACAGCTAAAATCAACAAACCTGTAAAGTGAAAATATTTATTTGGAAAAAGGCAGATGCCAAGGAGCAAGTTGAAAAGGCTATGAAATTAAATGCAGACTTGAAGGAGAAATTTAACCTGGAGAGTCCTATAACTGCAATGTGGGAATTTATCAAAACCAGCTTACTTACCATACTTGAACAAACAGTACCATCAAAAATGTCATCCTCAAGATTCAATCAACCCTGGATCAACCAGAAAATTAAAAAACTTACAAGACAGAAAAAGAGGAGCTTTGAAAAAGCAAGAAAGACCAAAAGAAAATCTGATAGATACCATCGATTAAAAGCCGCAACGCAGAAAGAATGTAGAAAGGCTTATAGAGACTACATTAACGACATCATTAATCCTGAATTATCAGCAAACCCTAAAAGATTCTGGGGATTTATTAAAAGTAAGAAATGCGAATCCGTTGGAGTTTCGCCTCTCAAAGATACAGATGGACTCACTTACTCAGAAAGCGAAAAGAAGGCAAACATTCTGAATGACCAATTTTCATCTGTATTCAACACCAGTGAGGATATCAAAACCATACCGAATAAAGGAAAGAGTCCACATCCAACAATGAACAGAATACATGTAACTGAAAATGGCGTACAAAAACTGCTAAGCAACTTGAACATCCACAAAGCAGCTGGTCCAGATGAGATCCCGACAAGACTACTCAAAGAACTTGCACCATACCTAGCAGAAACATTTACCACTTTCTTTCAAGCATCAATAAATCAAGGCACCATACCACCTGAATGGAAAGAAGCCTTTGTGGTTCCAATTTTTAAGAAAGGAGATAAATCACGTGCCAGTAACTACCGCCCAGTTTCATTGACTGTTGTCACATGCAAGATCCTAGAGCACATAATATGCAGTAGTATTGCAAAACATCTTGATATCCACGGCATCCTAAACGACGCTCAACATGGATTCAGAAAGAACCGTTCCTGCGAGTCACAACTTATCCTTACAATACAGGACCTGGCTAAAAACATAGATCTCGGTGAACAAATTGACCTTATCTTGCTTGATTTTTCCAAGGCATTCGATAAAGTCCCTCACGAGAGACTTTTGTACAAAGCAGAGTACTATGGTATAAGCGGGCCAGCACTCCAATGGATCAGGGACTTCCTAAGCTCCAGAAATCAGAGAGTCGTTGTGGATGGTAAAACATCCCACACTGCACCAGTCCAATCAGGGGTACCACAGGGGAGCGTACTTGGACCACTCATGTTCCTTCTATTCATCAACGACCTACCAGACTATGTTCAGTCATCAACAGTCCGTCTATTTGCTGATGACTGCGTACTGTACAGAAGGATCCAAAATGATGCAGACTCGAAGCTACTACAAGAAGACATGAACAACTTGCTCAGATGCGAATCTGATTGGCAAATGGAATTCCATCCCAGCAAATGCCAACTGCTACGCGTTACCAACAAGCGCAAACCACTTCTAAAAAGCTACAACATTCATGGGCACAATTTAGAACTGGTTGACTCAGCAAAATATCTAGGCGTCACAATCCACAAAACTATTAATTGGAACACCCACATAGAGAGTATAGCTAAAAAGGCTAATTCAACCAGGGCCTTCATCCAAAGAAATCTTCAGCACTGTCCCCAAAAAACAAAAGCTGTATGCTACACAACGCTAGTAAGACCATTGCTTGAGTATGCATGCTCAGTCTGGGACCCGTTCACCAACCTTAACATACAGAAATTAGAAAGTGTGCAAAGAAGATCAGCCCGGTTTGTATTGAACAACTACCAACAAACCAGCAGTGTAACATCAATGCTACAAACTCTACAGTGGCAACCACTAGCTGAGAGGAGGGCAAACTGCAAAGCAGTAATGATGTACAGGATAGTAAATGGCCTCGTAGCAATACCAACGCAAGAGCTACACACTACATCATCCGTAGCAAGAGGACACACAACACGATTTCTCGTACCGTATGCCAGAACTTCAACTTACAGGCATTCCTTCTTCCCAGACAGCATAAGGATATGGAACAGCCTCCCACAACCTTTGGTGGACAGTACCTCACTAGATGCTTTCAAGCAGGGGGTACTGAGCTGCAGTATCCCTTAATCGCACCATCAGACTGTTTTTAACTTGCACCTGTAAATATTTTCTTGCACCTTTGTTGTCACACCCAGCATGGGCAATAGTGCGATAATACTCAACTAGAGGACTGCACTGTATTGGAAGAAGAAGACCATTTCAACAAATAACAAATTGGTTTGAAAATTTTACAGTTGTTCAAGAAAATATTTGTCAGAGACATGATATAACTTACGGTCTTAAAATTTGAAAAGAAAAGAACAACGGAACGTGATCACTTGACGGAAAAAGATCGCCGACAATAAAACCATATACTAAATTCTTTAACCAGGAGTTTGGATACGAATTCCGACGATTTGAGTTGTTTACGAAATGATTTTATGTAATCATAGAAATAACGATGAAGGCTTAGCTATTAATGTGGCTATCAAATTAAGATTGAGGAAAATGTTTGACAATGTGAGATGTTCACTGCATGTTAGCTCGCATCTAACAACGACAAGGATACCAAAGTAATAAAAAAAAAATGAAAAGTAACAAAAATACTGAACTCCGGAGAAAATTCAAAACGGCAAAAATCCTTACCGGTTGGCAAAACCAAATTAACAAATTAAAAACACCTGTCATATTCCTGACTTGGTACAAACATTTCTTTATTTAGAAAACGGTGGATTAAACCTGGTTTTATAGCTAGCTAAACCTCTGACTTGTATGACAGTCTATTGACAAAAATGTGTGAACAAAACAAACGAACATAATTGGTAAAATGTCAAAAACGGAGGTACAGCAGTCAATATTGCCGTTTGAATCTTAATCATAAAAAAATAGACGCTATCAAAGAGCCAGTGTCGCTCACCTTGGTGTGTGTGCATATTCAACTAAGGACACTCTCTGATAGTAGACAAGAATATAATTCATGGCAAAAATCTTGTTTTGCTTCTCTTTCTTCTTTAGTTTTAACACACAACACAAAAGAGGATACTATTTGTTACAGTGTGTTAGTGACCTAATAAGATAAATACGGGGTCAGTAAATTCCATATAGGGCGAGAGCGATATATTTTTCTTTTTATGTCTCATCTACGATAGTAAAGGGGCATTAAGTTTTCCGGTCTGTGCGTCCGCTCGTCCGTCTGTCCCGCCTCAGGTTAAAGTTTTTGGTCAATGTAGTTTTTGATGATTTTGAAGTCCGAACAGCTTGAAACATAGTACACAATCATGTTCCTTATGATATAATCTTTCTATTTTCCATGTCAAATAAGAATTTTTATCCCAATTGTAAGGTCCATATAACATACAAAATGATAGTGCGAGTGGTGCCACCTTCTTGTTTAAGTTGTCTATCTATTATGAATTTGAATATATATGGCAAAAACGCCAAAAATGGTAAAATCGTCAGCAAAGGGCAATGACTTTAATTAGGAGTCGACTGACGATACTGACAGCCTTGCTTTATTTGTAGAACTTGTCCTTTATTGACCATTCATGCAATTAAAATTTCCTCTACATCTTTTTTTTAATTTCTAAGAAAATAAAAAAAAAATATGCAATATTGAACAAAAAAGAAAAATTGTCATTTAAGGGTAATAACTCAAATTAGGAGTCAACTGACGATTTCGACAAACTGTCTTGCTGATCATTGTTGAATTTAACAGTTTCTCTACATCTTTTATAGATTTCAAGAAAATATGTAAAAAGGAAAAAAAAGGAAAATTGGACATTTAATGGCAATATCACCTATGAGAAATATATCAGACGAACATAATGGATCAGTTTAAAAAGAAGGACCATCCAGTTCTTCTGCATCCAGAAATACATTTTTTGAAATATAAGGTGGTAATTTATTCCCTTTTTGAATGTTTCACTTTCTGGGATTTTAAAATTTATATTTGATGTATGTAGACCTGAAGTCAGGAATATGACATTTGTTGTCCATTTCTTTGATGTTTTTGAGCTTTTGATTTTACTATATGATTTAATAGGGACTTTCCTTTTTTAACTTTCCTCAGAGTTCAGTATTTTTGTGATTTTCCTTTCTACTACATCATTCAGTCGTTTGTGGGCAATCATGAATACCACATCTTGTTATTTTCATATTATGCAGATGTTGATTTGCACTGTTGCAACATTTGCGTACTTAAGTTTTACATTCTGTGAATTACGTTGGGGGACAAAAACCACTCCAATAAAAGTAAGTAAAGTAGGTACACGAATTCATATCCTGTGCTAGTTTACTGTGCATTACGTCGTAACTACAATCCCCTTCCCTTTCATGAATGTGACCTACCGAATAGACTATTTACCGGATTTGTTATCGCATCAGCAACACGACGGGTGCCACATGTGGAGCAGGATCTGCTTACCCTTCCGGAGCACCTGAGATCACCCCTAGTTTTTTAGTGGGGTTCGTGTTGTTTATTCTTTAGTTTTCTATGTTGTGTCATGTGTGCTGTTGTTTGTCTTTTTCATTTTTAACAGTCAAACTCATAGATTGAAAATAAACTGACAACGCCATGGCAAAAAATAAAAAGACAAACAGACAAATAATAGTACAGACGACACAACATAGATAACTAAAGACTAAGCAAAATGAACCCCACCAAAAACTGGGGGTGATCTCAGGTGCTCCAGAAGGGTATGCAGATCCTGCTCCACATGTGGCACCCATCGTTTTGCTTAAGTTATTACAAATCCGTTAAAACATTGTGTCTTTACAAAATGTGACTTGTCACCTAATTTTACTTGCCATGAGCAACAAAACCCAAAACACTTGTGGAGAATGAAGCTGTCTACCCTTCAGGGGTACCATATTTTATCTATTTTTTTTAAGACTGGTTTACTGTGATGTGCAGTGTTTTCTTGACTTGATTGTCTTTTCATTGTTTTGACATTTAACCATAATTTTCTTACGTTTTTTTCATAATTGCCCAAGAGGTTTAATTTCAAAGGAAATCAATGATGTAAAGATATGCGGAACTCAATACGTTACCAAACAAACATGTAGAAAGTACACTTTATTACAAAAAAACACATGTTAAAACAAACAATAAAATGAAAAAATATCAGATATTGAAAATTGATATTTCAAATATGTTCTTGATAAAATAAATCACATGTCAAGACCAATAGACACATTTTCTACATTTAAATCTTTTGCATACAAGCACATGATTAAAATGGCAATTATAACTGTCAAGAATATAATTAAATTTTAATATATTTTTTATGTGGATTTTTGATTTCTGTATATTGTTCATCTACTGAACTTAATTACAGCTTACAAATAAAATACTTTTTGAAATCTAAGCTGAATGGAATGTTTCACTTTTATAAGTCTTGTTTTTCATGGAAAGAAAAATGTTATTGCACATAATTTTTACCTGTAATAATATCTGTTCACTTAACTTTATGAGCTCTCAAAAATTACTTCTACAATAATGTTATATATATAAGTATACACAATGTGCAAATGATAGTTTTAAGAACTCGTATCAACTGGCTAGGTGGATCGAGATAATTAATTCAAGGGAGATAATTCAAAGGTCTAATTTATAAAACAATCAAGATAAATTCCCACTATTCACAGACCATGAAATTAAAATTACCAATGCTTTAATTGTATATTGTGTATATTCAGCCAATTAATACAATGGAATAGGCAACAAAAAAAAAAAAAAGAATCAAAAAGTTGTTTGCAAAATTTGTTTCAATATTCATAATAACTATAAATATTTTTTTTTATAATTCACTGAATCGATATAAGCAAAATTAAATAGATGTAGTAAGTTCACAGTCAAACAGTTTTATTTACATACTGTAACAACTATTTCAATTTATAAATATATAAAAGAAAGATTTTTGAAATTTGTTTATTTTTTAAAATAAAATTTGGTACTCATGAAATTTTCAATATCCTATGTAAATAGTCATTACATTTTGTACTTCATATTTCAATAACAATATCAAATTTAAAAGTGTTAATATTAAGTTACTGTGAGTACATACTTAACAAACAATTAACTGCAAAACAAAGTGTTGATCACAACAAAAGTCCAAACACTGTTTATAGTAATTAAAAAAAAAACTGACTTTTACTTCAAAATACTTTTACTTCCATACCAGACGATTTTATGATTGACAATGAAAATTTTGATAATGACGTGGTGAAAATGAGTATTATGTTTTTGCTATTTTCGTTCAGGTGTTGTCAGTCCATATTTCTGTTTCATTTTGGTGATTTCTTCTTGTTTCTTCACATCATCTGTTTTCTTGAAAGCCTGGAAAAAATATATATTTTATGATGTAAATGATAAATTGCTATATTTATTAGGCTTGCATTTATTCTTGCGATTTTTGAAGAGTTGACAAAATGTAGGAATAGTTATTACAATTTAATACAAAAATGTAAACTATAAGTTCAAAAAACAATTGTTTTTCAAATACCAAATCCTCTGCAATTTTGCACAAAGAACATCACAAATATTTTAAAATTGACAGTAGATTCAATATTGATGATACTGTAAACAAAAGACAATTTTTAGATACATGTACCTGAAATAAATGCTTCAACTTTTTCATTTTTTACTTAACGGAAGGGAATGTAATTGTCAAAAATAGCTCTGAACAATTTTTTGTTGTTTAATCAAAAACATGTTTGGTTTTTTTTTTAGATTTTCAGGCATTCATAAAATTGAGAATGGAAGTAGGAAATGTGTTAAAGAAATAACAACCCAACCTGAACCAGAGAGCAAATAACAGCACAAGGCCACCAATGTACTTTTTCAGATTGATGATTTCCATATTAAATCTTATAATTAATGTGTTAAAATTTCCTTGGGAGAAGGTGTGTGTGTAGGGTATTTATGCAACAAGGTAAAATAGAAATCTGACAAAACCACTAACCTTATTAGCTTGGTAATATAACACCACTAGGTATCTGTTACAGACATTGAAACCAGACAGATGATCACAGGCATTCTTAGCATCAAATATATCTTCATACACTACAAATGCTGTTCCTTTTGTATCTGGGGTGTTTCCTCTGAAATTGTAAAAACACATCAAAATTAAGCAATATAAAAATAGAAATTAAATGTGAGAATACATGCCTTATTTAGCAGCCTTCACAATAAAATTTTGAGTCAACAAGCCTGAAGCTCAGTTTTTTTGAAAATTTTATTTGACTTACAATTGCAAGTACATTGTACAGAAGAATGTTACCAGTCTGAAAGCAATTTTACAAATCAGGGTTGTAGGACTTGTACTTGTAGTTAAGCATGCAGACTGATGATTGTAATGGAGACAACTAGCCTACATTGAACAATGTCCAAATGAAGAAGATTTAAGCAACCAAAGATCAATGGGCAAAACCCATTCTTTAATCAAGGCAGGGCTCACACTACTTCAGAATTATAGGGAGAAGTGACTTCTCTTTTTGAAACTGATAGGGAGAAGTGGTGAGATTTGAAAGAGAAGTGCTCATTCGCGCGGTGCGATACAATGTTTGGATTTTACAATAGTATAAAGGGCCATATGTAAATAATGTTCTTTTTATATTGTTCAATTCATATCTGAGTAAAAAAATTACAATTAAAGTAACATTTGAAATTAAAAGTTGTTTAAGTTTTACTAAGGTTCTTGTGAGAAACTACCAACTAAATATCTAGCACTAAAAAAAAAAAGTTATTTTAAAAAATGTAAAGAAATTATAATATATCAATTACAATTTAATCAAAAATGATCTTGTGTATGACATTCAGTGTTTCTCATAAAAAAAGTATAAAAGTTATTAAGCTGGGCCATAATATATTGATATTAGTATAATAGTCTCAGAGTTACACAACTTTAATCAATAGTTTGAAACAATCCACAAAAATAAAATATAGGGAATTATATACACCAATCAATTAGATGTCACCAAAAATCTCTTAATGCGTGTGGAATGCGTAATTTTTCCCTTTGGGATCAATATTCTTCTGTCAGCTGTTCCATCCGTGCGTCCGTAGTAATTATTGTAAAAGTACGGATTTCGGTCATAGCTGGTGCGGTTCAGAACCGGAGTTTAGAAATCAGTCAATGGCGGACGAATGCAAGAAAATTTACAAAAATAAACGATGTTTGACAAGTTATTTGGAAAGGAACATGATGTTTTTAATGCAATAAATGGATTAAAAATTTACTGGAGGCAATTTTTATCACGTTTAAATGAAGAAACAAACTTATTTTGCCACCGAAATTGAGGTTGATGTACGTTTTCGAGTAACAAGTGCCGGCACTTGCGGAAATGCACGAAGTGATGAAAAGTTGTATTTTTATCAAATAACCTGCTACACACTGCGAAGACAATGCTTCAACCTCTTTTCTAAAGATAATGAATCGTTTATTTCTGAATTTCTTTAATTTTCAATAAAATATTGATGTTTCATCAACTTGGTAAAAATTTAAAATGTCCAATGACGGAAGCGACTGAAGCGACTATCGTCAAGAACAGGGCGACTTGTTTTCGCTTTTGGGGGTCGGGGAAAGCGAAGTGACGATCGGGAAGGCGACTTCTTCGCCCAAGTCGCCTGGTAGCGTGAGCCCTGCAAGGTTATTTTTTTTTAATTCTTATTGTCTAAGACTTTTCTTGCTATGTACAGTCAAGGGTCTAACTTAAATAAGTTATCAAAGAAAAATAACATGCATGTGTTATTACAGACACTTTCATGAGTTGTCTTCTCTTTTTTCCTTAATCTGTAATAACATATGTTTGTTATCAGTTAAATATATCATAAAAATTTTATCTTTAATGAGCACTTGCACTACAAACTGCTCAGAGTCTGAATTGACCAGTTTTTGTGCTTGACCAGTAAAATCAAGCACACATTTTACTCGACTAGTATCGAAATTGTCTTGACTGTACTTTACTGTACTTAAGTGTACTAGACTAGGTCTCGACTTTACTTAATTAGTCTGAAATAGTCTTGACCAAGGCTTGACCTGTCTCGACTAGTCTTGACCTTCAAATTTAGTCTTGACTGGTGTAAATCAGCCTGTCTAACTAAATTAAATATTGATCTTACAAAATTCAAGCTTATTTGGTAGTTTGATTTATTGCTGTGAAATTAAAGAATTTAATTTTACAATAGATAAAAATAAAAATGGTTTATATTAATTCAGATAGGCATCTTTATTTTTTTTTATTACTTTTTCAAATCAACTTGGATTTTCATTAAACTATGCAGGCTTTTTGCAGCTATCTTAGATATATATACAGTCTTCACACTATAAATTTTAAGGCACAGGCCAGGTGGGCCTTTGGGTTTGGAATTCTACAGGCCCACCTTAAATTTTACAGGCCCCACTATCACCGGTGAGTGTCGCGCAGCGACACGAACCACCTAGGGGGGTTTGGGGGCATGCCCCCCCCCAAGAAAATTTTGGAAAATTAGATGTAAAATCATGCATTCTGAGGTTACATTTTTGTATCTTGTAGTAAATATAACTTATCCAAAAATGTAGTTTTTTTCACCATGTTAAATGAAAATTATTATTTTCTCCAATAAAAGTTATAACCGTTCCTTTGCCAAAAAATATTTTTTTAGCACTGAACTACTTCTGCTATACAAGTAATTGAATTTTTATTAGTGAATGTCAAAAAATCAAATCAGTGTTTTTCAAATTATTTAATTTATTTCAATTTTTAATCTCTGCTGAATGAAAATATCATGTTGTCCACTAAGTTTTCTGGAATTTCACTGTCTGATTCATCATTGTCACTTGTGTAATTATCATCATCATCATCATCCTCATCATCATCACCACCAGATAGCAAGCTGTCAATTAGGGCTTGTTTGGCTGTCCTCACTGCTTTCAAAGCTGTAGTTGCTGCCTGAAGTATATAATACATACAATACAGTAAATTTTAGTTCTTGAAAACAAAATAAAAAGTATTGTAAAACTTGACATGCTAATATTTTAATTCTTTTAAATAAAGCATTGTATTTGATATAGAATCATAACCTAACAATAGCAATAATCAAAAGGTGAGTTGAAAGAGAAATTGAAAATGTGTGAATCCAGCACTGTCTCAATGATTATTTTTATTTCTTGAAAGCTTAATGTAAATGTGCACACATTTTTTTTTGAAGATCTAATAAATGCCATTCAACTATCAATTTATATTAAACATAAAAATGATGACACAGTCAAAAAGGCTGTCATTGATTTATTTTATTGTTGTTACCAGGTTTAACCTGGTTAGCACTTCAGAATCAGTGTTTGGGCTTACAAAATCATTATTGATATTACTAGTGGCTCACCTGAACATAATTTTCTGAATTGGGTTTGACAGCTACCACTTGTTCAGACTGGTCTTCAGCTGGTTCAACTTCATCAGGCTCTAGTGGACCCAACACTTGTGGAACAGGTTGTTCTGTGTGGCTAGTACCAGGCTGGTCTTCTGTCACAGGCACTTTGGTTTTGGAGGAATAGCAAACCTTTCTTTTTCTACCAGAAGGGGTTATCTGTATGAAAATCAATGATAGTTTTTACAATATTTGTACCACACAAGTTTAAAAGTTACAAAAAATATTAAAGCTTGACGTCTCAAACAAGATTTCTTTATATCTATTTCTTTAATTAATACTGATATCTGCAACTTAAGTGAAATAGTGTATACAACTTAAGAATCTAACCAGCCAGTCTTTGATGGCAGCATCTGGATTAAATTCCTCTATAGACGGTGACTGGAGTTGTACAGACATTAATGTGTCCAGTGTGCTGTTATTAAGTCTGCCTCTTCTCTTGTTTTTGGTCAACTTCATTGATGAAAAGCATGTCTCATTTTTCACAGAAGTGGGAGGCAGACTTCTTAACAAGTCAAAGACACACAGCACATTATCAACATCATTGTTCTGGAATGCTGTGTTGACATCCAGTAAATCCACATTGTTCATGTCTGATCCAAACCTACAAAACATTAAATTATCATATCAACATTGGAGAAATATATCAAAGGCAGGTATGACAAATGAACTGGTTTCATTCAATACACCTCAGATCATAAAGAATGATATGAGGCGCATTTAATGGAAGATCAATTACAGTATGCATCGCCTGTAATACATGTACCCAGGATTTTTTTTATAATCAGAAACAGAACAAAATCATTATTTCACATGGAAGTTATGGACAATATGTAATGTCAAAGTCTGATTAATATTGTTTAAAAGTTAAAGTTATTTCATAATATAAAATTGATATATTCACCTTTCATAGACCATGGCCTTCAACAATGACCACTCCCCAGACAACTGTGCAGTATCCACATTTTCAGCCTGCAGTACAGCCCCAAATTGTTTTTTTACAGTGTTCATCTCCTCATCACCAAAATCTGAGAAATAAAATTCATATCTTATTTTAATATATTTTTAAGCATAAATCTCAAAATTCTAATAGTCATTACTGGTCTACATGTACATGAAATGTTAGTTTTGATTTTTAATTTCCTTTCACATAAATCTTTGATATGAAAACTTATTTCTTTAAGAATATCTAAAAGTGAGCTGGGTTAATATTTTTTAGTTTTGTACAATCCATATGAATTTCTTTTAGAATATAACAAGGTAAATGACTTAATATTAAAACACTATTTTATTATTCCTTATTTCATATCATATGCATTGCAGCATGGCATTGATGTGTAAATAAAATCATGTGTATGCATATTCATAAAACCAAAATTGAAACTCTGGTTTATGAAAGATACTGATAATTATAAAATTTTACATGCAAATAATAAAACATCAGAACAAGAAACATGTGCAGGCTGAAAATAAAAACAGAAAACATGCAACTTCAAGAATTGACAACATAAACTAAAAGGAAAGAATAGGCTCAAATCAATTATTAATCAATAAACCATCAACTATAAACCTGAAATATTATCTGATCCACGAATAGGCCAATGGGAAAAGCAAGTGATCAAAGATGCTTTGATTATTGAGGTGTTTGGATTTTCAATAGGAAATCTAACATCCATCTCCTTGAGCACGCATGTCAGGAATTTTTTCCGTAATTCATCAGGATTAAATTTATGCCCTTTGAATTTTACTTCCTCTCCTTGGTATAACTCTGTATCCATAACTACCTGTACATCTTTTACAATGTCATCTGTTTCCCTAAAATCATTCGTAATTACATTTTGCTTATCTTACAATGACTTATACATAAAAAAAAAGATAAAATTGTACTACTGGCAATAACAAAAGTACTTTTTTATTTTCAATTCTTGTAATGCAAAACTGAAAAGAACCATAAGAAATTAGAAACTTTTGGTTTGTACAACTTTTCCAATGAGCAAAGACTGACTGAGTCTTAAAAAACTTGTGCAAAATATTACTCATAAAATCATAATTTTAGAAAGCTCAAATGCAATAAAACATAGTATACATACTTCTGAATTAGTTGTGAAAACATTGCCTTTGTTGCAGTTACTCTCATGTATGCAGCTCCAAGGGTAAGACCATTTTTTTGAAGGAACAACGAAAATTTTACAAGTTGAGCAACAACATCCTGTGAAAAAAAAATTAAAATGTCATGTAAGTTACTAAGAAGGCTGAAACAGTCAAATATAGACAATGAAATGTTAATCTATGCTTATAACTAAGACAATGAGATGAAATGTATACTTGAACACAAATAAGTTTGCAAAACAAAGGTCACAGCATGCACAGTGACACTGACTAAGTTGTAACAGTGACAGTGTTAACTTTTATAAAATTCATTGATTTAGATTATACTTCTAAAGTTCTTAATTCTATACTGGTTACTTATGCGAAAATTACCTTCAAAATTAACATGTAAGAAATTATTGAACCGTCTCTAGCCAATTTTGCCAGTCCCTCTGCTTTGGCATTGTTGTGAGATGCAGATTCCAGTTGCAGTCTTATTGCCCTGTATCCTTTAATAAATCCATTTATTGCCCTAGCAACATGTGGCAGCCAACGGGTTCCACCCACTCTTGACGGTAAAATTTGATTTATATTCAGAATTTTAAAAGATCTCTTCAGTGCCTTCTTCTGTTTAGGACTCTTTCTGTATAGGTAATAGAGACCCAGAAGTAATGTCATAAGTTTTTCATAGAGAGCTTTAAAAGTAGATTTCAGGGAGTCTTTGAAGGCAAGCTCTAGTCTATGAGCCAGACAGTGATTCGTGACAAGATGAGGCCATTTTTCCCTCAATCTTGTTGCTAAGCCAGTTTTGTTCCCTAAAATTAAAACAAAACATATTATTATATATATATAACATGTTTAAGTGTATTTTGAACATAGAAGAATTTCAATTTACAAAACTAAACATTTACCATGTTTACATTTTAATATTGATATGAGATTAAGAGAATATTTATATCAACTCCCTTTTGACATATATAATTAAGCCTCTTTCAACCTTCTCTTATTGTCAATTTTTGGCTGCATATTATTCTACTAAATTTGAAGCACTTAGCAGACATCACATGTTCAATGTATATACTTGGTCATCAAATTAATGATTATGTGGACTGATATTGAATAAAAAATAATGAATTAAAATTATTAAAATTATGTTTTTCAATATTGATTTATTGTAGTGTTTACTAAGAATTTTGTTTATATTGCAATGTTTTTATTTAAATTATTGCGAAAAATTGTCGTGGTTATAATTGCTTGCACATTTATGAAAATACAAAATAATTAAACAAACCTTGCATATTGGAAGCACCATCAGCAGTAAAGCCTACTAATTTTGAATTTACTGCCTCTGTTAGTCCCATAGTGGAGAACACATTCATAAGGAAATCAAACAAATCACCAGAGCAAGCAGATTCAGCCTCTCCAATGTGCAAAAAAATATCTTCAACACGTCCACTGGTACATGACCGTATATAAACTGATTCTAGGTCCTCCCCTGTAAAGTCAGTGCTGCCATCCATTGTTACACTTAGAAATTTAGCACTTGTCAACTTTTGGACAATTCCCTCTTTTTCTACATTTGCAATACTTTTTATGAACATGGAACATGATTTGTCATTATTATAGTTCATACTGGTATCAATCCCCTTTTTTCTGTCTAATCGGCACAATAGTTCAAAGTCCTTAAAGGACTTGTGGTGTTTTGCCACTGCGTGTGCATTAATAAATTTCATTTTTAAACTGTCGTACTCATTAGATTTAAGTTGAAGTAGACATTGTGAAGCCAGTGATGTTTTAGGCTGTGACTGTGAGGTGGTGTTGAACTTTTGCAAATAGTGAAGATGGCTTTTGCTTGCCTCATGTTGTTTGACAGCCTCTATTTTAAAATTATTTGTGCCATTGGCAAAGGCAGAATCAACTTTTTCTGTTCTGCATGATATGCAGAACATGTTATTTTCGGCCTTATTAAACGAAAGCCATGGCCGTTTATCTTGCCATTGTACTTGAAATTTACGTTCCCTTTTGTTGATTTCGTAATCTTTTTTTGCATTTTTCTTTTCATCTTCACTAACAATTTTGTTAACTTTTAATCTCTTGCCGGGCTTTGCCCCCTCAAAATAACGTAGAAGACTCATTCTATCATGACTTGCATTTTGTTTATTTACGTTTGCGTCTTTTTAAACATTTATTTTCTATTAAAATTTGAGGTGTCTTCAAACACTCAAGTGATACAGAAACAAATCTGGATCCCGGTCGGTTGTCATGTTATATTTGCTGCATTACAAAGGTAAAGGAACCAGATGTACACGGTGATGATAGAAATTTTAACTGCGTAAGAAGCGGAACGTTTTTAACGATCTTTCCATACAATTTCGCTACAATTTTTTACGCATATGCTTGTTTCTATCACGGCTGAAGTTATTAACACTACGGAATTTCTACAGGCCCAACGGGCGCGTACAAATTAAGATTTACAGGCCCGACGATGATTTTACACGCCTCGGGCTTCGGACTACCGCCCAAATTCGAAGACTGTATATACTAAGTTTACTGAATCCCAGGTCATTTTGGTTTTTTGTTGTATTGCTGTAAAATTTAAGAATTAAATAATCTAGGTAAAAAAGGCTAGGATTTGAAATTTCGGACAGAATAGAAATAGTACACATTATACGTGTTATAGATCTAAGTCAACATTGTTTTAATACTTACACTCTTATTTGTCGTATAGCACCATACTTTCCAAAAATATCATACATTTCTTCAGCTGTTATTTTGTAGGGCAGATTTCTGATATACAGGATCCTGTTGACCTCTGGTGGAAGCCGAACCTGAATAATGAAAATCACCTTATTACTGCCCCTTTAATGAATATCTTTTTAATAAATAAGTGCCTATAAACAGCAGCACATGATGTCCATACAAATCTATTGGAGTGTGGATCAATCAGCAGGGCTCACGCTACCAGGCGACTTGGGCGAAGAAGTCGCCTTCCCGACCGTCACTTCGCTTTCCTCGACCCCCAAAAGCGAAAACAAGTCGCCCTGTTCTTGACGACAGTCGCTTTCAGTCGCTTCCGTCATCGGACATTTTCAATTTTTACCAAGTTGATGAAACATCAAATTTTTATTGATAATTAAAGAATTTCAGACATAAACGATTCATTATCTTTTGAAAAGAGGTTGAAGCATTGTCTTCGCAGTGTGTAGCAGGTTATTTGATAAAAATACAACTTTTTATCACTTCGTGCATTTCTGCAAGTACCGGTGCTTGTTCACTCGAAAACGTACATCAACCTCAATTTCGGCGGCAAAATAAGTTTGTTACTTCATTTAAACGTGATAAAAGTTGCCTCCAGTAAATTTTAATCCATTTATTGCATTAAAAACGTCATGTTTCTTTCCAAATAACTTGTCAAACATCGTTTATTTTTGTAAATTTTCTTGCATTCGTCCGCCATTGACCGATTTCTAATCTACGGATCTGAACCGGACCAGCTATGACCGAAATCCGTACTTTTACAATAATTACTACGGACGCACGGATGGAACAGCTGACAGAAGAATATTGATCCCAAAGGGAAAAATTACGCATTCCACACGCATTAAGAGACTTTTGGTTACATCTAATTGATTGGTGTATATAATTCCTTATATTTTTTATGGATTGTTTCAAACTATTGATTAAAGTTACTTAACTCTGAGACTATTATACTAATATCAATATATTATGGCCCAGCTTAATAACTTTTATATTTTTTTTATGAGAAACACTGAATGTCATACACAAGATAATTTTTAATTAAATTGTAATTGATATATTATAATTTCTTTACATTTTTTTTAAATATTTTTTATTTTTTTAGTGCTAGATATTTAGTTGGTAGTTTCTCACAAGCTTAAACAACTTTTAATTTCAAATGTTACTTTAATTGTAATGTTTTTACTCAGATATGAATTGAACAGTATAAAAAAAACATTATTTACATATATGGCCCTTTATACTATTGTAAAATCCAAACATTGTATCGCACAGCGCGAATGAGCACTTCTCTTTCAAATCTCACCACTTCTCCCTATCAGTTTCAAAAAGAGAAGTCACTTCTCCCTATAATTCTGAAGTAGTGTGAGCCCTGATCAGTACAGAGATTAATTCAATTACACAAATAAAATTATAGATTGCCTAACAATTTAATTTTAACACACTATTTAGTATGTAAATATAAGAATGTTTAAAATATTTACAAAATAATGAAAATAAACGCAATTAAAAGTTAAAATTACATTGTTAGGCAATTCTTAATACATGTAATATATATATTTGAAATAATAGTTGAATTAGAATTATCTTAAGTTTTTTGTTGCTTCTTGATGAATCTAGGTCTGTTTGCCTTGATTCACGTTCTGCCTAGTACCTGTTCACCCTAATATCTATTTGCCAAGGGTCCATTCACCCTCATTTTTTTTATTTGTTTTATTGTTGCATACATGTACATGTAGTTGCATTAATAGTTTATTATTTGAACAGAATATGGTAAGTTTGTTGAAAAATTTGCTTACTTTATTAATAATTTTTTTGCTGTAAAAAAACACATCATTGTTTCTACTGAAATAAAGTGAGATTGTGACGGTTTTTTTTGGGGTGTTGGATAAATCTTACTCATGGTTTATTTCGTGTATTGCTATAATGTTTTCATTGTTTCAAAAATAAAGTGAGATTCCAACAACATTTTTTTTTGTGCTGAATTAATTTAAAATCATGTTTTGGTTCGTATATTGCTATCATTTTTTGTTTTCATTGTTTCAGATCAAAGTATTTGAATCAAAGCAATTTAAAACAACAATCATGATTTTCCAATTATTCAACTGGAATTTGTGATTTTAAATTGGGTTCGAACGTGCGAGGTGCGAACATGTAGGGTGAGAAAGTGTATTGGGCGCGAACGGACCTGATACCCATCTGCACATGGACACAAAAGTCAACCTTAAAATTATACTGGATTTGCCTTTTGCCGTTTTGGTGTTTTGAACATAATTTTTAAGGTTTTTTCTTGACTTAACTCATGAAATGGTACAACTCTAAATCAAGTAAAATTGACCCTAACACTGTAACAATGGTTTTGGTAAACAAATATTTTACTTATTGCTAAGGCAAGGGGGTATAAACATGTATTTTTTTTTATTAATTATTCCCTCATAAAGCTCTTAATTAAGGTAAACACAGTTGTCTTGAATCATTGCGCTAGAAAACATATACTCAATCATTTCTAAAGAATTTAAAGCCAATAACATAAGATCAGATAATGATTTAAACAATTTACATTTCCCCCTTTTCTGCTCAATGCCATTTTTGCTGTTCAAGGCTGTAAAAGTGCTTTATGTACCGAATGCAATTTCCATTTTTAAAACGTTTGAGCAACGTCTTGAAATAGTCATTAAACTAGCTTATAAAAGTGAATAACGTTTGAGTTTGTAATTTAATTTATAGGTATCATAATTTGTCAAGAATAAAAAATGATCACAACTTGAATACATTGTCTTCAATTTTCTAATTTTATTCTTTTAGTCTAGAGAGTATACGTCGATGTGACGTCACCCGTAATGACAATTTAGCAACTTCCGGCAACACTGTGAATCACACTCAGGTGTAGGAAAGAAATACTGACTGAAAATGTCAACTCCAACCAGTGACACCCCAGACAAATCAGCTGGTAGGCATTAGTTCACAGTCTTTCAACAGTATAGACCCAAATTATGTTCTAAATGTTGAGCCACGAATCAAAATCATAGAAAAACTGCCCGGTCTTCCTAAAACTGTCAACAACACGCAAAAAGCTTTCAACGTGTACATAAGACGTAGAAATGTACATATATTTATCCGGACTCATTATGGACATTTGTGCACTCTCAATATAGCCATAGATTGAAGTGCAACATTAAAAATCGCTTTTAAAACATGTTAAAGAGGTCTATAAAATGAGTAAATCACTTTTTGAGTCTGAAGCAATTTTTTCATTTCAGTGGCGGATCCAGAACTTTTCATAAGGGGGTCCACTGACTGACCTAAGGAAGGGGGCCCCTGTTCCAGTCAAGCTTCAGTGGTACCCTTTATTTAATCAACCAAATTTTTCTAACGAAAAGGGGGGGGGCCTGGCCCCCCTGGATCCGCCCATGGATTTAAGCCCTATATAAAGTTTCTAAGGGATATTAAAAAGTGCTTTCAAAACATGTTATAGAGGTCTATAAAATGAGTAAACTGCATATTGAATCTGAAGCAATTTTCTGATTTATACCCTATATACAAATGTATCATGTATATTAAGTTTCTACATTGTTCTAAGGGACATAATTTTCTTACTAACTTACTCATAAAAAACTTGACCTTTCTACAACAGCAGCACTAATCTGTAAACATGAAGCAGAAAAAATATGAGGCAGGCATTAACTATGAAAGGGGAAGAAGTCTGTATGAATTTTTTTTTAAATCAAACATATTTTAAAGGGATAATTCACGAATTTTTACTTATCAGCTAGTTTTGTTCATTGTACCATAAACAACATATTCACCAAGATTTATCTGGATATGAACAGCAATAAAGGAGAAAATTGAAAATTATTTATTTTATTTCTTTGAACTTCCTGACTTACATGACTTATGTGACGTAGTTTTAAGTCTTCTTGCATGCCGGGAGTTGAAATAATCTCATTGTAAATCTTAATCGTTATTCATCTTATAACGCTATTTGAAGCGCATCGACAACGTTTGGTGTAGCTATTAACCAACTAATAATTAAGATGGAATAGTGATCAGCTTAAAATAAGAATGTACGATTTATATTTTAATATTTTCTGAAATGATTATAGTGATACAAGTAAGTCATATAAAAGAATATTTTGATGATATTTTGAACAGACATATATAAGGCCACGGTTTTTTAATTTGTTGGTTTACGGATTTTCTCCATGAAAAAGTCGGGTCGGTCGGTCGGGAAAAAAGAAAAAAAAAGATCTTTCAAGACAGAAAACCATATGCAAAATAAAAATATATTTCACCTTTCTAATAATATGTTTGTCATACTATTTTTCATCGTTCTTAAATTTTAGTTTGATGAAATATTATTGCTCAGCTGTAAACATCGCATGACATTGTCTAATAATTTCCCGTAAAAAAAGGGGGGGTACACTGACAAAGACGAAATTAAATCGTCATTTCACAAACAAGAAAAACAGATTCACGTCAGTTATTTGACTTAGCTTTTAATCAAAACTTGGTGAAAAATAATAAGCACCAAAACTGATAAAGAAAAAAAGTAAAAACGTCGTACGAAAATAAGTTTCAACACACGTGTCAAAAACGTAATAGACTCGTCCACTGGAAAAAACGAGAATATCAGGTTAAATAATCTGTTGTTATGCATTCCCGTTTTTTATCCAAATGGACGATATTTTTTTATTATCTGTAAAACAAGAAAATATCAAATGATTTGTTAAAATTCAGTATTTTAACTTGATTTCTTGAACTTCCACCTGTCCACATTTGGACAAGTCTATTTATACGAGAACATGCATCTTACGGACTGGTGACAAATAAGGGAAACGAACTCATTGTGTAATTTGTTTTAAACACAGGTTTCGTTCCGCAAAATTATTTGCGCAAACGACATTTCAAGGTCATTAATAATTGATTTGTCTATTTTTAGAAACGTAAACTGAAAGATTCATTTTTCACAACAGAAAGTGTCATCACTTCTGTTAGTGATTAATGCATTTCATTTCATAAAAAAGGATATTTTAATTATTTTTCAGGGATACTGCATTTGTTAGGGTCGGAGAGAATAAAAAAAAGCCTGAAAATTTGATTTTATTTTTATTTTGGAAATCGGCAAAATCGGGTCGGCGGATCCGTAAACCAACAAATTAAAAAATCCTGGCCTAACTGATAGTGTTTTAAAAATGCATGTTTGTACTTTTTACCTTTTACATCAGTCTGTCTAGTAAATATATGTCCTGCTAGTACATTTGTAGTGTGCAAATACGGCCCAGCAAATACAATGTGTATTGTACTTTGACACATAGTGACTACCTGTTGAATGCGTGGTTAAATTCAAGTTAATTAAAAGATTATCATTTTGTATCTTTTGATCTTTACTCAGTAAATTTAAGCTGTCACGGTTCACTTTTCTAGGTGTGAACAACATTTCGTATGAATGATACACGTGGGGAATCTTAATATTTTCCATAAGCTCAGTTTAAATATATATTATTGACGCTGAATATTTTTTGTAAAAAAAGAAATACTGAATTAGTTTAATTGAATAAATTTATGAATAATGATGTCCTTATAAACAAAAGTAAATGAATTAAAAATTTAAAATAAGAATCGGTGACCTTGAATTTTTTAAATAGATAGTAATTACCAATTGCAATTATATAATTGGGTCGTTCAAAGCGATCTTCTTTTTTTTTTTACATATTCAGGAATTAATGTCCTTATCAAAATAATTTAATTCTCACCACGTACTAATTCTTCAGCTATTTGAACGAAAATTTCAAAAAAGTTGCCTGAAAAATTTAAATGTCAACTTTGTCTAACTGGAATGGAATTGAATAAGAATGATAACCTGAAATTTCAATAATGGAATCACCATCGTTATAAATACACAAGCTTATCAAATTTTAAAGAATAACTTCTACCTAATTTTTATACGAGACAAAAAGACGTCAATTGATGTTCATGTACAAACTGTATAGTCATGCCATTGCCGGCGGAATGTTTCTGCTGCCACGAATTTATGCTATTTGATAAAAAAAAATGAAATTGGGTGAATGTTTCACTGAAAATACAGATTTTAGAATAGTATGTCTAAACCCTGTTGTTCTTGAAACAAGCTATATTAGTTTCCTGAGGTACAAGTGCCATAGAGGGAGATCTCCAGACGTACTTACTCACAGGCAAAGCAAGCTTACAGCTTATCGTCAGTTTGTGTGCTGGGTCAGGAAAGGTCAACCACTTGGCAAGAAACACAGAATAATCCTACCGGCTTGTGTAGTTAACATAATTAGAAAAGAGTTTCCATCGTTGGATGGGGTATACAAAGGATTCAAAGAATGTGAAAGTGACACTTTAGACTCTGAATAGTTCTAAAATTATTAAAACGATTATAACCAATACAATTTTTTATACGACCGCAAAATTTTTCGTCGTATATTGCTATCACGTTGGCGTCGTCGTCTGCGTCGTCGTCGTCCGAATACTTTTAGTTTTCGCACTCTAACTTTAGTTAAAGTGAATGGAAATATATGAAATTTTAACACAAGGTTTATGACCACAAAAGGAAGGTTATTATTGATTTTGGGAGTTTTGGTCCCAACATTTTAGGAATTAGGGGCCAAAAAGGCCCAAATAAGCATTTTCTTGGTTTTCGCACTATAACTTTAGTTTAAGTTAATAGAAATCTATGAAATTTTGACACAAGGTTTATGACCACAAAAGAACGGTTGGGATTGATTTTGGGAGTTTTGGTTTCAACAGTGTAGGAATTAGGGGCCAAAAAAGGGCCCAAATAAGCATTATTCTTGGTTTTCGCACAATAACTTTAGTTTAAGTAAATAGAAATCAATGAAATTTAAACACAATGTTAATGACTACAAAAGGAAGGTTGGTATTGATTTTGGGAGTTAAGGTCCCAACAGTTTAGGAATTAGGGGCCAAAAAGGGACCCAAATAAGCATTTTTCTTGGTTTTCGCACCATAACGTTAGTATAAGTAAATAGAAATCTATGAAATTAAACACAAGGTTTATGACCATAAAAGGAAGGTTGGTATTGATTTTGGGAGTTTTGGTCCCAACAGAATAAGGGGCCCAAAGGGTCCAAAATTAAACTTTGTTTGATTTCATCAAAATTGAATAATTGGGGTTCTTTGATATGCCTAATCTAACTGTCATGACTGTGTATGTAGATTCTTAACTTTTGGTCCCGTTTTCAAATTGGTCTACATTAAGGTCCAAAGGGTCCAAAATTAAACTTAGTTTGATTTTGACAAAAAATGAATCAGTTAGGTTCTTTGATATGCTGAATCTAAAAATGTACTTAGATTCTTGATTATTGGCCCAGTTTTCAAGTTAGTCCAAATCGGGGTCCAAAATTAAACTTTGTTTGATTTCATCAAAAATTGAATAAATGGGGTTCTTTGATATACCAAATCTAACTGTGTATGTAGATTCTTCATTTTTGGTCCTGTTTTCAAATTGGTCTACACTAAAGTCCAAAGGGTCCAAAATTAAACTTAGTCTGATTTTAACAAAAATTGAAATCTTGGGGTTCTTTGATATGCTGAATCCAAAAATGTACTTAGATTTTTTATTATGGGCCCAGTTTTCAAGTTGGTCCAAATCAGGATCTAAAATTATTATATTAAGTATTGTGCAATAGCAAGTCTTTTCAATTGCACAGTATTGCGCAATGGCAAGAAATATCTAATTGCACAATATTGTGAAATAGCTAATTTTTTTTTAATTAGAGTTATCTTTCTTTGTCCAGAATAGTAAGCAAGAATTATCTAATTGCAAAATATTGTGCAATAGCAAGATTTTTTTTTAATTGGAGTTATCTTTCTTTGTCCAGAATCAACTTAAATCTTTGTTATATACAATATACAATGTATATTCACTTTTTACTACCAACTGATAAATTAAAATAATCTTTACCATTCAGTGATAACAAGCAGTTTTTTTACATCTTAATATTTTATGATGTATTTAAATGAGTATAGTTATTGTTGCAAACTCCATTAGAAATTTTAATTGAGATTAGTTTTGGAATAAGGGAAAGGGGAATGTGATTAAAAAAATTGGGTTCAATTTTTATACGACCGCAAATTTTGAAAAAATTTTCGTCGTATATTGCTATCACGTTGGCGTCTGCGTCGTCGTCGTCGTCGTCGTCGTCGTCGTCGTCGTCGTCCGGCGTCCGAATACTTTTAGTTTTCGCACTCTAACTTCAGTAAAAGTGAATGGAAATCTATGAAATTTTAACACAAGGTTTATGACCACAAAAGGAAGGTTGGTATTGATTTTGGGAGTTTTGGTCCCACCATTTTAGGAATTAGGGGCCAAAAAGGGCCCAAATAAGCATTTTCTTGGTTTTCGCACTATAACTTTAGTTTAAGTTAATAGAAATCTATGAAATTTTGACACAAGGTTTATGACCACAAAAGAACGGTTGGGATTGATTTTGGGAGTTTTGGTCTCAACAGTTTAGGAATTAGGGGCCAAAAAAGGGCCCAAATAAGCATTATTCTTGGTTTTCGCACAATAACATTAGTTTAAGTAAATAGAAATCAATGAAATTTAAACACAATGTTAATGACTACAAAAGGAAGGTTGGTATTGATTTTGGGAGTTTAGGTCCCAACAGTTTAGGAATTAGGGGCCAAAAAGGGACCCAAATAAGCATTTTTCTTGGTTTTCGCACCATAACGTTAGTATAAGTAAATAGAAATCTATGAAATTTAAACACAAGGTTTATGACCATAAAAGAAAGGTTGGGTTTGATTTTGGGAGTTTTGGTCCCAACATAATAAGGGGCCCAAAGGGTCCAAAATTAAACTTTTGTTTGATTTCATCAAAATTGAATAATTGGGGTTCTTTGATATGCTGAATCTAACTGTCATGACTGTGTATGTAGATTCTTAACTTTTGGTCCCGTTTTCAAATTGGTCTACATTAAGGTCCAAAGGGTCCAAAATTAAACTTAGTTTGATTTTGACAAAAAATGAATCAGTTAGGTTCTTTGATATGCTGAATCTAAAAATGTACTTAGATTCTTGATTATTGGCCCAGTTTTCAAGTTGGTCCAAATCGGGGTCCAAAATTAAACTTTGTTTGATTTCATCAAAAATTGAATAAATGGGGTTCTTTGATATTCCAAATCTAACTGTGTATGTAGATTCTTCATTTTTGGTCCTGTTTTCAAATTGGTCTACACTAAAGTCCAAAGGGTCCAAAATTAAACTTAGTCTGATTTTAACAAAAATTGAAATCTTGAAGTTCTTTGATATGCTGAATCCAAAAATGTACTTAGATTTTTTATTATGGGCCCAGTTTTCAAGTTGGTCCAAATCAGGATCTAAAATTATTATATTAAGTATTGTGTAATAGCAAGTCTTTTCAATTGCACAGTATTGCGCAATGGCAAGAAATATCTAATTGCACAATATTGTGAAATATCAAAAAAAAATTTAATTAGAGTTATCTTTCTTTGTCCAGAATAGTAAGCAAGAAATATCTAATTGCAAAATATTGTGCAATAGCAAGATTTTTTTTTAATTGGAGTTATCTTTCTTTGTCCAGAATCAACTTAAATCTTTGTTATATACAATATACAATGTATATTCACTTTTTACTACCAACTGATAAATTAAAATAATCTTTACCATTCAGTGATAACAAGCAGTTTTTTTACATCTTAATATTTTATGATGTATTTAAATGAGTAGTTATTGTTGCAAACTCCATTCGAAATTTTAATTGAGATTAGTTTTGGAATAAGGGATAGGGGGATGTGATTAAAAAATTGGGTTCAATTTCTCATTTGAAATTTCATAAATAAAAAAGAAAATTTCTTCAAACATTTTTTTGAGAGGATTAATATTCAACAGCATAGTGAATTGCTCTAAGAGAAACAAAAATTTTAAGTTCATTAGAACACATTCATTCTGTGTCAGAAACCTATGCTGTGTCAACTATTTAATCACAATCCAAATTTAGAGCTGAATCCAGCTTGAATGTTGTGTCCATACTTGCCCTAACCGTTCAGGGTTCAACCTCTGCGGTCGTATAAAGCTACGCCCTGCGGAGCATCTGGTTCTCATTTGAAATTTCATAAATAAAAAAGAAAATTTCTTCAAACATTTTTTTGAGAGGAGTAATATTCAACAGCATAGTGAATTGCTCTAAGAGAAAACAAAAATTTTAAGTTAATTATAACACATTCATTCTGTGTCAGAAACCTATGCTGTGTCAACTATTTAATCACAATCCAAATTTAGAGCTGAATCCAGCTTGAATGTTGTGTCCATACTTGCCCCAACCGTTCAGGGTTCAACCTCTGCGGTCGTATAAAGCTACGCCCTGCGGAGCATCTGGTTACCGAATGTTCAAATTCATTTCATTATTTGTGTATTAATAAACCTATTTATGAATTATTTCACTTTGAGGTCTAATTTTATAGATTGCTTGTTGCATATAACATGAAGGTTTGGTATACCATAGTACCACGGAGCGTTGATGATTTGACCTGAGATGTTGGTGGGGTTCTTGTTGTGCAACCTAAACCAGTTTTCTAATCTATGATGTGTTTTTTATCTCTTTGTTTGTCTTTTGATCGTTTAATGGTTATTTTTTGCTATGATGTTGTCAGTGTGTTTTTTAATACTAAATATGACTATCCATTTTGGTACCTTCTACCTTTTTACAAACAAGACCATGAAACTGAATATTGGAAATGTATCATGCTACTACAAAAGAAAAAGCACTGATGGATTGTCCTAGAAGCATATTTTATGAGAATAATAATGGTCTATAAGTAGTTACATTTATTTCATGTTTAAAGCGGTGCTTTTTTTAAAATTTAATTTGACTTTTATCAAGAAATGCATTGTAGCAAAGGGGAAGAGTAATTGTGGTCTAGTGTCAGATACTCAAAAATAATGGAATATAACAGAAAAGGAAACAAATAACGGACTTTGGCAAAAATGGAGAGGGCTTTTGATACCTTTTCTCCAGACATAAAATCTTTAACAATAAATCATTCTACAACAGCTTAAAAGCTGGAAATGCCAGCGATTTCGCAGGTGTGTTTTAGTGTTCACAAAATCTTATATTGATAAAAATGACAACTCCTTTAAATAATTGAATGTACATAAACATAATATAAAATTTTCATTTTTTTGCGAAGTTTCCCTTTGACTTAAAATTAAGTTGAAAAAGAAAGGGAAATACTGTAACGTTTCAGATTTTGGTCCTGTTGTTACGGATTTTAGTTGTCAAGTCATAAGTTATGTTATTTTCAATGTATTCAAAGAAATGCTATCATCAGACCATTAAAGAATTGACATAAATGAAATTGTAATTGTGCCCCTTCCTTTTACTAGACTAATAATTATATATTTTAATACTCAAAGTCATGAAAAAAGAGACTGGAAGAAAGAAAGATATTTCTGTGCAAATGTGGGAAAATAAAAAAGTGAAAAAAAAGCTAAATTTTTTTTCATTAGAACATTATTTTTATGCCCCACCTATGATAGTAGAGGGGCATTATGTTTTCTGGTCTGTGCGTCCGTCCTTCCGTCCATCCGTTCGTTCATTCGTTCAGGTTAAAGTTTTTGGTCAAGGTAGTTTTTGATGAAGTTGAAGTCCAATCAACTTCAAACTTAGTACACATGCTCCTTATGATATGATCTTTCTAATTTAATTGCCAAATTAGACTTTTGACCCCAATTTCACGGTCCACTGAACATAGAAAATGATAGTGTGAGTGGGGCATCCGTGTACTGGGGACACATTCTTGTTTTTTATTGATTTTCTACTGTTATCATAATTATTGGGGACACCTTTCCCATATAAAAGTCAATCTGTCAGATTCCCTAAATTAAAGTCAAAACAGTGTATTTATTATAAACATGTGTTTTCAATTTTAGACTTATCTAAGTCAGAAAATGACAGACTTGTTTATAGCATCTTAAGGTCTATTTATGTTGATGAAAAAACTTAATTTTACTTAGTGGCCAAAGTACACCACCTATGATAGCAAAAACCTATCTGAGAGTTCACAAGGACTTGAGCTATCTATATTTAATTATCTAATTGAACATCCTTACTAAACACAGAAGTTTTACCTCATTAAGTGTGGTTCCAGGTGGTTGCATTGTAAGGTTAATTAACATTATCTCCGATTTTTTAGACTCTCATTCATATTTTTCTTTAGAAGACAAAGCATTGTCTTTCAATGATGTCATTATTTGATTTTATTTAGATGCATGACCTTTTTATAAAATGCGTGGGTCTTGAAGTTAACCAATTTTGATAACTTATCGACTTGTTGGAGTCTATATTTGCAACTTTTTGATTCTGATAAATTATTTCTTGCTAAACAATATTTGACTTATAAGTCGTATTTTGTCTTGCATTAAAGGGAGACAAATCCTAAAACTTACAAATTTAGACCTCTATGACAGAATGAGCATGATGAGTCAAAAGCAGATTCAGACTTCAGATTCAGATTTATGTCTGAGCTCTGACTGGTAAGTCCCATTTTTGTCTGCACTCATAAGTTTTAACTAAAGTTGTCCTCATCCATATTTTATGAAACTACCACACAATGCCAAGTATCACACCACTTGGACTGAGTTCAAATTGAGACAGTGAGTTATGCCCTTTTTAAAGTTGGAATTTATAAACCTTGAACAGGGAAATTCATGTCTTTAGACACAATCATCTTTTATTTTTAACATACATCACCTTAAACGTTGGTATACATGTACATCAATTTATTTTGTGACTATGTTCACTTCAAATCTGCCATACATCATGTACATGTATATCATGTCAATGCATGTATATATACATGTTATTATCATTTCAAGTTTTTGTCTCATGATCACTTTTGTATAGAACATAATCTTTTTGCTTCATTATAATGATTTTCCAGAACCATTGACAAGCAGAGTTGAAGTTCAGTTTTTACCCTTGTTCATTGTGCTTTTACTGTTATAGAGTTATGGCCCCTTAAAAATTGAAAAATTGCTGCTCAATTTATCATTTCAGTTTGAATTCTATAACCCTTAGTAGTTTGCCTCAATCAAATGTTATATAATTTATTCACAATGCTTTTTACCACAAAACATAAGAAAATCAAGCATGAATTTTTGTGGCGTCAATTTTTTACCATTCTAGAGTTGTGCCCCTGTACAAATGGAAAATTGCTGAATTTTCTCTTCCATTCATCAACCTAAGTTAGCATTAATCAAACATTATGAAACTGATACACAACGTTTTATGTTAAAACACAAAACTCATATCAAGTATGAATTTAGGTAGCGTCACTTCTACCATTCTTAAGTTATATCCCTTTACAAAGTACATATGTATGCAAGTTGGGGCAGATTTTCTTTTTCAAACTATTGTACTGTCACAGTGGAAAATATGAGCTTTGAAGTTCTTAGGTTCCCTGATATGATCTCTACAGTCTGTATCTTTAGCCACTAGTCTAATGCCCAGACTAGTGAAATTTTAGTGGGACTAGCAAATGTTTGCAAAACTTTGTTTAGACAAAAAAAAAGTGGGTTTTTTAATATTGGTCTCTGAACTAGTAGTCAGAAAAGATTTTGGTGCTGAAAGTCTCTATGTTTCATCTTGTAGACATAATTTGGGAATGTTTCCAGTATATTATGTTCATACACATGAATAGATGGGGAATTTGATTTTGAGGAAGATCGAAAGTGAAGGGAGGGATATTCATGGTATTACAAAAGTTTAGAATAAGTTTAAATTCTAGAATGCTCTTCTAGGTGTATTATTAATCATGTTAATGTTGAAAATATGCTGCACAACCCAATATTTTGACCTTTGAAAAAAAAATGGTAGTGCATTTGAGCTTTCCATTCTAGGATGAATTTAAAAAAAAAAACATCAAAGGAAAACTGTTACATTTTTGACATTAAAGGAGTTCATTTTGAATGTACATGTATGGGAAATTGCATTTTCTATATTTACAGAAATGCAACCTCTAGTGTCATGTATCAGCTTAATTTATTAGAGGAAGGAGGTCAGCTCCTAAGTGTAATTTGTGCATTTTTGTTAATGATAATTCCTTTTGCTAATCAGATATTTAAATCTATTTGAAATCATATATATATATAAATAATAAAAACTATAACACAATTGTCCGTAACTTTCTTTATTGGAACAAATTACAACATTGAAACAAAAATTACATTGTTTGGATACATCAGATACACATTTAAGGATATACATGATATAATGGAGAATGTCATTCTCATTTATCATGTATGCTGTCTTCATAAAAAAAGGAATGAAAATCTGAAAAGGGTTTTATCCACCTCCATTTTTACTGTCTATCAGGAAACCATGTAATAAAATTAACGGTACCAATTTTCTTGCACCAGATGCGCATTTCGACAATACATGTCTCTTCAGTGATGCTCGTGACCAAAATATTTGAAATCCAAAGCTTATATAAAAGATGAAGAGCTATAATCCAAAAGGTCCAAAAAGTATAGCCAAATCTGTGAAAGGAATCAGAGCTTTGCATGAGGGAGATACACTCCTTAATTTATAATAATTTCTATCATTTGTAACAGCAAATTTTAATAACACAATAAATCCGTATTTTAAATGTTTAATGCCAGTACTGAAGTACTGGCTACTGGGCTGGTGATACCCTCAGAGACTAATAGTCCACCAGCAGAGGCATCGACTCAGTGGTAGTAATAAAATTAACGGTACCAATTTTCTTGCAACAGATGCGCATTTCGACAATACATGTCTCTTCAGTGATGCTCGTGACCAAAATATTTGAAATCCAAAGCTTATATAAAAGATGAAGACCTGTTATCTAAAAGTTTTGACCACCTTTAACAAATTTTGAGGTTATCTCTAATAGACAGAAAAAATATTACAGTCATTACTTACATGACTTATGTTTTAATTCTATATTCAATTTTTAAGGAGTTGATGACATCTCAGTCACATAACAAAATTTTGTCTGAGAAGATAGAAAAAGAACTTTCAGCCAATCAGAATGCAGATTACATCACAAATAATATTATTCTAATATGAATTGAGATAAATATACACGATGATTCGTGAAACTGAAAGTAAATTAATAATAAAACAGATATGAAAACAGTGGATGTAGTAAGTCCGTTTAAAATTCCTCAAGTTTGTGAATCAATTTGTAAATATAATCATTGTCATTATTATAATATTATTTATGAAAAAGTGACTTGTCCAAAATTCATATCATAGATCAAACAAATAATGGCCATTTATCTGGTTTAAATGTCCAGTAAATAAAAGATCTATCATCTGATCAAATATTTAATGTACTGACAAAACTATGAAAACAAATTCTAGTATCTGTGTTGCTATCATCATTTTAATATTGTATACACTAATTTTGTCCTGAAATTTCACGGTCATACCAGAAATCTAAAAGTTCTGTTTGAATTAACAAATGTTGGAAAACATTGTGTTTACTGAGTTTGTGTTTAGGAATGCACTTTCATGAAACCAATTTACAGTGGCGCATCCAGAACTTTTCATAAGTGGGGGCTCACTGACTGCCTAAGAGGGGGCCCACCACTCCTATCATGCTTCAGTGATTCCCTATGTTATCAACCATTTTTTTCCCAGAGGCCTGATTTATAAGCCCTTCCAGAAACTACATGTCTTATCATGCTTATGGCTGACCTTTATTTAACTGTGAGAGAAAATTTGGAAACAGGAAAATCGTGATGTCTTTTGAGAAAAATTTGAGTTCTTTTGTTGTTTGTTTACTGTCCATCTGATGTTGTACCCCAAATCTGCTGTACACAATGTATTTAATATATCTTAATTTCTATGAAAGGGAGACAATTCTTTATGCTGACAATGAGTTGACAGTTGTGCATTATCATTTACTGCAAATTCAGAAATTATTGCGACCTGTATAAAATCCCAATGGGTGCATGAGTATCATAAAAAAAGGTAACATTCTGAAAACCGAATGACACCCATAATATAGCTTTTTCCTATAGTAGCAAGAATTATTCTCACATTTTTGGTCTGTACATAATTATTCTCACATTTTTGGTCTTTACATAATTATTCTCACATTTTTGGTCTGTACATAATTATTTTCACATTTTTGGTCTGTACATAACTATTCTCACATTTTTGGTCTGTACATAATTATTCTCACATTTTTGGTCTGTACATAATTATTTTCACATTTTTGGTCTGTACATAATTATTCTCACATTTTTGGTTTGTACATAATTATTCCCACATTTTTGGTCTGTACATAATTATTCTCACATTTTTGGTCTGTACATAATTATTCTCACATTTTTGGTCTGTACATAATTATTCTCACATTTTTGGTCTGTACATAATTATTCTCACATTTTTGGTTTGTACATAATTATTCCCACATTTTTGGTCTTTACATAATTATTCTCACATTTTTGGTCTGTACATAATTATTTTCACATTTTTGGTCTATACATAATTATTCTCACATTTTTGGTTTGTACATAATTATTCTCACATTTTTGGTCTGTACATAATTATTCTGACATTTTTGGTCTGTACATAATTATTCTCACATTTTTGGTCTGTAATGTTGAAAAAGCAATAGTCATGATAGTAAGAACTTTTACTTTATACATGGTATAACAATGCTGTAGTATTGCTCCCCAATATATCAATGTATATTTTTAGCAGTAAACAATCTCTCTTAGGAAATTTTATTATCAAGAAATTTAGATGCAACCATGTGCTTAAATTGAAACCATGCCCCTACAACTCATTTTACATTAATGCATAACCATGCAGTATCACCCTTTTATGTAAAATTTATTAATTAATTAATTTAAAAATTTCAATTTAATATTTAATATTGGACAATGGTCATGTTGGTATAACTTGAAAAAGTACTTTTACTGCATTGTACTATCTCTATTTAAATTTGGAGAAGCAATTTTTCTAAATTTTCTAAAAATAGACTTAACAGATTTTCACTTTTCAAGTTTAATTTCTTACCTGGAGTGAACACATAAACATCATGAACATGTGATTGATAAAAAACAATATGGAAAAATTGAAATAAATTAAAAAGTCTGGTAAGAAAGTGTTTAATGCAACCATCAATGAAGAGTAGGGTGGCATGAAAACCAAAGAATTCATCATATCATACCTTTAATTAATTGATATGGCATTTGATTTGGTATTTGTCTATTTTTACCTGTAAATTTGATTGACGAATAGAACATGTAATGATATAATAAGATCGTAAGGAAGATGACAAATTCATGACGTCATTGATTTTGTCTGACAGTGTCCACGTTGATGAATGAAATTCTACCTGTCGTCTGCCTGTGATGTGATTTTATAGATTTTTATCATATGGAAATTCTATTATTGAAATTGTTATGATTGTAAATTCAAGTGGAAAACTGTGAGATGGAATTTTTGTAGAAAGTTTTTTTCATGAGAGGATTGGAATTATGAAGTCTGTTAATTACTATTCTTGATCTATAATTTGATTCGATCAAATTGATTTCTTGTGGATCCATACGGTTTTTGATTTTCGTAGTGTGGCACCAACCTTCCAGTACAAGAGCTAAAGTTTTTTTTATTCTCAAGTGACTAATAACTTTATGGAAAATATAATTCTATAAAAATCAATCAAAGGAAAGAAGAAATAAAAGGCAACAATGGAAAATTTTACGTAATCATAAATTTGGATGAATGATTTCTATATCTGTTCTAAGTAGTATCACTTTGCCGAAGTTTTTGAATTTTATCTAATCTCTCATGTGACAAGAATATGATCGAAATATTACTTATGTTTGTGTGTAAATTACCTAGATAAAGCATTGGTCAGGTGTTATTGTTGACCTTAGGGTGACAAGTTCACACGTTTGTGTTGTGTATACCGGTACATGTATAAATGACTTTAATTCATTCTAAATAAATTCTTGAGAGTCATAATTATAATTCTGTAGTGCAGACAAAGAAAAAAAAATGATCTAATCATAAGATACTAAAATAATGGCTTCCGAGATTTTGACAGACCATAAATAATTGTCCAGTCAGCTACATGTGACAGCTTTTCTAAGACACCTTAATTGAACTTTATGATATATATGACAGGTCATCTGTCAGTTAGAAAGTAAAATTTTGGGAGTGCATTTAAACCCTATCTAACTGACCAGGGTGAAAAATGTAACTGACGGGTAAACCTTTTATATAATCTGTTGCACTGATTAACTGATAACTGATAATGATTTTGTCACCGTTTGATCCTGTTACGATAACATTGTGTTTACTTTCTATTTATGCATTGATTAATTAGGAAGATTTATTTACCAAGTCCACGTCAACATAAGTTTGACTTAAAAGTTGTGATGTAATATAAGTAAAAAGGAAAATAATAAACAAATAGATTTTCAGGATGTAAAAAATATTTGTAATTCGAGATGGAAAGAGATTGAAAATTTACTTCTGAATTGTATTATTGTAGTGGATTATATGGAAATTCATAAATAAACATTAAATAGATAAAGTTTTGCATGAGAGGATAAATCTTGAAAGTTCAACTATACTTAGACATATTATTATGGAAAGTTATCCAAATCCTGAAGATTTGGAATATGAGCCAAAAATCAGTGAATCTACAAACTATTTAAAATTTCTGAAACTGACCCATGATGGTCACCATTCTGAAGATGAAGGACATTACGATTCAGAAGGGTACTATGAGGACGATATTGTAGGAGATATAGTAAGAACTGAATCTGATCAAAATTTTCTATATTCAGATCTACCAGAAGTAGGTAAGGATGCACTGCAGATAATTCAGTTATCTCCCCTTAAGTTTGTATGATACTTGAATGGAATGTACAGCAGATTATGATAACAATGATAATAATTCTTTATTAAAAGAGGGTGACACAGTTACCTATAACACTAATCTTCTCCAGGGGCGGATCCTGCCATTTTAAAAGGGGGGTTCCTAACCCAGGACAAAGGGGGGGTTCCAATTACATGTTCCCATTCAAATGCATTGATCGTCCAAAAAAAAGGGGGGGGGGGTTCCAACCCCCGGAACCCCCCTCTGGATCAGCGCCTGTTCTCTATATTAAGGCCCTCATGAAATACAATCAAAATAACAAACAATATCAAAATATTCAAACAAACACACACATAAGAAAATAACAGGGAGTTGTCTCCCCTTCCAGAATGTGTTAAAGTAATAATAAATAAAGAGCGGTAATTAGTATTAGAGAAATTATTCAGTATTTCTCATTTCTTTACTAGAATCTATATGTAAAAAGTGTAAGTTAAGCTTCAAAATTTATTTTGTGTCTTTTCAGATGAACATTTGTATGACAGTAGTTTGAATTCACCATCATATGAAACTGTTGACACAGGATCAGAGCCTCCCATACCAGTTATTGTGGAAACTCCAGAAGAGAGAGCAGAGAGACTGAAACTCTTGCAGGATGAGTTAGAAAAAGTAAAAATGTTTGGAATAATTTAAAAAAATAATATCATGAATATTGGATGTATTTGTGAAATTAATAATCCAACTATTTTGCCTACTATTTAACAGTGTTCATATCAATGTAAAATGTGAATTCATTGAAATAAGATGATTTGGTATGAGTGCAAATGAGACAACTCTCCATCCAAGTCACAACATGTAAAAAGTATACAATTTTTATAGGTCAAAGAATGGCCTTCAACTGTGAGAAATGTGGTAGGATATTTTTTGTATCAAATTGCATTTTCTATTTGAAAACATGTCAAACATATGTTTTAGTTAAAATATTATATATTCAAAATAAATTGTTGTTTTTATGAAAGTTATTGCACATAAAATATGTAAAATATATTCTTAAAATTTAAAGTGATACAATGTGATAGAGGAATTACTAAATTAATTATGAGTTTAGTAAGTCTTCTTCATTTATTACATATTTGATTTCACGAATTTAAAGTTTATATATCATGTATGTATTTATGTAATATTTAAAAAAGATCTTTTGAAAGAGAAAGAAATATATATTTTTATTTATTAAAGGTTGAAGAAGAAATTGTCACATTGAGACAAGTTCTAGGGGCCAAAGTTAGAAGAGCTGCAGAAATTAAACGACAAATGGGTATAACACCATTTCAAGAATTTAAACAAGATCTCCAACATGGGTTTAAATCTATTCAAGATTCAGATGCGTAAGTAGTACATGATGTATTGACAAATGAAATTCTAAAAATTCGCAATCATTGTCTTTGGATGGATAAAATCATTCTTTGTGGGTATATTCCTTAAATTAAAATAAAAATATACAGAAATCTGATAAAAATTCTTAATGGAAATTCACTTAAGCAAATGTCAAAATGAAAAGCTAAAACACAACTGTCATTTTCCTGACTTGACCCAGATTTTGCAGTACATCATGCAATATTTTGCCTACATCTTTTTGTAAAAAAAAAGACATCCATGTTTACAAACACTGACAAGAGCATACATTCATTTTGAGTAGATTAGTAGCATATTCACTCTAATTAGTAAAACTTTGCAGCTTACAGTCTTTTTAGTAGTTTGGGAATTTTGTATAGATTCTATTGGCCTGTAGAAGAAATTCAAACAGTCCTGACAGAAATTTATAAAGTTTAACCCTTCACTGGTTGGCCTGTGGATAAGTGTGAAAACATGCATATCTTATTGATTTAGCATCCATATTCTCTTTTTTTGTATCTAAACTTTTGTTTTATACCCTTGAGACACTACTAGTTCTAGATGAAAAGTCATCACCATATTTTTTAATTTTTTTTAAAGTTAGGGTAGGCTTGTAGCTTCTTTGTTGGGAAATATTTTTCTTTATAATATTCATTTCTTTGTGAAATCTACATGTTCATTTATAAAACTTTTAGAAAATCAGATTTGGATGTTTCATTATTTATTTCTGGGTCTGAATTTATGTTAGCCAACAGAATAATATCTTATCACTGAACTAGTATACATTTTTGTTTAGGGGCCAGCTGAAGTACGTGTAGGAGTTTTTTCGCTGTATTGAAGACCCATTGGTGGCCTTCGGCTGTTGTTTGCTTTTTGGTCGGGTTGTTCCCCATTTCCATTCTCAATTTTACTTGATAAAAACATAAAGAATTTTATTGAAAAGCTGTTTGGAAGATGACCTTGCGACTGCAGGTCTTGTTTAAAAAATTTTATCTGTGACCTGAGTTCTTGAAAAATGTTGAATTCCATACACAAATTTCCTATTAAAAGTTCCCTGGTAACCAGAGGCATTTTTAAAGTGACATTTCCCCCCAGAGGGGGGTTGGGTTCATAGTCCTGACTGTAGCCCCAAAATCAGTCCTTTACTGGAGCCCCAACATCGCTTACTGCTTATATTTTTTTTGAAAAGTTTTAATGCTTACAATCAGTAGCTTGAAAAGGTTTTGTAGTACATGTATTCATCTTATTTTATTATATTTCTGGTATTATTTATTTTTAATTTTAACTGAGTGCATGATAATGTTTGAATGTTGTGATTTTTACGATATTTAAACTTAAAGTTCACTTTTTCATGTTCAATTAGAATCCGTCTGAAATCTTAAAGAAAATATTTTTAGACTAGACATTTTTAATTTGCCTTTTAGCCCTTTCGGACAAGATTGAAGATTGTTCAATTAAAGTTACTTTAAAAAAAATCTGTCTTCTATCAAGTATACATAATTAAACACATCTATCCTACATCTCTTCAGTGCTTTGACTGTTTTTATGTTGTAATTAGGATGCAGAAAACAAATGATAGATTAACTCACATAAAAGAAAGAATTACTTCTACATCAGCGTGAGTCTCTTTGTTTTGTGTGTTTGGACTTTGTAACCTGATACATTGAATATTTTCGTGAATGACAAATTGCTTTTTTGAAAAAAAATTATAAGACCTTGAATTTAAAATTTTAAAGTGCAATATTGGCTAGCGTCACACATAAAAATAACAAAAGTTATGAAAAATGGTCACAGAATCATTTAGGACCATCTCATTTATTCATTCATTCAGTATACTGAAATAAAAATCTTTTCAACCATAGTAAACATGTCATTATATTTTTGTCTCTTTCATTTTAACTTTTGCTTGATCGTGTCTAACCTTCGAACGTATTTGAATTTTGATAACATCATTGTAAAGATATGGTAACTATAAAATGGCGACAGTCTAAAAATATTTTCTTTGTGAAAATGTGATGTCTCAGGTTACATGAATTTGGCAGGTTTTCATGACAGACTCTTCAGAGGAGTCCAGGGACTCATCATTTTAAGCTATGGGAGGCTACAAAGTTTGGAAAAAAAACCCTCACGATACATTTGTCAATGAAGTCTGACAGTGTACAATTGAGAAAAATTTAAAACATTCTTTAGTGATTTTACTTTTAAAATGTGATTATGTCATTGAATTGGCTCAAGAACTAAAATATGGATGCATCAATGGTTGAATAATTTAGCCAGTTCTGAAATGATGAGTCCTGAGCTTGATTTTCATGAAACCAAAATTCAAAGCTTATATGGAGATTTGTAGTGAAATACTAATAACACAGCGTCGCTTAAAACCAATATATGAAATTTTATATACATGTACTGATAAATTAAGAATTGAGATATAAAATGTGAAAAGCAAATAATGCATAAGCTAGATAAATATTTGAATAAATATTTAAACAAAATTTAATTTGTATTTAAAAGAATTAATATTAATTTAAAATTAACTGTGATATCACTATGAATGAGTAATACACCTTATAATCATGATAATCACATGTAGATAAAGTTAAAATTACTCACACTGGCAGAGAGTTAACTAGGTGAAACTGTGAATGCTGGCAATTGCAGATGAACATTTAAACAAAATTTAATTTGTATTTCAAAGAATTAATATTAATTTAAAATATATACATATAAAGATAATTAAGAGTCAATCATATTCTTTCATTGCCAGCATTCACAAAAAATTACTCATAGAGTGTGATTTTTCATTTAATATTACCACAACTAGTGAATTTTAACTTAATTCCTTTGTGTGAATTGTATCTTGGTTTCAATAGATGGAGTAGCTTAAATTACTAACATTGAGTTGTAGTGACTTTTATCAAGGTAACTTCGGAGCATTTCTTAATCATTTCTAAAAGCATTAATTACCTTTTAGGTGGTACATAACTCTACAGGGAGATAGCGCTCTAAAAATCAACTGAACGTTTTAGTCACATTCTATTTTTAAGGAAATATTTAGCTTCTCAATGATCAAAATTATTGTTTGTCAACTGCTATATTTCTAATGAAATTTTTCCGATAAAGTGTTTGGTTAAAGTCTTCTGAAATTTTCTTATTTTTGTCAAAGAGTCAAAATAATATTTTGAAAATTAAATGAGCCAAATTAATTTTTAGTCAAGGTGTTCAGTGCCACCTTAACTCATTAAATTATTAATCAGAATTATTTTTCACAGCAATAAGAAAAAAATAACAGTCCCTTATTCAGAACAATGTTCCTTTCACCTCAATCTTGTTTCTGAAACAATCAAAAGAAAAAAGTATATTTTCTATAATTTTGCCATCTGAACAACTTTTTTGACCCCCCTATTTCTTCCAAAGAAAAACAGAGAAAAAAGACAGCAATGGTGCAGGCTTTAGTATTGATTATATCTTTCAGGTATCAAAAAACAAATGAAAAAATTCATGACATAAATGATAAGATCACTCATTCCACAGCGTAAGTATTTACATGTTGGCATGTGTGTTTAGCATGTAACCTCAATTACTAACTTGACAAGGATTTTTCTTTGGTCATTTTTTCTTAGTTATGGATATCAGAAATTTTATAGCTTTACTGTGGATTCATTTTGATTACCGGTAGTTGGGTATCATGACTTTTTAAGGCAATCATGGATATAGTTTAAATAAGCCATAAATTAAAATGTTAACATTTTACATGTTAACATTTTACAAGTATCAATTTTCAAACAGCTTGTATATATGCTTTAGACGTCAGAAAAACTACGATTTCAAATATTCACAAAGACACAACTTTCATCAATCCACCAACACGACAAACATATAAATGAATCCACAGTATTAATTATTTGAGAATTTTGCAGCTGAAATATTCCCAAAGCCATATTTACTTGAAAAATTTGATTGTTATGACATTTCACAGGGTTCCAAAATTTTTACTTTCATTATTCATGTTATTGCTTAATGTTTTTTTCGTTGCAAGTTCTTTACTATGTCATGAGAAATAGGGCATCAAAATTTCATTCATTTTATACTTTAAAATCATCCTAAGAAAAATCTCTTTTCTTCATGTTGTTTGTATATATTTTAAAATATAACCAGTAATGAGCACCAACACTTTCCTTTTTCCTAACATTGATATATTTAACATGTATTTTAATATTTCCTAAAAATTATAACAATCTGTTGTCCATTGTACATAAATATTGTAAATTCAGAAAAATAGTGTCATTTTTGTTGCACAAAACGGTTATTGTAATAAAGGGTTTCCATAATTCTCATATCACAGCTTTGAGATGAGAGCAGGCATTATCAGTTACAACACAATGTCTGAAGAGAAGTTATCAGTGACATCACAATATGTGATGAGAAGTTATCAAGCTTTCTTTTGTAAAGCTTAAAACTGTCTAGGGGAGGGGTAATATCCCAGCAATAGGACGTAAAACAGATAATCATGTTTTCTTCATAAAGATATCGTAAAATATCACCAGCAAGACACGATGTGAAGCTTTTTAACTCATTAGCTGCACTCAATTGCAAAAAAAGGTTCACATGGTGGTTAGCAGCTGATATTTTACGATCTCAATGTGTAGAAAACCTTATAATCCATACATATCAAGCGACTTAGCCTATTGGCCGGGGGAGTGAAAAGACAGCAGGGTCAGTAAAGTATATCTTAAAAGATATTTACAGGCCATGTAGGTACTAGAATTGTTTTAAGAAAAGCAGATTTCCAGGCCAGTATTCCTTAATGTTCAGACTTGATTGCTACATATAAAAGTAAGCAGGGGTTCTATTTAACTATGTTTACCAATGTTCTCAGAAATGAGAATTAGTTTTTGCCGTCAAATTCAATATTTGCTTAAATAAAAAAACTTGCATTGTTTGTGCTTTTCACCTAGTTTGAGATTAGGACATAACACTAAATTAGTTCTTTTATTCATGTCTATAGCTTTCACATATTTTCTATATTTATCATGTGGATTGTCATGATTGTATATTTTATCAGAACTTTATTTTATTTTCTATTTCTGTGGTAATCACCTTTAATTTGCAAACAAGCTTTTGCTGTTAAAAACCACTGAAATGCTTATTTGAACTCCAGCCTTAATTGGACGATTACTGAGCTTCAACCACTTGTGTATTAAAATTAAAACAGGTTTCCTCATATTTCCATCTCTGTATTTGTAGATGTTTTTTTCATTATCCATGAAAAACTTTTAAAAATCAAATATAAAAATTGTCTCCCAGTTAAAAACTTTTTGGAAAAGTTGTCAAAATCTTAAACTTGTGTAGTGCACACTGAGTGAGATAGGTACTGCACATATTAGGATCTGAATTAGAGTTTACAGAATACAAAATAAAATAAAGAAGGGCAAAAAATGTTAAAAAAAAAATAAAATTTTAAAATGTCTTATGCATTCTGTGTAATATTTCTAACATATATACAATGGAATGTTGTTGTTGGTTAGGAACATCTTCAATATAATGGAAATCTGTATGTTTATCATTTTGATGTACTAAACAATAAAATTACCAACAATACTTGAGAGTTGTACAAGAAAAGAAAGGGTTATTTAGTTATTGCACTTTAGTATATTTTACATGATTATGATATATGTGTAACAGTGGCAGTGTATTGTTCCTTTTGGAATAAATACCCTCGTGAAAAAATTTGTGTTGTGTTTTCTTTAGCTTATCATTTGCCACAGTATAAACACACTAGTGTGAAGAAGAAATATGCTAGTGCATGAAATGAACATGTCATTTACATGTTGCAATGATACTGTGATTTCATATTATACATACCTGCAAACTTCATAAAATTGAGAATGGAAATGGGGAATGTGTCAAAGAGACAACAACCCGACCATAGAACAGACAACAGCAGAAGGTCACCAACATGTAACAACTATTTTATTCTAATATTCTATGGTTTTGATTAAGACCTTCTGTATCATTTGGTTTCTGGTGTAGTCTCAGTTTTCTGGGTGCACATTTACTTATTTTTTTATTAAATTCTTGAACAGTTGTTCTGAAGAACAGGTCTAATTATCATATTTGGAAAGCTATGATACTTAGCATAGGAATGTATGATTTATTTTGTAGATACCAAAAGACTTCATCTGCAGTTAAAACAGCATCAGAAAAGACATCTGCTGCTTTCTCTACTGTAGGTTCTACTGTATCAAGGAAACTTAGTGATGTTAGGTAAATATGTTAACTTTTGTACAGACTACAGTCAAACCTGTATATAATGATGATCAAGGACAGATTCAGACATGTGCGAAGGCTGTATAGCCAGTCAAGATCGTTAATAACTTCCATTGATTTGTATTCAGACAAGGGCACACCCCTTTAAAAAAAAAGGTTATTTAAATTTACAACCAATTTTGTGTCAAAATAAGGTCCTTTAATTTTCACAGGAATCCTGCATTCACACCTGGCCTGATGGTCATAAAACTTCCGAGCACAATCATTGTACTCAGACTCAAAAATCAACCAAACATAATAATGGATTTTTGGTTTCAAGCACAAACTTTGTACTCTCAGTACTGAGTCAAGTTTTATGGCTTAGGAACAATGTAGAGATTATTTTTGTACTTAGGAAATCTTTGGTTTTTACAGCACTTCTTTAAAAGCATGCAAAACAAATCATTGATTAACTTGCTTGCTATATTTGTTTGGATGTTTGTTTACTATTTACTGGATTTTGATTGGACTATAAATATTAAATTCATTTCATGTCAATTCTGATTGTCCAATCAAATCCTAGTATATTAGTCCGGCCGATCGGTGAAAAAATTGCTCAAATAATGAGGAAAGCACCAAATTTTGCATGATGGTACTATTGTGTGTACTGAGCCATATAAGCTATGGACCCACCCTCAGAATTAAATATGGCGGCTTATTTCAAGATGGCCGCCACACATTCTAAAATATTTCCCAGTATTGCACAAACCACAGTGGATTTGATGCTGGAAGCACAAAATTCAACATATTTGAATGACTTGGTGTAATATCAAGATTTTGTTTTGATCTATCCTTGAAATTCAAAATGGCCGCCTTGAAAAACAAGCAAATATTTATCATTGACAATTGCCCTGAATTTAAGCATTTTTATTAAAGTATTACCTGTAGTGTCATTTAGTCTCTGTTTCAGTTCTGTTGTTTTTTATTTTGCCTGGCTTGTCGTTTCATATACAAAGTAGTAGCTTTTATAAAACGCTGCAGTAGTAGCTTTAATTAAAATCTGCAATCTTTTTTGTCTTGGGTTACATATAAAAGCTGTGATTGGAGATTTATCTGCCCTGAGATATTATTCATTGCCTATCTTATTTCTTGAGTCGCAATATTTTGCAATTTGAGATATTATACTGTGATTTGAGAATTGTATCAGTGAAATGGAAGGAATTGAGGACAACAAGAACAAGAACATTGAAATGGCAGAAACTGAATTATTTGGGGAAATGGAGAAACCCACAGCTGAAGACACTTTAAAAGAGGAGCAGCTCATAACGATGCAAACTGATCAGAACGAGGCAATGCATATTGATAATGTACAAATGAGAGCAATATCTCAGTAACTTCAACAATCTGTAGATAGGATAGACCCCATGGTTCGTTGTAATCGCTTGGCGGAATTTACGGTCAGACCAATGAGAAATTCAATGTTGTGGTGAGACAGGTGGACAATCTGACAAAAAATGAGGAAGGAGACACAGTTCAATTTAAAAGTTCATTTGGACTGAAGGAAACTTTCCAACAAATGGCATCTATTGTGAGTAAATGAGTGGACAAGCGAAATAAAGAAGTTAAAATTCCTACAATGAACATATCATCAAAGCCAACATTTGACCTTAGCCAGTACAATGCAAGAACACCAAAGGTACACAATAAACTCTCTGATTTGGGTCTTTCCCAAATTAATTCGTACGAACCATCAACCACACTAACTCTGATGAAGGCATATTTGGTGTCTTCACCTAAAGTCGGAAGTCCTATGTCAGGGCCAGTTCAAATTATTCAACAACAACCTCCATTTAAGGACATACTAGACCTCTAGTACTGATCAAGAATGTCATCAAATGGCCTAGGTGTCTTCTTACGTACACTTACCACCTACTATGAGTCAATCATATTTGGTTCAGAACAGCGCACCATTACAGAAACAATTAGCTGCATCTGGATCCTATCAAGTTTCTCAAATGCTGACTGCCGTGCATACTAACAGTACCATCCCTGTCGAGTCAATAGCATATACTCCTCCTTCCACATTTATGACTCCAATTATGACAACCTCGTCAGCTTCTAAAGCTCCAACAGACACAACAGCAAGCCGACTCCACTGACCGATCCAGGAAAAAGGCAGGGGAAACCAAAAGAGCGTAGCAACAGCTTTTTTCAGACTCCTCTCTGGAGAGAGAATATACCCGATGGCAAGAATATTCTTGTGTCAGGGACCGGAGCCCAAAACATGCAAATATTCAATGGAAGAAGATCCGTGACTTGAGAGGCGTTCATTTACCAAATTGAACGGACTGCCAAAAGACGACAATGGGAAAAAAAGAAAAAAAAGATTTGTAGGCCCCTACAATGCCTGGCCGATGTTGCCTTGGAGTACGCTTACAAGGTACGCACAGATGATGATTCCAAGTCCTTAAGAAAAGCATTGAAGCAACGCTTCAGAAAGAAAGACGGAGACCAGATTTGAACCCAAGCATTCCTCCGAGGAAGTAAAGACAAAGATTCTGCAAGACATGTAATAGAGAGTAACCCAGACACGATCAACGAGGCTTTGAAACAAATGAAAACATCAAAAGCCAACCAGATGGCGATATATGGATCAAAAAGTGCCCATAGGCAAGTCTTCTTTGATGATGGCACAGTATCACCCAGCGATAAAGGGAATATGAGCAGTCCTTTGGAAAATGAGATGCGTTACCTCACTCAAATTGTCACAAAACTAGCTGGTTTTATGGTTTCAACTAATCTGCGTTACCATTGATTGGCCGATCAATATTACGTTGGGCCTTCTGACCAATATAATCGTGGAAGATCACTTGATCAATATACACGTGGAAGATCCTCTGAGCAATAGATCTCCAGATAGAAATACAGGAAGTTTAATGCCTATACACCAGCAACACCCCCACCAAGCCAGAATTCATATAGTCCCTAAGTACAACGATCAGCATCTCCACGGACTCCAGAAATCCAGGTTATTTTGGACAAAGGTCACTTTCACCAGGAAACAGAGCAAATCAAACTGTTACTCCAACAACGGGGGTTTAAACAGCAACGGGTCGGGCTAGTATGCTAACGCTCGACTACAAAGTATATTATTCATGAAACATCACCTCATGACAAAACACAGGCCCACGATATTGTCATCAGTTGGAAAAAGTCTAGCAGTACGAGGTACTATATACGACAAGAATGTGAGCATGATTAAGGACACTGCTTCAATGATAACATTTAGTAAATGAGAAATTAATTCCAGCAGATAATGAAGATTCGGAGACCGTAACGCTACGTAGTTTGGGTGAGCAGCTGGTTACTGGGAAGATTACAAAGAACACCTCTCTCGACTTTGATAGAGTAAATATACGATAGGATGTGTGCAAAGCGCAGTTATAATAGACAATGTTATACTTGGGCTAGATATTTTGGCCACACTGGGCGCAGTGATAAATCAGAATATTCCCACACTTATCATCATCAACAAAGTGATAATTGCAGCATTTTTTTTAATAGTGGAGACGAGATTTCAACTCAGCAAGTTTACATAAAACGAACCATCACAGCTCCGCCTAACTCTAGAAAGACTGTTACCATTAAAATTATTGAAAATGCTGACCAGGAGTTCATATTAGAACCATGATCGATGACTTATTGCGTATTGGTTTCGCACGTAGTTGGAAAAGAAAATAGTTGTCCCTTAACCATTTCTAACGATGGCAATCATCACATCCGCCTGAAGAAAGGTACACCTATTGGTTACATAGAATAAATTTGCGATATAGTCTTAATAAGAGATGAAAACGCAATAAGTGACTTTAGACCTGGCATTAAAGAGACATATCCAAGGTGCCCTCGGCACTGCCTCAAAGTTCTGATAAGTTACCTAATATGCCACCAGATTCCACCGACCTATGTCAACGTTCAATCGATTTCATTCCAACCATTAAAACAGACAGCGATTTAAGAACAATTAAAATAACATGTAACATATTGATTAACATTTTAATTTTCACTATTTGTTTTTATGTATTTGCAGCCATATTTGAAAATGTATGCGTTCTGAAAATAACCTAACTATTTTATTTTATATTTCAAATTTAATTGAAAACAAATTCAAGAACATGAAGACCATTTTTAAAGAATCATTACTAAAATTTCCAAAATTATTTAGAATATCTTGAGGATGATCTTGATATTTATAACGTTTTTCCGCCATCTTCAAAATGGCAGCCATATTCGATTTTTCTAAGTGGGTCCATAGCTGAAATCAAAGGGAATACAACCAAGAACTACTGTGCAAAGTTTCATGCTTTCCTCATCAAGTGAGCAATTCTGCTCTATTTCTGCACCAATCAGCCGGACTATATATAAAAACTGACTGAAACTCCTCCTACCTATTGTTTGCAAACAACCAAGCAAACATAGTAAACAAGTTGATCAATGTTTTGTTTTGCATGCTTTTTAAGAAGAACTGTAAAAAGTTTGAAAACTTACTATGTCATGTTTTTATATTTTAGAAATTCCACAGCTTTTAAGTCCATGGAAGAGAAAGTTGGAGGTGCAGTAGCAAATGTTAAAGTAAGAATATATATCTATATAGTGTGTATAAAAGTGCTTTTACACAGTACCATTTTACATCTGTTTGAAATTTGCCCAAATAATCAATCAAGGTTCTGTTAACTGTCAGGGTCAATTTTCAACTTGTTTAACCAAACAATATTGGTTTTTAGTGTTCACACTGTGCAATATTTGGATTTTACATAATGGGTAAAAACTGTGATGGAAAATGGTAATATGTAAAAACCCAATTTTAAAGCGATATTGTAAATGAGATAGCTTTCTTACTACAAAGGCTCTCCAAAAGATGGACAGTCTTCAGGAATAGACAAGTAAAGCTCTAAACTGCCCAAAGGTTTCACAAGTTAGGAATTAATTGAACAGACATGATGGGAGATCTGAAAATAAATGTTTGCATTAAAATGAGAAGTTAACTCCTTCAAATATCAAAGACTGCCTTTTCCAATCAAAATCTTATAATATATATATATATATATCAAGTTGTATTTTGAATTACAAGTGTTTCCAGAGTTTAGTCCCCTTTAAAAGGCAGTAAACTCAAGAATAGAATATTGCAGATGTAAAGGGCCAGCTAACACAACTCCAGGTGTGTTACTGTTAGGTTGACATACAGACATTTTTTTAAAGGAGAGACTTAGGTTGACATACAGACTATTTTTAAAGGAGAGACACTTTTATTATAGGCCCTTTATTTTTTTATGGGAATTCAGGAGACTGGAATTATGATTAATTTTCTTGATACTAAAAAAAATGCTTTAATTTTCTAGAAACATGGGATGCAGCATGATTTTTTTTTTTGTCGGTATGTGAAGAAAACTTTTAATAATTCCAGAATTTTTTTCCCTTGTTAACACTTATCTGATGTAATTGGTGAATTGATTGGTTATGTTTCAGGAATGTTATATTGCAGACGAGCACTCTGTAAGATACGATGCAATATGATATAATAAATTAAGAAAGCTATTTCAGATTCAGAATAGTTATAAACTAAAATTCATATGCTTTGAATTTCTTTTAATTGAATACATAAAAAAAAAATACAACACTATATAAAAGCAATCCTGTAAGCAAACTTAAATATATGGACCATAATTTGGTATTCGGCCTTTGGTTTCTTTTTGTATCCTTTTTTATAAGTTCTAAAACTTTAACTTTTATTCTGTGGGTTGTGTTGATGTTAGAATAGTATTAATGGAACAATTGAGTTTTTCGAGAAAAAATTAATACATTTTGATTCACCGTTTACGTGACAGGAAACAAAACAGGAAACCAATCTTTATTTTCTTTATTTTGCACAATATATTTCAAAAGACATAAATGAACACCATTACTAGTGTTACTTGCTTCATGTTAATATTTAAAATCTATTTTCAATGTTAAATTAAAGTTTTTTTTAAACGCGACAGGAAACCATAAGAAACTGAAAGCATTTTTTTAGTTTTATTTTATTGCAAAATCTGCTTAAAATGATCTGAACAGTATACTTTTTCTTAAAATCCATCTTAAATGTAACAGTATTATAAAACTCCTAAATATGTGCTTGTTTTGAAAACAATTAGTACAATTTCTTCAGGAATTTCCGTGTTTTCTTCATTGATACAGGATACCATAATCGTTGTATCTTGATGTTTTAGCCAAAAAAATGTATTTATATTTGGTTTTGAAATTCCAGCTATATACAATTTATTCCAAATCATTGGTAATGTAAAATTCTTTAAATCCAGTAAAGAAAACAATTTTTAACTTGGAATTAGCATCTTTAAAATAGGCACCATGTGATATTTGTGACCTGTACACCATCTACATGGTTTCCACATTTTAACCTACTTTAGTGGGCTAAAATCAATAAAGTACTTCCTTTCAAGTCACGCATGGTAAAAGTTTACTTTTCCTTTGACAAGTTTATTGCGTTTCTGATAAGTGTTTGCAGAACATGAATAAAAAAAAATTAATTAAAAATTGTGACAAAGATACCAACTTTGTACATTCCAAGTGTAACGGTACATTAACATGTATTTTTTATTAAATTATCTTTATTCACCTAAAATATCCAGTAATATTTACTGTTGAAGCTAAATCAATCCAACAAACATCGGCACCATGATAGGAGACGTAATTTCGATTGAATTTTCCAAGGACCCTTTACATCGTTATTGGGAAACGAAGTGTGTTAAAACGTCGGTCAAATCTGAAATCGATTTTGTCAAGTCATTGGGCATTTATTTTCACACAAGATCGTATGTAACATTATGCACATAGGAAAAATAATAGACCCCCGGCGCAATCTCTTTGAAAATTGTATTTTCCTTTTTTAAATAAGACGAAACAAGCCTACAGATTATGTTTGCTTACATCCCGTTGGAAACAAATACAATGTTTAGACCTAGTATTTCGTATATCCGGCTGTAAGGGCGTGATCACATGTTAGTCACATGTTTCACGTATGACCGGAAATGATTAGAACTTAACGACAAAAACAATTTTAATAAATAAATGGACTTCTGTTTCGTGTGAAATGTAACGCATAACGATAACGTCATTTTCTAACTAATAATTATTACGAAGAACAAAACAAGAATGTAAATCATCTATGATTTACCTGTTTGAACATCTCGCGAGAGTCGTATTTGCATATTGTTGCAAAGAATTCTTTTACAACAAAGCAGATTAAACCATCTAAAATGTGCGTTACGAAATGGGAAACCAAAATAACGACAGTGTTCTTACACCTGCTACAGAAATACTTATAGTTCTCTGCATTTTCTTCTCACTATTCTTATTGGTCGATGTTCTTTGTTATTTTAAAGCAAAAATTACGAATTTGCCGGTGACGATTATCTATAAATTAGTCAGCGTTATGCACTTCGGACGCGAAAAGTAACGCGAGAAACGACACACAAATACGGTCGTATAATCTTTGAAATTTGTTAATTTCAATTTTTTTTCTAGGGAAGAGTAGCATACACTTGTATGTTGATAAAAATAATGGCATCTTTAGATGTAGTTACAACTTTTCTTACAGTAATTCACATTTTATCACTTTTCTATAGTTATAGGAAACGGAGCCCAATAGCAAATTATGGTCCATATATTGATTATAAATTGCTGGTGACTTGACGTCAAGTAGTCTGAAAAAAAATGGGAAAGCACACATTAAAATAAGCATAGCACAAACATGGCAAACCAAGTTATGCATGCAGACATAAGCATTTAAAACTCTTTACAAATGAATTATTTTTGTTCAGAAATCACGATCAATAGATAGTTTTAGAGGACGTTTGGTGAGTGGTGTGCACTTTATTGTTAAGATTACAGGAGATTGCAAAGCTTCATCAATGTTCATTTACTGCAGAACTGCTTTAATGTTCATTTACTGCAGAGCTGCATTAATATTCATTTCCTGCAGAGCTACAATGATGTTCATTTACTGCAGAGCTGCATTAAATTCATTTTGTGCAGAGCTACTTAACTTTTATTTTTATTTACTGCAGAGCTATTTAAATGTTATTTGTAATGGTTAAGTTTTGTATTTAGATCAATTTATTTGCTTTTTCATTAATAAAAGATGATATAGTTGAAATTTAAAAAAAAATGAATTTTTACTTTAATTTTTCTGTGTTGGCTTCTTTAATTTCTTTGTTCAATCATTTTCAGAGATTTTTTTCTTCCACTTTGGGATTTGAAAAAAAAGGAATTAGTGAATGATTTAATAAAATATTTTGTCTGAAATATTTTCATTATAAATTATTACAGCATCTCCTATGATCAGAAACTAAAGGTTTACATTGGATAAAAAAAAAAAAAACGATTGATAAATTTTTGAGTTAAAAAAAAAATGGCAGTTTTATACATTTCATTTGGGCTTTTTTAGTTTATAAAGCCTAAAAAAAAAGTCTTGTTCCAATGTAAACTTTTTGTAACTGTTGTTGTTTGGCAATGGATGGCAGAGATAAAAGAGGTTTACATATTTACTTTTCAGTACACCCATAATGTAAATATATCAATGTTGTCTGTGTGATTTTATTATTTTGTAGTCACCAATTTTATTTATAGATTTTTATACGAAATTGTTTATTGTTTATATATATTTGTGTAAATTTTTTGAAATTTTTCTGTAATGAGTTAATGTAGTTGCTGAGAAGTATAGATTTCTATTTCTTTGTGTAATCAAATTTATCATTGTATATAACATTGACTTCAGGACCTATAACCCTCATCTCTTTTAATTCATATCCATAAATTTGTATTTAGTGAAATTTTTCATTTTATTTGATTTTCTGAACTTTGAATTGTTCATCTTAACAATAAGTTTATCAACAAACATTTCTGATTAAAACATACCTTTTGCCTGCATTTCTGTAGTAAAAACATTTGCATAAAATATATTTTCTTTAAAAAGTAATATTATGATATTTAAAGCATTAGGTAAGACATATTTAGTTAAAACTGTCACATTCTAGAACTTACAAATTTTGTTGTTTTAAGACTATCTTGTCTGGTATTGGAGATGTTTAAAAGAATTCCGCATATTACTATAATGACGCCATTTTTAGGTGGTACCTAACATTACAGGGAGATAACTCTGTAAAATCAGCTAAACATTTTAACCACATTGTGTTGTTACGGGAATATTAAGAATTAGTGTTTGTCAAACTGATATGCAACCAGACAGTGTAATTTTATTGATAAATTGGTTCGTAAATATTTTTTGAAATTTTTAAATTTTTGTCAAAGGGTCAAAACAAAACGAGCCAGATTAGTTTTAGTCATGGTACTGGGTACCACCTTAAATACAAAAACACAGCTGTTACGTAATAGTGGAGAGGGAGTCAAAAAGTAAATGGCCCCCGACATGAAAATTAAAAAAAGAAATATATAAATATAAGTAGAATGGTGTGAGAGACAACTCTTCAACCAAGTTACAATTTGTAAAAGTAAACCTTTATTGGTCAAAGTACGGTCTTCAACACAGAGCATTGGCTTATACCAAACAGCAGCTATAAAGGGCCCCAAAAACATTAAAAACAGGAAAACCAAAGGTCAAATATATATAAAAAAACCAAAAACACTTATGTACCACATCAACAAACGACAACCACTGAACATCAGGTTCCTGAATTAGTACAGGAGCAAACATATGCAGTGGGTTTAAATGTTTTAATTAGATAGATTCCAACCTTCACCCTAACCTGAAACATTAGTGTAACATGTATATTTTATTTTACAGGCCAAAGTAGGTGGTAGCAAATCAGAGAACAATTTTGAAGATGCATTAATTGAAGAAACCAAGGGAGCGAACTCTGAGTCAGCAGAATCCAAGCCTGCAGATGAAAAAATTCCATTGTAATTTATTACCAGTTGTGAAAAATAGTTATGACAAATGTGGATTGAGATATGATCATGTAAAAGTAAAAAAGGGTCAATTAATTATTAGTATATAGTAAATTTTAACTTTTATTAATATAATAATTCTGTATATTTTGCTATATATGTTATGTCCTTCGATATAAGTAATTTGGTAACTATTTTGTAGACTCTCAGTTTATGAAAATTAATTTACAAGCTCTCTCAATGCAAGGTCAAGGATTTACTGTACAGGCAACTTTCAATATCATGCAATTTCCCATACAATTTCCATGTGACATTGCTTATGTTATTACGTAACAGTAAGAACTGATTGTTCAATGAAATCAATTCGTGAATTAAGTCCTTATGGTTTCAACTCTATGCTGTGAATGTATCTCAGCGGAAGAAAAAAGATCAGATAAAAAATCTTGTAAAAATTCTGGTTGGAAATTTGTTATTTTCAAAATAAATATCTCACATTTTATATAACTTATTATTATAACATGTGTCCTAGTCAATATTTTTAAAGTTAATTTTCTAACTGGGATATTAATTTTAGTTTTTTGTTTGGGCATTCACTAATATGAATTTAATCAACCCATATATATGTAAATCATCTAGTTTTGTAGGTAAGTTTATATTTATACTTAAAGTTGAAATGGTAACAGAATTTCATAAATACCTTAACATTCCAGTTTCATCATCTCTAAATATATAGTCCATAACAAGCATTTGACAAGTGGAATTTCTAAAACATAGTTAAATTTGGGTAAGTTTTTGAATGAAAAATAAGGTTTTCAGAATTATTATAACTGAAACTTTATCATGTTTATGTAAAATTAATTTCATGAAGACAAAAAAAAAAGTTGGATTTTTTTTGCTAGAAAGATCAATTTACGTCATTATTCAAAAGATCTCTTGGCCAGGCGCTTAGATTCACTTTCCAGAAAATGATGCATAAAAAAATGCCATGAAAGTAGACTATCTTTTGGTTGCCTAGGTGGGCCCCATTTTTTCAAAATCTGAGATCCACAAATGATTATACTATTGACATAACGAATGCCCAATCTATAACTAGCTTCATAAGTGAAAGCGTTGAAAATGAAAATGAAATATTATCATCAAAAATATTTTAGTATATTTTTTTATACGACCTCGTCGTATATTGCTATCACGTTGGCGTCGGCGTCGTCGTCGTCGTCGTCGTCGTCGTCGTCGTCGTCGTCGTCGTCGTCCTGCGTCCGAATACTTTTAGTTTTCGCACTCTAACTTTAGTAAAAGTGAATGGAAATCTATGAAATTTTAACACAAGGTTTATGACCACAAAAGGAAGATTGGTATTGATTTTGGGAGTTTTGGTCCCAACATTTTAGGAATTAGGGGCCAAAAAGGGCCCAAATAAGCATTTTCTTGGTTTTCCCACTATAACTTTAGTTTAAGTTAATAGAAATCTATGAAATTTTGACACAAGGTTTATGACCACAAAAGAACGGTTGGGATTGATTTTGGGAGTTTTGGTTTCAACAGTTTAGGAATTAGGGGCCAAAAAAGGGCCCAAATTAGCATTATTCTTGGTTTTCGCACAATAACTTTAGTTTAAGTAAATAGAAATCAATGAAATTTAAACACAATGTTAATGACTACAAAAGGAAGGTTGGTATTGATTTTGGGAGTTTAGGTCCCAACAGTTTAGGAATTAGGGGCCAAAAAGGGACCCAAATAAGCATTTTTCTTGGTTTTCGCACCATAACGTTAGTATAAGTAAATAGAAATCTATGAAATTTAAACACAAGGTTTATGACCATAAAAGGAAGGTTGGGTTTGATTTTGGGAGTTTTGGTCCAAACAGTTTAGGAATAAGGGGCCCAAAGGGTCCAAATTGAACTTTGTGTGATTTCATCAAAAATTGAATAATTGGGGTTCTTTGATATGCCGAATCTAACTATGTATGTAGATTCTTAATTTTTGGTCCCGTTTTCAAATTGGTCTACATTAAGGTCCAAAGGGTCCAAAATTAAACTTAGTTTGATTTTAACAAAAATTGAATCCTTGGGGTTCTTTGATATGCTGAATTTAAAAATGTACTTAGATTTTTAATTATTGGCCTAGTTTTCAAGTTGGTCCAAATGGGGGTCCAAAATTAAACTTTGTTTGATTTCATCAAAAATTGAATAAATGGGTTCTTTGATATGCCAAATCTAACTGTGTATGTAGATTCTTAATTTTTGGTCCAGTTTTCAAATTGGTTTACATTAAGGTCCAAAGGGTCCAAAATTAAACTAAGTTTGATTTTAACAAAAATTAAATTCTTGGGCTTATTTGATATGCTTTATCTAAATATGTACTTTGATTTTTGATTATGGGCCCAGTTTTCAAGTTGGTCAAAATCAGGATTCCATATCAAGTATTGTGCAATAGCAAGAAATTTTCAATTGCACAGTATTGCACAATAGCAAGAAATATCTAATTGCACAATATTGTGCAATAGCAATTAATTTTCAATTGGAGTTATCTTTCTTTGTATAGAATAGTAGTTGATGATATATGTTGGAAATTTGCCAGACATGACTATGATGTCATTTTATATTTTCATTTGCCAATAACTTTATGTAAATAACTTCATTGGAAATTTGCCAATATAAAATGTTGCTGATGAAGCTTTTTTTCCTTATCTTATCTAAAATGTTTTTAGATAATGTATGTTGGACATTTGCCAGACATGACTATGATGTCATTTTCTATTTTTATTTGCCAATAACTTTATGTAAATAACTTCATTGGAAATTTGCCAATATAAAATGTTGCTGATGAAGTTTTTTTTATTGTTTTATACAATAAACAATGTATATTCACTTTTACTACCAACCAATCTTTACCATTCAGTGATAACAAGCACTTTATTTTACATTTTAATATTTTATGATGTATTTAAAAGAGTAGTTATTGTTGCAAACTCCATTAGAAATTTGAATTGATATCAGTTTTGGAAAAAGGGAAACGGGGATGTGAAAAAAAGGAGGGGGGGTTTAATTTTTGTCATTTCAGATTTCATAAATAAAAAGAAAATTTCTTCAAACATTTTTTTGAGAGGATTAATATTCAACAGAATAGTGAATTGCTCAAAGGCAAAAAAAAACTTTTAAGTTCATTAAACCACATTCATTCTGTGTCAGAAACCTATGCTGTGTCAACTATTTAATTTTAGATTTAAAAAGTTTGAAGAAGAAATTTTTAATTGATTTGTAAAATCTTGACATTTGTTTTGTGTAAAAAAAACCCATGTAATGTCAAAAATTTGATCACAATCCAAATTCAGAGCTGTATCACGCTTGAATGTTTTGTCCATACTTGCCCTAACTGTTCAGGGTTCGACCTCTGCGGTCGTATAAAGCTGCGCCCTGCGGAGCACCTGGTTGAAAATGCTGTCTTAGAGAATGAGCATATTTTATCCAAACAAAACTGCTTTAAATATTAGATTAATATAAATATGTATGAATTTAATAGTAGCACACTAATAAAATTAGAACATTTATTTGTTAGATTTAATATCATCTTGTGTGATTTTAAGGTCATTTCAGCTTTTTGAAAGTGCTTGCATGACCTTTATACATATACAGATATATCATTTAATTTCCTAATTATAGTGATATTGAAAGCTTAGTCTAAAATGCTTATGACATAATATGAAGTTTATTCTTGGTATATTTGTGGCATGAAAGTAAGTAAAGAAATGGAGAAAATATTACAGTTTAAGCCAAAATCGTAGTGCAATATAATAAAATTAATTGCAAAAGCATTGTCTGTAATATGTTGTTTAGATTTTAATTAGGTCTCAAGTCCTTGTTTTGGGTATATATAATTTTTACTGTAAAATTTAAAGATAAGATAACATATTTTTTTTATTTGACATATATATTCAATATTTTATTTAAGTAAGTGTTTTTCATATTAAGTTAGCAGTTCTTTACCTTATTTCAGAAGTCAACTCTAAAATAAGTTCAGTTGACCTTTATTTTTAAGGTTTGACTATTATGAATTTGGTTGAATTTAATCTTATTCCAAAATGATTTCAATCTTAAATTTATTGATTACATGTAACAATAATTCCTTTCCAAAATCTGAAACTAAACATTGGCCTGATAGTTAATAACATTTCATATTTATTTGTATATTTTGGTTGTGTATTTATATATTTTGATGAAAGAGGGTGGATTTGTTTGTTTCATAGTGCTGTATATAAGTATATCCCTTGCAATAGATGCATGCTGTCTTGTACTGGGTATCATATGCTCCCTGGTTTTAAATTGCTTCGAATATTCATATTGTTAGGAATTTGGAAAACATCAATGTTCTATATTTAATATTATTCCCAAATTTCTTTCATTTAAACCATAATAGATTTAAAAAACGCAATTGTCTTAGATATCTGTAAAAACTTTTCTCGTAGCTTTAATGAATTGCCATTTTTGCTTCAATTTTATCCTTTCTTCAGAGCCAGACTTTGAAAAAGAAAATCTTTACAATTTGTAAATTTCTTAGAAGGAGCACACACTTCTTTTACATACTTGAGGGTTCAGAGTAAATATAATAAAAAGAAACCAATTATATTTTCAATGTTTAATGATAAAATTTCCCCAGAAAAATATTGCTCTTCATAGGCTTTAATTTAAAATAGAAGAAAAGTATTAAAAAAAATGTTTTTGTTCCAATTGGATTGCTCACAAAACAAAAACTGTATAGGTATAAGCCCATCTTTTTAACAAAAAGTTATCGTATATTATACTTGAATGATCATGAGTTACGGGTATTTTAACTCAGAAGATTGTTCAATATTTTTGGAGGTGCAGTGGATTATTTTAAAGATTTGTGTGATCCTTCTTATAAATAACAATTTTCTGTTATGTATTTATCTTGTTATTGTTATTAATTGTATTATGTTATAAACATTTTATTTGTGAACAAGATAATAAAATGCAATACACATAAATTGAACAAAAAAAATCTTTATTATTTTTTTTTACCATTGTTGGTATAATATATATCCCCTAGCTTCTCAATATATATAGTCAACTCTTAGTACTATGTTTTTTTATGATTATTTTGCTGAAAGGAAATCTTAATTTTTTTGTGGGAATTAACTTTAACAATTGTCTGTCTGTACTGTACGTCCATCGGTACATCCATCCCAAAATTGGATTTATTCTCTAACTTAAGTTTGGCTTCAGCAAATGTTATGAAACTTGTACACAAAGATTATTACCACAAAACACAGATCAAGTTTGAATTTTGGGGACATTATTTTTACCGTTTTAGAGTTCTGGCCCTTTTCAAATGGAAAAATTGCAAAATTTTGTTTCCAATCTTAATTTTAGTTTGCCTGAACCAAATGTTATGAAACTTATACACAATGCTTACCCCAAAACTTGGATCTAGATTTGTCGAGCCTGCAACTTTGGTTACAGAAAGCTTGACATAGGGAAAGTGATCCGGCGGCGGCAGTGTTAGCTAACTTCTTGAAAGCTTTATACTTTAGAAGGTGGAAGTACTGGATGCTTCATACCTTGTATATAGATGCCTCATGTTACAAAGTTTTCGTCAGTTACATGTCCAATGTCCTTGACCCCTTTTTTAGCTCACTTGGCGTCTGTTGTTCATTTCGTCGTCCATCGTTGTAAACTTTTACAAAAATCTTCTCCTCTGAAACTACTGGGCCAAATTTAAACACACTTGGCCACAATCATCATTGGGGTATCTACTTTAAACTAGAGGCTCTTAAGAGCCTGTGTCGCTCACCTTGGTCTTTGTGCATATTAAACAAAGGACACATTTTGGTAATGGTGATGTGTTTGAAGTTCTTATTTTACTGAACGTTCTAGCTACTTACAATTACAAATGTATCTCTATCTATGATGAACTTTGCCCATTAGTAACAGAGGAAATTATTTTGTGAAAATTAACAAAAATTTACCAAATTAATGAAATTTGTTGAGAATTGACTATAAAGGGCAATAACTCCTTAAGGGGTCAACTGACCATTTTGGTCATGTTGACCTATTTGTAGATCTTACTTTGCTGAACATTATTGCTGTTTACAGTTTATCTCTATCTATAATAGTATTCAAGATAACCAAAATTTTTTAAATTGCAAATTGGGGGCAGCAACCCAACAACCCATTGTCGAATTCATCTGACAATTTCAGGGCATTTAGATATAGATATTGACTTGATAAACAATTTAATCACTTGTCAGATTTGCTCTAAATGCTGTGGTTTCAGAGTTATAAGCCAAAATCTACATTTTACCCCTATATTCTATTTTTAGCCATGGCAGCCATCTTGGTAGGTTGGCTGGGTCACCGCACACATTTTAAAAACTAAATACCCCAATGATGATTGTGGCCAAGTTTGGTTATATTAGGCCTCTAGTCATGGTTCAGTGACCACTTGAAAAAAAAGTTCAGATTTTTTGTAATGTTAAATTCTCTCTTATTATCAGTAATAGGATAACTATATTTGGTATGTGCGTATACCTTGCAAGGTCCTCATGCCTATCAGACAGTTTTCACTTGACCTCGACCTCATTTTATGGATCAGTGAACAAGGTTAAGTTTTGGTGGTCAAGTCCTTATCTCAGATACTATAAGCAATAGGTCTAATATATTTGGTGTATGGAAGGACTGTAAGGTGTACATGTCCAACTGGCAGGTGTTATCTGACCATGACCTCATTTTCATGGTTCAGTGGTTATAGTTAAGTTTTTGTGTTTTGGTCTATTTTTCTCATACTTTATGCAATAGGCCTACTATATTTATTGTATGGAATGATTTTAAGGAGTACATGTCTTGTGGGCAGATGTCATCTGACCTTGACCTCATTTTCATGGTTCAGTGGTCAAAGTTAAGTTTTTGAGTTTTGGATCTTTTTATCTCATACTATATGCCATGTGTCAACTATATTTGGTGTATGGAAATATTTTATGATCTATATGTCAGCTGCGCAGGTTTTATTTGACCTTGACCTCGTTTTCATGGTTCATTGCTCAGTGTTAAGTTTTGGTCTGTTTTTCTTAAACTATAAGCAATAGGTCAACTATATTTGTTGTATGGAAGTATTGTTAGCTGTACATGTCTGCCTGGCATGGTTCTTCTGACCTTGACCTCATTTTCATGGTTCATTAGTCAATGTTAATTTTTCTCGGTTAATGTTAAGTTTATGTGACAGTTGTAATAAAGCTTTATATTTAGGACTATCAACATAATATAAATGATTAGTAAAGAAGATGAGACATTTCAGCGTGTGCACTCTCGTGGATTTTGGTGTCACTAATATTGTTCTAGAGTTGTACCACTTTACAAATGGAAAAATTTCTGAATTTTTGGTTTCTGTTCTCTAACTTAAGTCTGGCTCAACTAAATGTTATGAAACATATACACAATGCTTCTACCACAAAAATCAGAGCAGGTACATATTTGAGTAGCATCACTTTTACAGTTTCTGAGTTATGTTCCTTTACAACTTGGTTTGTTGAAAATCAATCCTCTAAATGTTACCAAATATCAAAGTGCTTTTAAGCACTGAATGGTAAAGATTGCTTCAATTTATCAGAGGGAATAAAAAATTTAATATTGCAATTTATAAAGCATTGGTTGTAGTTGACTTAACAGCCTGGACAAAGGAAGATAACTCCAATCAATTTTTGAAGATGACTTTAATAATAACAACATTAATATTTTAAGAACAGATATTAGATTCCTGCACCTTGCAAAAGTTGTGTAATTTACTTGACAAGTGTAACAACATTTTGTGCCTTGAATATAAACTCATCATAGATACCAGGACTAAATTTAGTTTATACAGCAGACACGCGTTTCGTCTACAAAAGACTCATCAGTGACGCTCAAATCCAAAAAAGTTAAAAAGGCCAAATAAAGTACGAAGTTGAAGAGCATTGAGGACCAAAATTCCTAAAAGTTTTGCCAAATACAGCTAAGGTAATCTATGCCTGAGGTAGAAAAGCCTTAGTATTTCAACAAATTCAAAAATTTGTAAACAGTAAAATTTATAAATATAACCATTTGAGCATGTACAAAAAAAATGTATTACATCCATAAATTTCTGGCAATGTTCATGGACAGGATGTATAGAATGTTAAGATCAATGCACTATATTTTGTGCATCAAAAAGGTAGTGAGCAGCCTTGGAAGATTTAGATATCTAGTCAGTCCCATAAGGTTTTGATTGCATTTCATGCAATCTTTACATAAAAAACAAGAGGCTCTCCTAACACATTGAAGATTTCCTCATGCTAAACACAGACAGATCAATAGAAAGTGTCCAACTTTATTTTATGAAAAAATTACCCAAGTTATATAAAAATGAAGAGGAAAATTATGAATTATAGATAAAACACTGGTTCAAACTAAATGTTTTCTGAAATTGACATACCCATGTTTAAAGTTAGTATTATACAAAAAAATGAGCCATTAAATTAGGTCAATATCAGGTGAACCCTGTTTGTACACCTTGCATGGAACGTCATCATTGTCATCAATTCACAAGTCATCGTCACAGAATTATACGACTTTTCAAACTTTCTTTTTTTTTTCTTCTCTTTGTTCACCTATGAAAGCTAGTATTATATTGTATAAATTGTTTGTTTTATATGCATGTCCATTATATTATACTATTACTGTAACTTTATATTGTATTATGGAGAAGACTTCATAAGTATGATTTACTTGTGTCTAATCCATTTTGCTTTAATTCAGCAAATAAAATGTTTAAACTAAAACACCTTGCAATCATATTATACACCAAATATAAAATTGAGAATGGATATATAGTTTGCATATAGCTTATAGTATTTTATATAATTAAGACATAACCATTAAAACTAACCAATGAACCATGAAAATAATGTGAAGATCAGATGGATAGACAAGTACACCTTACAATCCTTCCAAATCCCAAATATTGTTGATGTTTTACTTATAAAATCTGATAAAAAACCAAAATCGCTATAATGTAGTATTAAATAATGAAAATTAGATCAAGGCTAGATGAAACCTGGCAGACGGACATGTACACCTTACAATTCATTCATACACCAAATGTAGTGACCTTATTAGTCCCCTACTTAGTTTAAACATATTTATTTATAGTGGATTGGGAAACAAGTTTTGCAACTTATATTAATCCCTTTCCACTTTGCGGGTGCGAGTGCTGCCTTGTAGCGGCATTAGCCTGCTCTTTTTTGAAATCTACAAGGGTGTCTTTAACATGCAAGAGATATGGCTCTCTCTTAACATGGGTCAGCCATTTATCGTCCCCTTCCGACGGACTATTCCTCGAGACCATACTCGCAAATGGTGTCAAGGGAGAGCCGAAAATTCAGTTCCTAAAATTTTCATCCCAGACGGGAAGGGGACTTTAAGTTTGAATCTGTCTGTACAGCAAATCAGTTTTTCATACTTTTGTTCTTTGTGCTTGAATATATTGATTTGATATTTGGTGTATTGTTTTATCATAAGTTATAGATCAAGTTTGTATTTTGTTTCAGTCTGATGATTTTGAACAGAGTTATGGTCCTTGGACTTAAAATTCCCTAAAATACTCTACACACTATTTTTTGTATTGCTTGAAGATATAGATTTCATAATTGGCATATAGTTTCATAATGACAAGTTATAAATCAAGATCAAATTGTGTTCAGGTCTGATGATTTTGCTATTGTCCTAGGATTTAGAAAATGCATGCAAATATTAAGTTATTTCATTTTTTTTCATGATTCTTGAAGCTAAGGATTTGATAATTGACATATAGGGTTATTATGACAAATTTCAGATCCATATGTTTCTGGTCTGATGATTTTGTGCAGAGTTGCGGTCCTTGGACTTATAAATTTACTTGTCAAAATAATCAGTTTTCCATACTTTTTTTCTACGTGCTTGAAGTTATTTACTTGCTATTTGTTATATAGTTTACACCATGACAAGTTATATATCTAAGTTAGCATTTTGTTTGAGTACAATAAAAATAAAATAATCAAGTGACCCAATTTTTATTACCATTTCACTTTCAGATGAAAGGGAGACAAACACAACACATATATAACACTCATTCTTTTCCTGAAAATTGTTCAACAGAAGTACACTAAAGGCAATAAATATATTTGTTCTATGGAATATGGATCTATTGAATTTCTATTCTTATGAAAATTTTTATAACCTTTTATTTTCTGTTCAACATACCAATTGAATTTTGATGGACTACAAATCTATAACATCTTTTCAATGATTAAAAACAAAATGTCAGCCATGTAGTTGAGAGGAAAAATAAAGAACTGAAGAAGGCCAATGGCCGAAACGTCTTGAAAAATTGGTTTATTTATACAATTATAAAAAGTATGTTCCCTATTGAAATTTTGAAAACAAGGATTACAAAAGTTCAATAATCACAGATTTCCAGTTCAACTATTCACAAAGTAACATAAGAACCACTAAGCATGCTAAAATTTCATCAATAGATTAAATACGAATTGATGTCTATTAATTGATTTTTTTGCAAAATCATCATATTTTGTACAATTATCTAATTATTCATATAAATAATTGTAACATGAGATTTTTAATGTTATATTAAGATATGGTAATTTTTATAAATAATGTCTTTAATTTGAATCTTTATTAGACAAGACATTTGATTGGAGAACACTATCTCCATCTTGTCCAATCATATCTGTTCTATCACCTGTAGCAATTAAACTAGCAGTTTGCAGATCAACAACAAAAGCACTTATGGTAAGTTATGAATGGTATATAATGTATAGACGTATTTACACTTGTATGCAAATTTGTCCGCCATTACGTAAAATCACACAGGTTCCCGTAAACTTTGACATCATAATTTAAAATATTTGACGTCACAATTTAAAAGTGATTGTTGCTTGACTTCAAAAGGTGATTCGGAGTAGATCTAAGGTCATTCAGGGGCAGGGGTTAAAAAATCCACTAGCCCGACGCCCGGGACTAGAGCATTTACGTCTCGGGCAATCTAAACTTTTAACCCAATATGCCCGACGGACTAGTAACAAAAAATTCTTCGCGTTTCCAAAATAGATAGTGGAAAATCCCTTCATCCCTATTCTATCTTAGCAAATCAGATTCAATTACGTCATCCCGGATTTGGTTTTGTACAGGTCTAGGGTTGTGTTCAATATCGTAGTGGCTACTTAGGGATACACAGATTTATGACTATTGAACGTGAAGCTAGCCTAGCTGCAACATATATATTGATAGCAGCTAGGCTAGCTACTCGTTCAGTAGACAAAAATCTATGTAGCACTACGTAGCCGCTACGATATTGAATGCAACTCTGTTGTACAGTTACATGTTTTAAAAATAGAACAAATAACTCAGGGTGACCAGGTATCATCTATTGATCGCAATATCTCATACTTCCAATATCGTTTTCTCAGTACAGGGGGTATTGTACATTGCTTCTGTCGAGATTTCAATTAAAGGTACTGGTTATTATGTATTGGTCTTGTCGGACAACTGTTGAACACGAAACAATACAACAAAATATATATTTCAAAACATTTTAGAACGGGCACCTGATTTACTTCGTCAGTTTCAAAGCAAAAATCGGTAGATGAAGGGGATACAAATGAGGCTGAAAATTCATCCAAAAAAAATGTAAAAACGATCGGGAAAAGTGGAAAAGAACATATCTAGTGACATGGACAGAAAGATTCCTCTAGGCAAGGTCGGCTGTGGCGCTGGGATGAAAATCCGAGACCATGTTCTGCGAATATTGCCAGTGTTTCCCTGACCGGCACGTCAATAAAAGGTCTCCCTTGTATGTGTGGACAACAAATATAATAATTAAACCACTTGTTTCACACGATAAAACCAATGAACATGTTTTCTCTGCCAGAAAATATTTAATGACCCATAGTACTACAACGGATAAAAATGACCTAGTTTAATACAGTGTATAATGTCCCCTTCAAAACATGACACCCACCCTGTATTATGCAGCAAACTCTGATTTGTAAGGCACACATGGGCTAGCAGGTTGGTTTTGATGGGCTAGCAGTTCTTCAAACAGGGCTAGTAAAATCCTGCTGCCAATAAGTCCTGGGCTAGTTAGCTGTAACAACATTTTTTAACCCCTGAGGGGCAAGATTCAGCTAAATACCAAAAGTGTAAATACGTTTATTGAATCTGAGTCTTTACCAGTCAAGCTATCTGACTGGAGGACACTATCTCCAAATAAACAATCAGATCTGTTCTACCATCCTTAGCACTAAACTAGAAGGTTGCATATCATTGAGATTTTTTAGTGTTATGTTATGTTAAGTTATAAATGGTATATAATGTCTTGAATCTGAGTCTTTATCAGACAAGATATCTGATTGGAGGACACTATCTCCATATTGACCAATCAGATCTGTTCTATCACCATTAACACTTAGACTAGATGTCTGCAGATCCTCATCAAAAGCACTTTTATCATTAAAGCTATACATATTATCTTCCGAACAGCTATCATCCAGTTTACAACTAATTGTTAATTGACATTTCTCATCGATATCGTTCATGTATCTAACTAAAGAATCACATTGAAGATCATCGTCTTTATTTTTAATCTTTATATCATCGATTTTTTGTCTTCTTTTATATTCTCTGTCCCTTAATCTTTCTTTTTCCCGTAAAGAGGCATTTGTTAGTCTCGACAAGCGTCTTCTTTCTCTGTCCTTTTTTCTTTCTAATTCTCTGTAAGCTGGATCCTTCCTTTTATCTTGCATACTTTTCCTTACTTTCCCTCTTTCTTTCTCCCTGTAAAATGTAAAATACAAATTGTTTGTAAAATTGCAAAAAGGCATTAAGATAAGCAGCATATTTATTTCAGTATTTGAACTCACAATTTATATTTTTATTGCACTTCAGTGCTCCCTCATTAATAACGGTCACCTCAATTCATGAATAAATTAAACACACAATAAGAAAAATGATGAATGCCTCAATCATGTCAATTGTTGAATAAATTAAACAAAACACTACAAAACTGAAACTTAGTCTCATTGGCAATAATACAACATCTCCTCATCATTATAATGTGTACAGAGTTTCAAGGTGAGGTGATCGAAAAGTTGAAACTATGTAAAACTACAGGTATGTGAAACCAAATTTTTAACCTAATGAGGGGGGTCTCATTGGGGGGTTCCAATCCCGGATCCCACTTACTGTTTTGTCAGATTCCTGTATCCTGCTTACACTATGTACGTAACCAATTCTCATTTTTTTGTCATTTCCCAGGTCCCGCTAGACCTCATTTCTCGTTTTCACGACACAATAATTCAAGTGTCACTCTTACAAAAAAATGGCAATCCCGTGTCACGCTTAGACCCCAATGAGACCCACAATGAGGAACAAAAGAACAGATGGGAGAATAGATGCATTGGCTGAAAAACACTTATATCCACTTACAATTGTAGACAGGGCATACAAATCTCTTTTAACAGTGTTGCATTAAAATCAATATTGAAACAAAATTAAAGGACTTTGTGCCTGGTACCTGAAAACAGTATTCTGTCTCTGTGCCCTTTTTATTAATCTGCTCCTTTCTCGCGCTGAGATCTCTTTCAAGGATAAAGTACAATCTTCCTCTTGAAAGGAAATGGCTATGTCATTCTGGGTAGAGTCTGGTGTCAAGGCAACATATGTTAAACTTTCATCTTCAATTTGATTGGCTGCCATGGTTACAGCATCTTCTGTTGACTCTGGCACAATAGCAACGAAGGATGTGTCGTTACTGGCTCCATCACTGAAATTAAATTGTAAAAATAGTCAAGCAAAAAAATCTACATCCTATAAAATTATAAACACATACAAAACATACAATACAATATTTTGTGTCTGTCCCTAGTCAGGAGCATCTGGTATTTTGTCTTTTAGTCTTGTATGTTTTTTAAATTTTGTTTCAGAGTTTAATGCAATGTATATTATCCCTGAACTACATGTTACCTTTCTGTAGTATACATTTTTGTTTAGGGTCTAGCTGAAGTCCCCTTCCCGTGCAGGATTTTCTTAAGGTATTGAAGACCCTGTTTCCATTCTCAATATTATGTGCAAAGTTTTAGTCAAAACAAAAATATTGCTATTTTTAGCATGAATACAGATTTTAGACAGGCTCTTTGAAATTCCTTCACATAATTTAGTTCTTGTAATATAAGTATTATCTAACATCTACATGTAGAGTTTTTGGGGTTCAACGACTTACAGAAAAGAGCGACGATTTACAGAAAAGTACCAAAAAGAACCGAAAAGGACCAAAAAGAACCGAAAAGGAAATCATTTTTTTTTGTAATCGAAGGAAATTAGAAAGTTGCAAATCTTTGAAAACATTATACTGTGACAGGACTAGTTTTAACTTACATGTGAAAAAAAATATTCACTAAATAAGGGCCCCTAGTTATTTTTTGGGGGCCCCTTTATAGCTTGTTGTTTGGTGTGAGCCAAGACTTCCTGTTGAAGACCGTACTTTGACCTATAATATTTAACTTGTTCAAAATATGACTTGGATAGAGGGTTGTCACACCTTCTTATATTTACGTAAACAAATATTTAATTGATAAGATTAAAATCCTTGATGAAAAATAAATAATAATTAAGCATACATATATCATGTATATATATATATTAAAAAAATATTACTAAAAAAACAAGTTATATTGTTTCTCTTTTGTAAGTTCACATATCCCAATAAATGCACAATCTAAATTTGAATTATAATTATGAAAAATTGTAAGAATATAAAAAAATCTGTGTATATATCCATTGTTTTAACTTTATATAATAAATATATATGTATCCTCTTTTTCGGTTCTTTTCAGCATGTTCAGTCCTTTTCGGTTCTTTTTGGTCCTTTTCTGTCCTTTTCGGTTCTTTTCTGTAAATCGTCGCTCTTTTCTGTAAATTGTTGGACCAGAGTTTTTGTCATCAGTTATACATATATATTATGTATATATATATATATATATGTATAACTGATGACAAAAACTCTGGTCCAACAATTATGTATAACTGATGACAAAAACTCCGGTCCAACAATTTACAGAAAAGAGCGACGATTTACATGCACATGATGCATATATATATATATATTTAATATATATATATATATATAAAAAATATATATATGCATCATGTGTATGTTATATTGATACTATTTAATAAAGTTGTTTTCTTCTGAAATGATTTTTTTTCTGTACCATTTTTCCCCACATTGTTCAACTAATCATGCTAATGGAAACAATGAACATGATAAACTGTCCATTTGTAAAAGAACTCAAGACTTGGGTGAGTAAATTATCAAAAAGCTCAACAATAAACTGTAAATACTAAATTATAAGTGGCAAAAGTGACTTTAAGCTTCTAAATATATATTGCAAAAGACTTACACTTCTGATTCATTTTTTGACAAAACATATATGATATGAGGCTGAGATTCCATTTCTGATCCTTCACCTTGCATGGATATGAGTTTTTCAAGGTCAACCTCAGTAACAGAATCTGTTGGTATGGTGATGACCTGTCCAAGGTCATCTTCATTTTTAACTGCATATTCAAAATGTCCAGAGCCATTCGTAGTTGCATATTCTGTTGGCATGGTGATGACCTGTTGATGTTCACTTTCAGTTAAAGAGGTATATTCTGTTGGTATGGTGATGACATGCCCTTCATTCCCATCCATATATTGCAACATATCCATAGGAATTGTTATGACTTGTGTACCAATGTCATCAATGTCTGCAGGCAAAATAACCTTATGTTTAAGGTCATTGTCTGTTATTGCCATGGCAACAGTATTTTCATTGCCATCAATTGTGTTTTCTGTTGGCAAAGCGATCACATGTTCTTTAATATCTCCATCTGTTGTTGCTATGACAACAGCATCTTCAGGAATAGAATTAACATCTACATCAGACATAATGGAAATGTTTGACTGTTCACAAGACTTTACAGGTAAAATATTATGCTGTGTTTCTCCAGAAATTAAATAAGTTACATGTGTTTCCCGACCTATTCCTACAAAAAAAGACAGTCATCAGTTTTGTTCAAATTGATTATCATTATTAACTCGTCCTAGATACCAAGATTGAAATTTTTCACGCCAGAAGCATGTTCATCTCAGCAATGCTCTAAAAAAAGAAATTTAAAAATGCAGATATTTAGTAACAAGTTATAAAAGCATTGAAAGCCCAAATTTATTTATTGTCAAGATAAACTGTGTAAGTTAGTCATTATATTCAGCTGCTCTATGTCAATGATGGCTGCATTTTTGAACGAGAAAATCTAACAGGGACATGGGAGAGGGAGTGAATTATTTGAGTTATTGTAAACATGGTAAGAGTTAAAATTTCAAAAGATTTCAATTTTATGAATGTATAAACGTTTACAAAATTATGTTGTCATTGTTTATCATCTGTCTCTCAGTGTGTATAGCAAGAAAATATATGCAAATTAAGGTGGTACCTAACACTACAGGGAGATAACTCTATAAAGTCAGCTTAACGTTTTAATTACGTTGTGTTGTAAAGGGAATATTAAGCTTCTCAATGATCAAAATTGGTGTATGTCAAACTGCTATATAACCAGTGTAATTTTTCTGACAAAACGGTTGGTTCAAAATCTTTGAAATTTTTATATTTTTGTTAAAGGGTCAAAGTAAATACATTTGTACTTTGACAAAATTTTATGAAAATTAAACATGTCAAATCAATTTTAGTGAAAGTGTTGGGTACCACCTTAAGAAAAAGGAATGTGTTTGAGGACTCGTCCTACTAACACAATAAAAAGTAACCATGGTAACTATCTTTACCAGAATGGAGATTTTCTGTTGTGGAATTACTATCGTCACCATTAATACTGTTCATAATATTTGAGCTGTCCATAGTGAAATTAACTATTAAATGATTCTCATTTCCATCCATTCTAAAAAATAAATTAGAAACATTATACAATCATGACAATAGCTACAAAAATAAGGATAGAAATATGGCGTTATGTCATAAATTTGCTTCATTAGAGTGCAATTTGTGATTTAAAAGTTATCAGTAATGTCTAGATGTCCAATACATGTAATATTTAAACAAATTAATTGATTGTGCCACAAAACTTTCCAAGTCAGAAGCCTGTTATTCAGTGGTTGTTGTTTGTTACCATACATGTTTATCATATATATATTTATTTTTGTTTGAAGTTTTTTTGGTTTTGTACGTAAATCAGGCTTTTGTTGTTTTTCTCATTTCAATTGTTTTCCGTTTTGTTATGTCATGTATGTGAAATTTAAAAAAAAAGATGTGATATATTGCCAATGAGACAACTCTACGCAAGAGACCAGATGACACAGAAATTAACAACTACATGTATAGGTCACCTTTTGAAACCTGCAAATTAGTATGGGTTTGACTTATCATTAATGACTATATATTCACTGACCTACAGTACATGTACATGTGTACCTTATATCTACTCATTTGTTTTCTGGTCATGCTGCCAGGTGGATAGAGGTCTCATTGGCAATCATACGAGGATTCATACATCTCCTTAGTCTATGTTTTGAAAACTTTCAGGTTTAAATTTCAAAATACTGTAATGTCGATGTTGATTGTCTTTGTTTATTCAACATGTTTTAAAAACAAGCTTGGACGCTTAAGACATAGTAGGAAGGTGTCACAGCAAGAAAGACAAACAGCTGAAGGACGCTTCCGGGTGCGGGAATTTCTCGCTGCATTGAAGACCTGTTGGTGACTTTCTGCTGTTGTCTGTTCTATGGTCGGGTTGTTGTCTCTTTGACACATTCCCCTTTTCCATTCTGAATTTATTTGAAGGCGTCATAGCAAGGTGGGTTGTAATAAAGGAACCTTGATGAAGAAGGGTACCTTTGCAATTCATGAAAAATATCGGTAAAAAATCTTACCAAAGGATGTTAACCATGTCAACGGTAATATTTAGTGCATTTTGCTAAAATATACATTTTCTACTTGACATGCTTGATAACAAAAATCAACTGATTTTGACAAATCACAATCAAATAATTATTTGAGACCTCTGACCTGGGATCAGTATATCTAAGGGAAATGATTCTGATCATGCATAAAGGCTTTTCAGTATAAAATTAATAAAGTACCGAGCTACATGAAACTTTACTAGATTAATAGATTTTTGAAGCATCACACTGCAAAAGCATTGAGATTGCTCAATAAATTATCCATATTAAAACAAACTCAACAAATATAAATTTTATTCTAATCATTCTAATGTAGGTATATTTTGTCATACATGTATAAAATTACCAATATACATGTGATTTCTTTGATGTAAAGTGCCATCAGCGCCATTTTATTATTACCCTTTTTGCATTTTGTACTCTTCTGTGATGAAATTAATGTGAATTATGACAATTTTGATGTGACAGAATGCAATTTAGGTGCACTGGCATTTAATGAAATCAGTAGTAATTAGTCAATGCGAGAACATATTTTACAGATGTCGGTTTCTGTATGGTGTTATTGATTAACTATGACTTGTTAATGAAATCGGCTAATATTAGGTAACTACATGTAGTGTCAAGTCTCTTCAATATACAATGTATATGTTCCTGCTCCGACAAATAGCGATATAATGGATATTTTGATATATCACTTTATTTATTTTTTTACCAATTTGACACTAGCGTAAGATGAGAATGACTGTTTAACTCTGACATCAATAAAATTGAGAATGGAAATGGGGAATGTGTCAAAGAGACAACAACCCGACCAAATAAAAAACAACAGCAGAGGGTCACCAACAGGTCTTCAATGTAGTGAGAAATTCCGGCACCCGGAGGCGTCCTTCAGCTGGCCCCTAAACAAATATATACTAGTCCAGTGATAATGAACGCCATACTAATTTCCAAATTGTACACAAGATTGTACACAAATTGTACACATTTCAAGAATGTATCACAGCAAAAAATTAAATTGGCCTTTTTTATTTTAGTTAAATTTCGGGGTACTTGGGTAAGGTTGTTTTATACCTACAGGAACCGTAGCTCTCATGTCCTTATATTTTTTTTTCTCTATTTGTGGACTATCCGCAAAATAAAAAAAGATATATAGAAAGGACCATAAAACTATTAAAAGATACGGTTCCGCAGCTAGATGGTTTTACTGACACATTTAGGTTTTAAGGTATGAAGGTTTAAAAATCGCTTTATGTACAAATAAGTTTTAGGACTGTTGCTGGTGTTTTGTAGTGGTAAGTATATTTAGAGTCATTGTCATATTGATTAGATAAAGGGGTACATGATCTCAGGTGCTCCGGAAGGGTAGGAAAATCGTGCTCCTAATTTGGCACACGTACGACTGATCTATCTGGGTAAAACATTTCAAGAAAATTCATTTCCTGAAAACAACTTTGGTGGGAATAAATGTTTTTTTTTAGTCATTGTGAATGTGAGCAAAATGCATATATGGCCATACTTTGTATCAGAGAAAAAATAAACAGAGAAAATTGTCACCGGAAGTACTGTCAAAATAGTAAACCCCGGACACGTTACGGAAAATGGCTGTCTCACGAGAGGAGGCGAGACTTTGAGTTTGATCCTGATATTTTGCAGAAATGAAACGTAGCTGACGACAATTCTTAATATGTTCCATGTATGTCAGTTGATAAAGTAATGATGACTCACTTAGTTGAGTTTTGAACTTGTAGAATAATCAGATAAAACCCCTGTTCGTCTGACAAAATCAGACATATCAAATGAGACATTTGTCAAATTTTATAGGTGGAAATCAAACAAATTTAAGTTATTATTAATTTCACTTTGATGTATATATAGATCTGCTTAACAACCTTTATACCTATACCTGCGCTATATCTTTATGAATATACCTGCTCCATGATCCTTCTGATTATACCTGCTCCGTGTATTTATGAACATACCTGCCCCGTATCTTTATGAAATGCATATGGGTCTCATTGGGGTCTAAGCGTGACACGGTATTGCCGATATTTTGTAAGCATGACTCGCGAAAGTCAAATTATTGTGTGTGAAAACTGGAAATGAAGTTTAGCGGGACAAGGGAAATTGCAAAAAAAATGAGAATTGCTTACGTACATAGTGTAAGTGGGATACAGGAATCTGACAAAACAGTAAGTGGGATCCGGGATCAGAACCCCCCAATGAGACCCCCCTATGAATATACCATGTGAACCTGCTCTGTATTTTTCTGTTTACTCTTTGCCTATGTATATAACTGTTCTGTATCTTTATAAACATACCTGCTCCAGTCCATATCTTTATGATTATAACTGCTCCATATCTTTATGCAGATACCTGCTATGTATCTATGAATAAACCTGCTCCATATCTTTATGAATGAACCTGCTCTGTATCTTTATGAATACTCATATACCTATACCTATGTATGTAACTGCTCAGTATCTTTATTAATATACCTGTTCCGTTTCATTATCATGCATATATCTGCTGACCTCAGATGTGGTACCTTTCATAAATCTACAAGTTTAACGCAGGTCTGTGTAAATACAAGTTGTTCTTTGAGTAATTAACTTTTCAAAACACTAGTTTATATAGCAAATGTATAGCATGTATAGATAGGGGATTAATAAAGGAATCCAAAGAGCAAAAAAAATACATAGGTCACCGTGCTTGTTTTCAAAATATAAGCCATTGAAATTTTGGCGGGAAAATATTCTCTCTTGACTTTTCATAGCTTTATCATTGACAAGTTGAAGTTCTCAAAAATTGTTAAAAAGTAATTAAAATTTTATAAGAATTTAACAGATGGCTTATCATTATCAATGATTATACATGTAAAAGATTTACAAAAAGAAAAATGGGGGTCACCTGGCAAATTTTTTCAAGGCATTCAAATGGATAAAACCAGAGGATTCTGAAAATCTGACAAAAAATCTAAAACATGACAAGCCAGCTTCCTTAATATTGATAGGATGCAATCCTTTATTCTGTTTTCCATTAAGATCATACCTGCCAACTGTCACTATTTGCATTGGATTTCTCCGATGAAAGCTCCCAAATAGATATTTTAAAAGAGCAATTTTGTCCAAAATTTTAAACAAAACAGTTAATTTTACAATGCTTTAAAAAGTATGAATAAGCCAAAAAACAACAATAAGATACATGTACATTTGAAGATCCCCTTGAAGTTTTTTTAAGACGGTAAGAGCCATCTTGCACGTAAAACACCCATGAACATTTTGAAAAGTTGGCAGGTACATAAAATTGAGAATGGAAATGGGGTATATTCATAAAGATACATGTATGTATACATGATGTAAGATCTTTCCTTTAACAAACGAATTCAGAGGGGATTTTGGGGTAAACATATATATATTGTATTGCGCAAGGAGAAAATTGTTAAAGATAATTTATAAAATGAGGACCTGTCTGTACGTATTAGCCTATGGATCAGTTTTGAAAAAGAGGTGAATGTGCAAAGGGGAGGTGGCACACATATTTTGAGTTACAAAAATGAGTTAGTTGTTCAGAGGTGATACCACTCTGATGCATTCTCAGTGATATCATGGATAGAGGTCAGACTCTTTTCCAACAGATCAGGCCAAATAAAAATATATGTGTGGTTCCAGTGACCCTACCCTCCCTACTTTTTCGTCTTGAAATTAGCCTACATGTACCCGAAAGATTTTATTGTCATTTTTCATTAAGCACTGTTAAAGTCAGAATGATGCTTCCATAGACTCAATGTAAAAAAAAACACCATAAAATAAAAATAATCCCTACCTACCTACATGACCTACCCTAACTTTTTTTCAGATGTAACTGGAACCACACATACTATTTTATTTGGCCTCATCATTTAAAATTATGAAATTTGGTATGATTGCCATGAATAAAACATGTAAAACATTACCATCCTCCAGTGTTCAAATGATTTATATGTTAATAATAATAGGTCACTGTTTGACAACATGATCAAGCTATAAAGAGGAACAGAGATGACAAAATTTTGAAAAATCAAGTTATGAAAACAACTGCCTGATTTGTGGTAAAAATACTAAATTAAAGAAAACACATTAAATATATATAAATAACAGTTCTTAGGATATAAAACTCCAAATTCAAATTAAGACATAAATTGACCAATCAAATAACTTAAGAATTTCAGTGGTCATGCACAAAAATTATTATACATGTCAAGTTATCTAAGGACAGAAGAAAGATACAATGTAAGGGGAGATAATTCCGACTTTTTAATGTAAGAAAAATAGGCAAATATTATTAGAAATATAACCCCTGACCATGCTGACTGTATGGTATAGAACAATTATTGATTCAAAAGGGACTATCAATTTACCAAGAAATGGCTAAATTTTTTTTAAATTCCTTGTTTATAATTATTACAAATTGTGCTAGTTTATCTCGGTCAATTTATCATCAACATGATTTACATGATTTGTGTGCATGGTCTAAAGTATAATCATGATTCAATGTGTAAAAGCAGTATGAGAAAAAATTGTAGTATCCAATCCCTGCCTCATCAAAAACAAGCTATGGCAATCATGCCAATGTATGGCATGAACTAAGTAAATTGAACTATAGTTTAAAAAAATGGATGTTAGGCCACATCAATTTGATTCCTTGTTCGACGGACCCGCCCGCACCTATTTTTTTCAAAACAGAATTTTTTTATTTTTTTTATATTCCCGCTTCCCGCATCCGGAAATGTAATCATGTCTATTTCCCTCACCGTTTTTTTTGTAAATATTATAAAAAGATATCAACATTGGTTTCTTTCCCCCTTACTTATATTCCCTATCAAAACATGTTCGTTGTTAGAATAAAGTACAAAGAACTTCTGAAGGATTTGCCTTCAACTGCAATTATATTGTATGCTGGCAAAACAAAACTATCTATAGCCGCTGCATGTTTATGCACCTGTCCTGATTGATTCAGGGGCCTGTCGTTCAGCAGTTATCGTTTGTTGATGTTGTTCATTGGTATTTTCCCGTTTGGATATATAAATTAGATCGTTGGTTTTCCTGTTCGAATTGTGTACGCTAATAATTTTGGGATCCTTTATAGCTTGCTGTTTGGTCTGTATCAAAGCCCTGTGTAAAAGGCGTACTTTGACCTGTGTTTATTATTGTCAGGTTGAGAACAACCCTCCCTCAGACAAGGGGTCATTTTACTGATGTAGAAAAGAAAATAGAAATACCAAGGATTTGTATAGTTCTTCTATACAAAGCTTTTGAAAAACTTAAAATTTGGTACTCAAAAAGAGGAGAGTTAGGCAGCAACCATTTGATTTTCTGGGGGGGGCTATGGTTTTTTTTTGGAAAAAAAAGTTTGTTTCCAGGTTTTGGTGAAAAAAATAATTTGTTTTGGACCCTGAGAAAAAAAAATTGTTTGTTCCACCCTCAGCTCCCACTATATGTAATGCTAAAATTGAAAGAAAAAAATTGTTTTCGGTTTGTCGCTAAAAAAATAGATTGTTCTTCGCCCAAGGCGAAAAAAAAAGTTTGCACAGAAAAAAAAACATAGCCCCCCCCCCCCCCAGAAAATCAAGTGGTTGCTGCCTTACATCATATTTTAAACAACTTTTTCTAAAAGAGGGGTCCACTTATTTTGAATAATATTAAACTGTTAAGGTAAATGTGTTAATTTAACATGGTTATAGTCCAGGAATATTACAAAATTCTTGGACATATTTTGACCATTTAATACTAGATAGATATATAGTTCTTTTAGAAAATATGAGCCCTTTTGTACAAACAAATATATTATAACTTATATTGATCCCTCATAAAACATGTAAAAGGGATATTTATAACATTAAGGGGTTGCCCCCAAACTGATTATGACTTGGATTGAGAATTGTCTCATTGTCAGTCACACATACATAAACCAGATTAAATTATTTCTTGGTGAACAGGGAAAAAATACTTCAGAAATTAAAGAAATGTCAAAGTACAAGTTATAAATCAAGTTTTATTATTGTCAAAACCTACTATTTTATGTTTACAAAAAAAAAATATAATCGCTCGCCTTTACTTTTCAAGCTTCGCCTCAAAAATTTGCAAATTAAATATTTTTTTATTAAAATTTTCAAATCGCTCGCTCGCCCCAAATTTTGGAGTCCAAAAATCCGTAGAACAAGAAATTAATTTGGTGTGGCCTTACATATTTATTCATAATTAACATGTACATTTACCATGTTTACACATGATGTGTCTGTGAAATTACAGATTATTTTTATGCCCCATTTATGGGCATTATGTTTTCTGGTCTGTGCGTCCGTTCGTCCGTCCGTTCGTCTGTTCGTTCGTCCGTCTGTCCCGCTTCAGGTTAAAGTTTTTGGTCGAGGTAGTTTTTGATGAAGTTGAAGTCTAATCAACTTGAAACTTAGTACATATGTTCTGTATGATATGATCTTTCTAATTTTAATTCCAAATTAGAGATTTAACCCCATTTTCACGGTCCACTGAACATAGAAAATGATAGTGCGGATGGGGCATCCATGTACTGGGGACACATTCTTGTTAATGAGTTATTTTTTTTTCATGATAGATGAAATTTTGATATGTAACTTTTAACTGATGATGAATTTTCTTTGTTTTAGATAAGATGACCCCTTGATTTTCAACATGAGTCTCATCATTGATTATGGTCAACTAGCAGAAGATCATCAAAGTTTACTGGTACTGGTTAACCAGACTGGTACCTTACTTAATAATAAGACATTTAACAGAGCTTGGGAAAGGATACACAAATGTAATTGTATCGGGATACCAGGACAAAAAAGAAAAGCATGGGTTAGGTACAAAAGGTTTTACCCCAAAGAAAATAATGAATGGGGTGATTTTCAAGCTCATAGAAAAGTTCTTGGACTTGTTTCAGTCGGAGAATGCTCAAATATTCAAGAATTTGAAGATTTATTTGACTGTTACAAAAAAGTAAAGGAGGAATATTCAGATACTCTGTTTAATTCAAGATTGATTATTTTTGGAATGAACCGTGATGGTTCTCCTTTGTCGGAAGAAGATAAAAGAAAATTTTTAAAAAGTGGTAAAACTTCACCTGTGCATAGTGAAGATAGTGGAGTAACTTCTGATCTCAGTCCTACAGAAGTTTGTGGTGAAGTAGACTCTACCAAAGACAATAAGATTCAAAATGATCCAGAAATAAGTGGCAGACCACATAGTAATAGTTTAACCAAAGAAAGTACTGGAGCTGAAGTCGTTTTCTTCCCCTGCATTGATGAATGTCCAGATTTAGAAGAGAAATTAAAGGAATTCATTTCTTCCATATTTTTTGTTTTGGATGGGAAGCGTTTGGACAGGTCATTTGAAAGAGCTGATAGAATGCAGCTTATTTGTGCTCCATTTGAGAAAAAAGACTACGTCGGTCTGGATACTGATACAAAGTAAGTTATCTCCCCTTAAGATGTGTTAATATCATCAGACATCTCTCCTCAAGATACCGATACAAAGTAAATTATCTCCCCTTAAGATGTGTTAATATATCATCAGACATCTCTCCTCAAGATACCGATACAAAGTAAATTATCTCCCCTTAAGATGCGTTAATATCATCAGACATCTCTCCTCAAGATACTGATACAAAGTAAGTTATCTCCCCTTAAGATGTGTTAATATCATCAGACATCTCTCCTCAAGATACTGATACAAAGTAAGTTATCTCCCCTTAAGATGCGTTAATATCATCAGACATCTCTCCTCAAGATACTGATACAAAGTAAGTTATCTCCCCTTAAGATGCGTTAACATCATAAGACATCTCTCCTCAAGATACTGATACAAAGTAAGTTATCTCCCCTTAAGATGCGTTAATATCATCAGACATCTCCCCTCAAGATACTGATACAAAGTAAATTATCTCCCCTTAAGATGCGTTAATATCATCAGACATCTCTCCTCAAGATACTGATACAAAGTAAGTTATCTCCCCTTAAGATGTGTTAATATCATCAGACATCTCTCCTCAAGATACTGATACAAAGTAAGTTATCTCCCCTTAAGATGCGTTAATATCATCAGACATCTCTCCTCAAGATACTGATACAAAGTAAGTTATCTCCCCTTAAGATGCGTTAATATCATCAGACATCTCCCCTCAAGATACTGATACAAAGTAAATTATCTCCCCTTAAGATGCGTTAATATCATCAGACATCTCTCCTCAAGATACTGATACAAAGTAAGTTATCTCCCCTTAAGATGCGTTAATATCATCAGACATCTCCCCTCAAGATACTGATACAAAGTAAGTTATCTCCCCTTAAGATGTGTTAACATCATAAGACATCTCTCCTCAAGATACTGATACAAAGTAAGTTATCTCCCCTTAAGATGCGTTAATATCATCAGACATCTCCCCTCAAGATACTGATACAAAGTAAGTTATCTCCCCTTAAGATGTGTTAACATCATAAGACATCTCTCCTCAAGATACTGATACAAAGTAAGTTATCTCCCCTTAAGATGTGTTAATATCATCAGACATCTCTCCTCAAGATACTGATACAAAGTAAGTTAAATCTCCCCTTAAGATGCGTTAATATCATCAGACATCTCTCCTCAAGATACTGATACAAAGTAAGTTATCTCCCCTTAAGATGCGTTAATATCATCAGACATCTCTCAAGATACTGATACAAACTTAGTTATCTCCCTTAAGATTCTCCTCCTCTCAAATGCTCAAGACACTGTTTCAAAGAAAGTTATCTCCCCTTAATCAGTCAGGGGTGCTACTTAAACAAGTGATTTCATTATCACCTATTACAGTGATTTTTTATATTCAGTAATCACCTATTTGAGTGATTTTGGTGTTTTCTTTGATCTTCAAATGCTAATTTCATTGATTTTCCATATTTTCACAAACTTTTCTATAATTTTCCTTCATAAATCAATTATCCCTTTATCTTTGGATATCAATTTCACCAGTGCGCTTGGGCAGAAAGTTAGTGCGCTAAAGCTTTTAAAAGTACCCTTGGGAATTGTTCTGTAATCAAATATTCATTAACTACTCTTACTATCAGACAAAGGTCAACAATATTAGGTGACCTGATTGGTTTTCTTTAGAATTAGAATGATTTATTCTAAGGTTATGTCCTGATCTACAATTTATTCCAGTTTTTGCATATTCAAATAAACTGTAAAAACTGGTAGGCTTATCAAGCCAATGACAATTTCTGCATGTACATAGATGTTTTTTCAATGGAATTCTGGTCTTGTTACCAATAAAAAAATCAAGCTTGAGGGAAAAATATCCCAAAAATGTTATAAACACTTATTGAAGTGATTAGATTTTAACTTCTCAAATTACTTGTTTCAGTGATTTTGAAAAGTCTGTGCGAAAATTTTAAATATTTCACAGCCAGGATCACTCAAAGAAGTGATTTTAAAATCACTTGTTTAAGTACCACCCCTGACTGTTAATAGACTGATATAAATTAAGTTGTCCCCCCTCAAAATATTTATTCAAAGTAAGTAATTATCTCCCCTTAATATACTATTCAAAGTCAGTATATTTCCCTTAAACATGTTAAAAATACTATTAAAAAGTTAGTAATATCCCCTTAAAATACTGATTCAAAGTAAGTTACCTCCCCTTTAAATACTAAATACTAATGAATTTAACTACCCACAAGATACACAGATATAGTAATTTATATATGATTTGTTAGATATTTTTTGCAGAGATTCTTATATGAAATTACTTTCATATTTTACAGATCATTTAGAAAGAAATGCCAGGGTCGTCTACGTAAACATTTAGCAGACCTATGTTTACAAGCAGGTATATCAGGGGAGGCTATTCTACATTATGAGACTGCTATTGATATCCTGAAACCAGTGAATGATTGGCTGTGGATTGGTGGTAAGTTAAAATAGATTAATACATTATGAAGCAAGGCTTTACACATTTAAACAAATTCTCTATTTATAAATTCAGAAATTATTTAAAAGGAAGCAAAGTTCCCACTCCCACAGGCAAAGTTGACCTATGACATGTATGATGGATTTGGGTTTTCTTTTTGTATTAAAGTAGGGAGAGTGTGGTAGAATTTCCATTGAGAAAACTATCCATCAAAGTAAGAATAAAGTGGATATAAGCAGTTTGGGAACATGAATGTCTCATTTACGTTCATATTGCTTCTTACCTCCTCACATTTAAAAAGTACTATACTTGTACATCCTTGGCTTTCAATTTCTTTATTTTAGTATTTCTTGATTAAAGTGGCTCCAATGTACAAAATTTATGATGTCTTACTCTTCTTTATATGATAATTTGAATTTACATAGATTCTTATTATAAACCTAAAAACACAAAATGTAATTAGATATATATTTATTTTGTTGATGGAATGATAACCATGATTATCATGATTATATGAATATGGTTTAAACTTCAAATGAGGAAGTCAAGTAAGGCCATAATCTTTACTGAAATTTAAACTTTTAATGTGATTATGATCTATAAACTTAATACTAACATCATTTGAATATTGAATTTAGATACTAATAACTGAAGAGAGTACTTATATAAATGTCAAGAGTCTTTACATCAAAATGAAAGTAGAACTTTATGACATTATAGAAAAGCCATTATTATACATGGTATATAAGGAGATATGAGATATAACTCAGTCAGACAGCAACCCAGTGCCACACAAAAAATCACATCTTTATATGATCCCACCTTGTTATAGTTCCTTGACTTTGAAACGTTCACCATGTTTCGTAGTACAAAGTTAATGTTTGTGTTTAGGTTTGTTTAAAAGGAAATCTCTGACATGAAAAGTCAATGGTATTTGGTATGCAGTTGTATCAGCATGGACAAATCTGATTTCTATGGAGATTGTTTAACCCTGTACCTTCAGTCATGGTTCATTAACTTTAAAATTATTTGAATATTTGCATAACTTACATGTTTATTAGTATAGTTATTTAGATTCAACATTTGCATATACATGTATATAAATCAAAATAAGGTGTGAGCATGACATATCTCTGTAGATTTGATATATTTGATACATGACTTTGACAAAATGTTGAATTCAATGCACAAAATAAATTTGTCAGAATTTTATACTGCAAATTCGGGAAAAAAATCATGACCCAATTGATATCAGATGTCAATTAGAATTTCCCAAATGTTCTGGAAATTCTTTGTTTGAGAGAATTTCTGTAAACTAAGGTTAAATACTAATTATTTGCTTATATTTTCAGCTTGTTTTGAAGGGTTGTGTTCAGCCTCTGTAATACTAGTCTATCCACGAGTGAAGAGTCAGACACTGCGACGGGTGGAATCTATGTCTGTCAAGCCAGGTTCTTCAATGGGGAAGGAAACTAAAAACAGGGCAGGTGTGTTCTTTAGTTTGCATTTTTTTTTTAAATAACAACTGTGACTAAAAAATACTTCGCCAACCAAAAGTGTGTCAGGATAGAGACAAGTCTTTCATTATGTTGTACTGTTGTACTACTGTCCCAGGTTAGGGGAGGGTTGGGATCCTGCTAACATGTTTAACCCCACCACATTATTTATGTATGTGCCTGTCCCAAGTCAGAAGCCTGTAATTCAGTGGTTGTCGTTTGTTTATGTGTTACATACATTTGTTTTTCGTTCATTTTTGTCGAGCCTGCAACTTTTGTTGCAGAAAGCTCGACATAGGGATAGTGATCCGGCGGCGGCGGTGTTAGCTAACTTCTTAAAAGCTTTATATTTTAGAAGGTGGAAGACCTCGATGCTTCATACTTTGTATATAGATGCCTCATGTTACGAAGTTTCCGTCAGTCACATGTCCAATGTCCTTGACCTCATTTTCATGGTTCAGTGACCACTTGAAAAAAAAGTTCAAATTTTTTGTAATGTTGAATTCTCTCTTATTATAAGTAATAGGATAACTATATTTGATATGTGCGTACCTTGAAAGGTCCTCATGTCTGTCAGACAGTTTTCACTTGACCTCAACCTCATTTCATGGATCAGTGAACAAGGTTAAGTTTTGGTGGTCAAGTCCATATCTCAGATACTACAAGCAATAGGGCTAGTATATTCGGTGTATGGAAGGACTGTAAGGTGTACATGTCCAACTGGCAGGTGTCATCTGACCTTGACCTCATTTTCATGGTTCAGTGGTTATAGTTAAATTTTTGTGTTTTGGTCTGTTTTTCTCATACTATATGCAATAGGTCTACTATATTTGTTGTATGGAATGATTGTAAGGTGTACCTATCTAGCGGGCAGATGTCATGTGACCTTGACCTCATTTTCATGGTTCAGTGGTCAAAGTTAAGTTTTTGAGTTTTGGTCTTTTTATCTAATACTATATGCCATAGGCCATCTATATTTGGTGTATGGAAATATTTTATGATCTTTATGTCAGTCGCGCAGGTTTTATTTGACCGTGACCTCATTTTCATGGTTCATTGCACAGTGTTAAGTTTTAGTGTTTTGGTCTATTTTTCTTAAACTATAAGTAATAGGTCAACTATATATGTTGTATAGAAGCATTGTTAGCTGTACATGTCTGCCTGGCATGGTTCATCTGACCTTGACCTCATTTTCAAGGTTCATTGGTCTTTGTTTAGTTATCTTGGTTAATGTTAAGTTTATGTGACAGCTGTATTAAAGCTTAGCTTTATACTTAGGACTATCAACATAATATCAATGATTAGTATAGGCGAGACATTTCAGCGTGTGCACTCTTGTTTTATTTAAATAAGGTCGTTTGTTTTCTCGTTTGAATTGTTTTACATTGTCATATCGGGGCCTTTTATAGCTGACTATGCGGTATGGGCCTTGCTCATTGTTGAAGGCCGTACGGTGACCTATAGTTGTTAATGTCTGTGTCATTTTGGTCTCTTGTGGACAGTTGTCTCATTGGCAATCATACCACAACTTCTTTTTTATATTTCCGTATTTTAAAACATCTCATTTTCAACGCCTCATAAATTCAACAATGTTCAAATCGGTATTAAGTTTTGAAAAGTTACTTGTTAGGTTATTTATGCCTGTTTGCAGTGTTGCAGCTATCAAAGTAAGGAGACATATTAATATAAGCACGTGTTGCTTGTTTCTTAATCCTAATTGTGAATGTGTTTATAAGATATACTTGTATAATTCATAATAAAATATTGTTAAGATCAAATTATTGAACATATATGACCAAATGGTTATAAGATTTAGCTGCAGCTAGCATAATAAAAGAGTGGCGAAAGATACCAGAGGGACAGTCAAACTCTAAGATAGAAAAATAAACTGACAACATCATGGCTAAAAAAGAAAAAAAGACAAACAAACAAATAATATAACACAAGACACAACATAGAAAACTAAAGACTAAGCAACTTGAACCCAATCAAAAACTGGGGGTGAGCTCAGGCACTCTGGAAGGGTAAGCAGTTCCTGCTCCACATGTGACATCCATCGTGTTGCTCATGTTATAACAAATCCGGTATAGTCTTAATTTGATAGGTCACATTTGTGAAAAGGTAATGGATTGTAGTTAAAACATAAGAAACATATCCCATATCATCTGTGAAAAGGATAAATTTGACTCTTGTATAGATGCTATATATACTGAACAGTTAACTTCAGGCCTATGAGTTTTTATTCTGTCATGCAAAAAGACGGACAATCTGAAATTTAAATATGAACATTTGACCGTAAACTTTTAACACTTCTCATGCTATTGTAAATTGTAAATTATTGCAATATTTTGATTATTGCTAAAAATGTGTCAGGAATATAATCACAATAATTTAAACTCAAATTTTGATTTTTATGCCCCACCTACAATAGTAGAGGGGCATTATGTTTTCTGGTCTGTGCCTCTGTTCGTCCGTCCGTCCGTTCTTTTGTTTCGTTCTTTCGTTCGTTTGTCCGTGCGTCCGTTCTTCCCACTTCAGGTTAAAGTTTTTGGTCAAGGTAGTTTTTGATGAAGTTGAAGTCCAATCCACTTGAAACTTGGTACACAGGTTCCCCATGATATGATCTTCCAAATTACAGTTTTGACCCCAATTTCATGGTCCACTGAACATAGAAAATGAAAGTGCAAAGTTCAGGTTAAAGTTTTTGGTCAAGGTAGTTTTTTGATGAAGTTAAAGTCACATCTACATGAAACTAAGAACACATGTTCCCTATGATATGATCTTTCTAAGTTTAATTCCAAATTAAAGTTTTGACCCCAATTTCACAGTCCACTGAACATAGAAAATTAAAGTGAGAGTGGGGCATCCGTGTACTATGGACACATTCTTGTTTTTTATGAATTACACAGGATTCTTCACAATATCGCAAACTCGCATTTTAGACTTAAATGACAAAATCGCAATAATCAATGCACGCAATAATATCTGAATTTGCAGTATCATATAAAATATGAATGTCACCTGGATCTTTTTTGTAGGAAGTTTAAAGCACAACTTGACTACCAATGGATTACAGGAATTAGCTGACCCTGTAGCAAAGACTGCACTTAATCCTGCAGATATCATTGATAAGTACAGAGAATGCATACTTAATTATAGCAAGGTAAAGTGTCCCAAACAATTTATAAAACTAATAACTATTTCTTTCAGTTTTCAACTTCAAGGTATTTCTATATAACAGATATGTAAACAAATTCTTTTTTTAACAGTGTGGTTCCATATTTAGAAGAAAAAAGCCTGTTTAGTTGTGGTGCAACTGTCTAATGAATAAAGCATTCAGAAATACCAGGTTTTAATTGTGTACACCAGAGGCACATTTTTGTCTTCAAAAGACTAGTATCAGTTACACATGTACATGAATCAACAAAGCTCAAGAGGCCCAAGAAAATATGAAGTTGATGAGCATTAATTATAAGACCCCAAAATTCAAAAAGGTTTTGCCAAATACAGCAAATTCTATTATCTATCTCCAATCAACAAAGTTCAAAAGGCCCAAGAAAATATGAAGTTGATGAGCATTAATTATAAGACCCCAAAATTCAAAAGGTTTTGCCAAATACAGCAAATTCTATTATCTATCTCCAGGGTAAAAAATCCTTAGAATCAAAAAAAAAGAAAAAGATTTTTACCAACAGCTAATTTATAGTTATGAACATGTTAACACAGAAGTGTAGACTACTTGGCTAGTGATATACTCAAGGAGATCTAAATTGATTCAAATGTAAAACAATAGTTATTATTTTTTTTAAGTCAGCTTTTGGTTGTGCCAATGTTGCATGTATTAAAATATTGATAAATATTTTAGTAGTAAACTTTACATGTTCTAAAAAAAATACTTCTTTTTAAATTTTGTTATTTTGTAGTTCAAGCTAGCAGCTGTAATTGAGTTGGAAGCATGTTTAAAAGCTTGTAGATTCCTTATTCAACAAAGAGTAAGTATTGACACTCATGTTCAACCAAAAATGTCCTATTTAAGATAGGTATATATATATACTATAAATTCAGAAATTAATGCCAGGTTTTTATTATAGCGAAAAATGTGACAGAGTTATAGACAATATTTTATATGAATTAAACAGGATTTTTGTCAAAATTGTAAATATTAAAATCACATTTATTAAGTCTAAAATTTATTACAAAATCACAATAAAAAATGCATGCAATAATTTCTGAATTTACAGCACTGTAATATTCAGAAACTATTGCAATATTTTTATTGTAGCAAATATGGAGACTGTCAGGTTGGGTAATGCAATGATTAGAAATGGCATTTGATACATATATCTGTATGTAGATTTTCCTGTAATGGTAATGATTGATCTCACATTTTTGTCCATCTTTGAAAAATTGCAATAATAATTTCAGGAAAAATATTCAACATGGGGATATTTATTTGCATCATATTTACTGCAAAAGTTTCCATTTGGCATTTTTATTACTTTCATTTATGAGTTATTATTTAATGATTTTATACTGCAATCAGCTATTTTACTATACAGATAAAGCTATAATTAAATTAAATAATTAAAACTATAATTTATTCGGTAAAACCTCGCATTTTCCCGTTTCTTAGCCTCATACAAATAAATTTCATATTTCAAGACACTATACGTATATTGTCTAATTAAGTGTTTAAATTAATATGTTTTAAAATGGTCAGCCACTAGTCTGATGCGCTGTACTAGTAAAATTTTATTTGGACTAGTAAGTTTTTGCATAAATTTGTTAAGACCAATAAGAAAAATGTTGAAATATTGGTCTTTAGATTAGTAGTTGAAAAAGTTTTTGGTGCAGACTGCATCAAAACATCAAATTTGATGTAATATAAAGCTCAACCATTGCAAAAGACAAAAAACATATTAAAGATAAAGATAAACAAATATATTTGAGTCATTCTTAATCTTAATCCTCCGAACACTCTATTGATAATATTATTGACTAATTAACACATTTAGTCTTGACTTTGTTAATGGCTTGTTTACCTTTGTCTTTGATCATGTTGATATAAGCTTGGGACCTGTGCCTATGTTTTTACAGTGATTTACTTATCTGTAGGTGTTAAATTATAAACAGATTTTGTTGTTGTTGGGCTTTACATTGCAATAAAATGTAAATACAAATAAATATTTTGTAATCATATTTTTCATTCTATAGAAAAAGAAGTATGATATTTATCTTATGAACAATTTTTATAGATTTGAGAAAAAAAAAATACCTCCTTTTTCTGTTGTGTTACATAACAATCAATAAGACTATTATTTATTTGTATATTTCCATTAGTGTAAATATTTACCCATTTGGTAAACAATTGAAAATGAAGATTTATTTTTTTAAATTAAGTCAAAACAGCATAATAATTGAATATTTTCCCAGAATAAAAAAAAATGGTGATAAAATTAATATTAAATTTTTTTTTTAACAAAGTGTCTCAATGGACATGATGAAGCTGTGTTCATATGAAATTGAAATAAAGTACAGTTACTGTACAAATAGGAATTCAAAAGGATCCAAAACCTCCTGGTACAGATAAAATTTCCAATGTTTACAAGTAGAAATTGGAATTCTGCTTTATATTTATTAAAATCCTGTGCAAATCAGAATTCTGCTATCTACTGGTAGAAATTAAGATATCCAGAATTGTACTAAAAAGATATTGGATTGTACCAGGTGATATCTAACATAGACACTATAAAATAAATAATTTGTTTTTCTTTGAAATGAAATAAACTAGTACATTTTTGTAAAATCAAAACTGTCTGAATAAAAAAATGAAAAGGTAGTACCAAATTCCATTTTCTAAAATTACATTAATCTTTACTAAAATTTACACTATAACAATAATAAGTTGATTAATTCCTAAAGTTTTTGAAAACACTATAGTATTTTATGTATGAAAGAACATTTTTTAATTAAAGATACCAATATATGGTTAATATATTCCATTTTTGCAAATTTTTAGTAATTTTAATGACATTCTTGACTAAACTTAAATACTATTAGAAGTGTTTTAAATATTTTCCTAAAGATAAACAGGAAATTGTTTTTAATAAATGCTGATAATATCTTTTAAGATAAAATTGAACAAAAAAGTATCAGAAAAAAAGATATTCAGAAGATGATCTTTCTTTCTTTTATGTAAAATCTGTTTTCCTGAATGAGAGAATTACTTTTCATAAATAAATCTATTAAATAGAAAAAAAATAATTTACAGACCTTCATTTCTTGAAAATTCCTCAAAACTAAAATGGTCCTATCAAATTCAGTATAATTATCTGCCCTTGAATTAAAAGGATTTTTTTTTCTGAAAATTTTAAATGCAACACATTATTTTATTATATTTTAATCTTTAAATTTCAAGATTAAGAAATTTATGTTGTATATTGAATGCTTCTTGTAAAATACCCTGACACCAAATTGTTTTTTGCAACATACTCAGAATAGACGACCTGAAAAAAAGGCAACTAATCTTCTTTAACATTGAAATGTAATAGTACATGCAAGGCATCGACTGTGCGAGGGCTGTATAGCCAGTCAAGGTCGTTAAACACTTCCATATATACATGCAAGGCATGGTGTCTTTTGGAAACATTTTCTTGATTTGATATTGTTTTGAATTTGAAAAATTTATTTAACGAAGAAAAACTTTTTTTAAAAGTATGGTAGATTCTTTTAAATGTGAAAGCAGAAAAAAAAATCTTCCCTTGTAGTATAATGTAATTAGGAAATAAGAGTTGTTTTTTCTAATCACCAATTTAATTTTTGGGAGTGAAAAAAAAAAGGTAAACTAAATAGGTAATAAAAAGGGTGACAGCTAAATAATTCACGATGGAAATGATTGAACTTATATTCATTGTATACATGTGAAAATTAAAACTTTTAACAAATTAAGAAAAAGAAAGATTATTGAAATTAACAATATTTTAAGATAAAGTTAATAACAGCTTTAGCTAGAGTTTTAAAAATAATGGAAAAATTAACTCACTGTCATCTAGGTCAAGAAAAATAAACATTGTGAAAAATACCTCAAAAGTTTGCAGCTTGGAATTAGGAAGTAATATGCTTTTAAGATGGAGAAATACTTATAACATTGATTCTCCAGAGTAAGGATTAGTGAATTTTCCTAATGGAGTTGAGACAGAAACTGCTCAGACTTTAACAAATGGTCTTTATACCTTAGCTTGCATTGCATTGTTCTAAATCATGGTTGTTTTGCAATGGGAGATGAGAAACACATGTTATTCTATTGTCCTATCAATTAAGTCTTTCCAAGGTAATCATTAGATGTTTATACAACATTTGTCTTATCCCTATCCATTACACCTGTAAAAGATATAGGTAAACATCAAAGAGATTAGCAATTAATATTGGCCAGGTAGTTGTTTAGATAAGGTTCTCATCATTACAGAAGTATATTTATAATTCTATTTGTTGTAAAGCTCAGAATATCTTGTAGCTCCCCATCTGCTAATTTTTATCAAAACAAATTAAGTAAAAATGATAATTTTAGGTGCCACTGCCTATCCAATGAGTTGCTCTTCTTTGAGGTGTGTACCTAGCTAGTCTCATCTGGGTTTATATACTGTGAAATATTGAATTGTCTTCATTTTAAAAACTATTATCAAAGAGTTAACGTCATATAAAGCTACAATAATACTTGGCAAAGTGAAAGTGCATACAGCTATTTATAGGACTTGAAAGTGAAAGTAGGCTGTGTTTTTGACTGTTCATGAGAAAAACTGCAATGGATTATCAAAGTTTTTTCACCACACCTTACCGACCACAGAGGATCTCATCTTCATCATCACCATACCTTTATGATGGATTAGCATCCACACCAGAGAGACCGGTTTTCCTGTCACCATCAACTCTATTGCAGTCGGCAACAAGACCTGGTTTTAATACCAGTCCTTTGTATACAGGGTTTCAGTCTCCTCTAGGATATTCTCCGTCGTATCTGTCTCCTCAGCATCAACATCAACCTCTGGATTTAAGTAACAGTATTGAAAAGTTGAAACCGAATCGTATATCAGCGTTCTCATCACCGAATGACAGTCTGTATTTACAAAGACTTAAAAGTAATCCCATGTTTCAGGATCTCCAGACTTTACTCGTACAAGAATGTCTACATATGCAAGTGCCAACTAACTTAATTAATACGTCTTGGAATACTACGCCGCTAAAAGTGCCAGGAGTCGTTGACAATGGTGCCACAGTTTACTCGACGCATCTAAAATTGCAAGAAAGACTTTTATCTCTAAGGACCGATCCAACTGTGACATCAAAAGCCTTGGAACTGGAGGCTGACTATAGTTGTGAGGTCGGTAAAATTGAAGTGTCTAGATATCAGGGACTTTGTTCGGCAGGAACTTCAGAGGCTGCAAGAGAAAAGGTCAACTCAAGTTGTGACGAAAAACGATTATTTTTAATTAAGGAAGTACACAGACATGTAGATACACTTGTGAAAAGACTTAATGCTAATGATTCTGGATTATGTAATGGGGTTAATAGTCCCGGGAGTCGATGCTCCAGCCGATCTGGATCTGATAGGTGTTCACCTGATATTCCAAGCCATGATTCTGGTATTCTTTCTGATGAAAGTTTACCAGAGTTTCCATCAACCAACAAAACAGGAAGTGGACATATTTTCAGTCAGAAGCCAGCATCCTCCGTTGATAATTCGAATGCTAATTTAAATTTTCAAGCAGTGAGACATTTACAGTTTAATAAACAGCCAGTTTCTGATCAGTGCCAATCATCACCATTTACTCCGATTACCTCCCCTGAAAATATCACTCCAGTTGCTTCCCCTGATTCAACACACCAAGGGACATCTTCAACAGTATTGTGTCAGCGTGAAACTGTGAAAAATGGTAGTTTGCATATGGACTTACCTAACTTCAAAGAGTGTCAGTCAAACACTAAATTCTTATCCGACAGAAAATCATTTGATGGACAAAATAACAATGTGAACACTTCACTCCAGAACATTTCAAATGCACAGATTTTGACGGAAAAAGTTCAAGAGGATGGTGAAGTTGAAAAGGAATCCGCAAAGAATCAAAAGGACTCTAAAAACCGTTTATTAACACCAGAAGCTACCGTTGTTCTTACTAATTGGTATGATGCACACCTTCGTTATCCGTATCCTTCTGACCTTGAGGTCAAACAATTGTCCGACGAGAGTGGACTAAGTGAGAAGCAAGTGAAAAAATGGATGGCAAATAAGCGTGTTAGGTGTTTTAATACATTGTCAATTTCTGGTAACCAGCATCCAATCAAATTAAAGTATAAAGGAAAGCCTAAACAGCAACAGAACGAAAATGCTCGTCCGAATTATCAACAGCTAACTATTGAAGCAAGGGACATCTTGAATCAATGGTACGAGGGGCATCTTTATGATCCTTATCCATCAGACGAAGAGAAGGAGGAGTTAGCAGAGAAATGTGGAATATCTGTTGGACAAATTAGGTCATGGTTCGCTAATAAAAGGAGTCGTGCTAATAATACACGGAAACAAATCCCGAACTATTTCATTGAAAAGTTTCCAGAATACACACCTCATGTGCATATGGTCAGTATCCAGAGAGAACAAGCTCGTAAGAAACTTAAGAAACAGGACTCTCATATGGAATTTTTCTACCAGAATAATTATTATATGTGAAATTGTGAAATAGAATATTTGACCTAGTGCTAAATTGTACATGCAGATAGTTTGTAAATACGGGAAAATTTGATGAACATTTTTTTTCAAATTATATGTGTTATAATAAGATATTCATTTTTTTTCCAATGAATTTTTCTTTCATATGTTATATTATAAATAGTTTTGTTATGTTTTTCAACAATTTATTTTGGATTAAAATAAATAATAATTGAGATTAATTTTGTCTGATTGAATATCTATGTTTAAATGGAGATGTAGTATAAGATAAGGAGATCTGGTATGATTGCCAATGAGACAACTACCTACCAGAGAGCTAATGATGTCTATGTTTAATTCTATTTTAAGGTCCCTGTACAGTCTTCAACAATGAGAAAAACCTATACACCAAATCAAGCTATAAAATACTCAGACATCCCAAAATGTAAGAAAAAAGAATAAGAAAACAAATGGCTTTGAATTTTAGAATTATTTCTATGATAGAGATATGTCACACGTTTGTTGTATATTTCTTGTTTGTTGAAAGTAGGTGATCTAATAGTTTATACTTGGTCAGTTGAAAAATATCTTAAAAATTTATTTCAAAAGGGAACACTCTTTAAGTTGGTGTACATGTTGTGACCATTTTTAAGATGGTTGGATTATTAGGCTTTTCTTCAGTTCCTTGGTTACAATGGTTTGACTACGTGTTCTACAATTTTTTTTATTATAGGCTTAGTAAAAGCAGATTGAGATATGTGTATCATGTATATATTTAGATAACTTAAAAAAGATGTGGTATGATTGCCAATGAGACAACTATCCACCTAAGTTCAAATGAGGTGGATTTAATCATTTATAGGTCACTGTTCTTGGTGTTTTTTATGCCCCACCTACGATAGTAGAGGGGCATTATGTTTTCTGGTCTGTGCCGCCGATCGTTTGTCCGTCCGGTCGTTCGTCTGAGCGTCCGTTCGTCCCACTTCAGGTTAAAGTTTTTGGTCAAGGTAGTTTTTGATGAAGTTGAAGTCCAATCCACTTGAAACTTAGTACACATGTTCCCCATGATATGATCTTTCTAATTTTAATTCCAAATTAAAGTTTTTACCCCAATTTCATGGTCCACTGAACATGGAAAATTATAGTGCGAGTGGGGCATCCGTGTACTATGGACACATTCTTTTTATATTTCATTGTATGGGGGTGTTTACCTTTTATAGACGAAGAGGAATAGATAGGTTTTCAAGATGTGTCAATTTGAGACACTACCAAAATACTTCTAGAGATGAGCGTAATCTATAACCATGATAACAGTAGGCAACTGCTTATACAATATGTGTAGCTCTAAAAAGTATTTAATATCAATTAGTTGATGTAAATTAATAATACGTTGTAATATGCAGGGTTAATTTCCATTAGACATCAACCCAATAAAACAATAACCAAATACACCTAGTGCCATGAGCATACAGTCTTTAAAAATAGTCAATTCATGCAAGTGTACAATATGACTAGCTGTAGTTCATAGGCATGAATCTCTTGATCTCTTGGTAAGATCAGAATATGCAGAGTTCACATCAATGAGTCGATCAGCAACTCAATGACAACAAAAACAAAAGAGATGAACTTACAGTCTTTCCTTGTTTTCAAAATTCCAATAGGGAACATACTTTATATAATATTATAAATAAACCAATTTTTCAAGACGTTTCGGCCATTAGCCTTCTTCAGTTCTTTATTTTTCCTCTCAACTACATGGCTGACATTGCATTTGTATTTCCTTTTCAATTATTGAAAAGATGTTATAGATAAATGTCCTTGGAAACGTCATGACGTCATGTAGTTGAGAGGAAAAATAAAGAACTGAAAAAGACCAATGGCCGAAACGTCTTATAAAATTAGTTTATTTATACAATTACTTACACTCTTTAACAATAAACAGGTGTTTATACAAAATGTTTAAATAGGTCCGAGTTGCAAACAACTGATATAAGATAAGAAAAAAAGGAGAATTAGGGCATTCCTCAATGGGACATCAACCAAACAACACAACAATGCATTAAGTACTTATAGGGAAACTTATTTTGGATCATGGACATCTGCAAATGAAACAACTGAAAATACTTGAATTTAGACTAATCTTCATATTGTTAGTGGTAGAAATTATATCAAGGAAAAGAGAAGATAAAAACATAAATTATATCTAGAGAATTTTTGTTCATTAACCCTTTCCTCCATAATGACGCTTTTTGACGCCACCCCCTTTACTCCATAATGACGCCTATTGACGCTTGTGTAGTACCTCAGTTGAAACACTTTGACTACAAAATGTCTGCATCAGACTTAAAAAAGTTTGTATCCAATATGAAAAGGATATTCATGAGAATTTCTGACTTGAATTTCATTGATGAAATATTTGTTTTTCAGAATGTATTATAACTTTAAACCTTATGTTTTTTTTTTTATTGAAAAAATCCTATGCGAATCAAGTATGTAAGAGAAAAAAAATCCATGGAGGAAAGGGTTAAGTATCTCTTCACACATTATTGATTGATATGGTAGAGTTTGATAGAACACATGGTTATACATTGAGTAGATAAAGTTTTTTCACAATTTGCTCAAAAAAAATATTCATGGAGACCTTAAATTATCAAGAGAGACAGTTGCAAAAGTTGTTCAGCCTAAGTTCAAACAGAGGTCAAACAGGTTTTCATGTATCAGATTAAGGTCATATGAATTGAATTGAATTTTCCATTTAAAATATTATCCACCAGAGACAAAATGGCGTAGATGTTTGCTGATTGCTGATGGGGCTTCAACCATGAGCAAATACAGCACAGCATGCAATAAATCAATTCAAATAAAAAAAACCAAAAAACAACAGCCTGATTTGTGTACAAAACATCAAAAGAAAAACAAATATGATATATACAGTTCAAACAACTATCACTAAATTACAGGCTCCTGACGTGGGGTATCCCCACACAGAATGCTTGCAGGTGCTTCACCCTCTCCCAAACCTGGCACAGTGGTGACACAGCTCACCATAGGAACAAACTAAGAAAATTAGTTAAAAAGGTTGTGACTCTTCAGATAAATACAAAGCAAAGAAACAGTTTAAAAAAAACCCATCAAGATACAATACATGCAATACTGTAAATTCAGCGATATTTTTATTATTGCAAAAAAATGCCTCAAGGCTATAATTAAAACTTGCACATTGTAATTTTTTGTATGAATAAAACAGGATGTTGTAAAAATTAAAATCCTATTTAGTCCAAAATGACAAAATCGCAATGATAAATGCATGCAATAATGTCTGAATTTACAGTATACTGATCTTCGAGTACATACAATTACTAAAAGCTTGTTCCAAGCCAATTTCAACCAATAAAAAAAATTGTATTAAAGAAACCTACACATAATTTGATATTTGTTTGACATAAGTGGGTAACCAATACTGAGGGGGGATAGGACCTTTATCGGGACTACGGGATCGGGTGTTTTTAAGCTCGGGATTTTAGGATTGACCCTTTCGGGATCGGGGAATCGTTTTTTTTCGGGATTTACTTTATTTAAATTTGGGACCTCGGGAATTCTTTTTTTTAAGTCCGGGATTTCGGGATCAGGACCCCTCCTATCCCCCCTCAATACTTACAAATCCACAAAAATTGTTATCCCATGCACCAAAAAAGATGAGTCCGCAGCATAAGGTAATTGAGTTTAAAAGTCATTTATGGTGTTATGGTGATTTTTCAAAGTACAGCGGTAGATGCTAATGATAATTAGTGATTTTCTCTGAATATTTCATCAATGTTGTTCAACAGGGTAATAAGACAAAATGTTATTGCGTTCAGCTACATAAATTCCCTGTTTCACATTGATTCACTCAACACAGGCAAGTCAGATTTATGTCTTGCATGTGAAGGAAGTGACAGATTGAGAGACATTGATTTAAGGCAACATCATTTGTACTAAGTCTTGTAATTGTTGAAATGTAATCAAAATGGTGTATAACTTATTTAAGGTTGAGTGGACCACAGCTGTTATGAGTATACTTCGTAGCATAGCTAATGGTAGATATTATACAAAACTTAATTTTCAGTTATTTTACTATACTAAGAAAATTGAAACCCATTAAAAAACTTTTTTTTTATATATTTACAGAACTTATTACAAGCTGCAGATTTCCTACAGAATGTCGTTTATATCAACATTCAGTCCACAGATGAAGACAAGGTTTGCAAATATTTCTTATTTTCTGATGAAATTGTTATGTTGTCACCGTAACCTTTTGATAATATATGCATATGATGGGGAGGCAGAATTATGTAGAACATCCTCCAAGCGGGATTTATAGCATATAGACTAATTAATCTGATTAAAAAATGACCAGTTTGCTCTTAATTCTTATTTTGTATGATAAGCAGTGAAGCTAAATATTTGATACATATCAAACACTGAATTAAGCTTAACCTACTACAATGAAATATAAACAGAGCATCTTGTTTAAAGCAGTATCACATTAGATCATCATGCATTTTGCCATTTGATTGGGGACTTTCTGTTTTGAATTTTCCTCAGAGTTAAGTATTTTTGAGATTTTAATTTTTATGCATTATGCAAATAAGTTTCCCAAGGAACCTATAAATAGATCAAAATTTGTTTTTCCTAGATATTTATTTTGGTGGTTTTGCAAGCCTTTAGAAAATCTGTTTTTATTAAACACTTAATACATATGGGGTTTAGTATATATGTACCTAAAAATTCTCCAAATCTCTATCCCTTAAATAAGAATAAATCCACAGTATTTGCAAAATATATTTGTATTACAGATAGACAGATACTGTACACTTTCCCAGCTTTATACACAGTTAGGATTCCTGAGGAAAGCTGCATTTTTCCGAAGAATAGCAGCCATGCAGTGTGTGACCCCACAGAACCCTAGACCTAACTGGCAGCAATGTTACCATTTAATGATGCAGTCACTGGAAGGATACAAACTCATATTTGATATCAAGGACATTCCTGATGGTAACCATAGTTACTCTTTCAACAATGTACCATATAGCAGGTTTTTTCGCGGGTGTAAATGTTCGCTTATTTTCGCAGATAGAACAAGATTGCAAAAATAAATTCTGCCAATTTGAAAGTGTACATGCAAAGGTATAGATAAAAGTTTTGAATCCGCCAAAATATTTGATATAACTTTATCAATGGGAATCATCAAATTTTACACCCACGAAAATAACCTGCTTTACCATATGCAGGCATGCTTAGATAGTTTTCTGGCTGTAAATTGACTAAACATTTTCAAGATTTGAAGAAAATTTCAAATTATGTATTGAAATTGTTTAATGGACAAACATAAATATATTTCCTCCTGAAAATATATGACATATTTGCCGCTTGACATTAGGAAACTAATCATTCAATCAATATATGATACTAATCCATCATCTCCCATTACTTATAATACAATGTTTATTTAATGACATAAAGAAAATCTTGTGATTTCTTATAATTGGATTGTACACATATTTTCTTTTTCAGTGCCCACATATGGATGGCCAATAGTGCAATATAGAGTACTTAATGAATTGATCTACTCGGCTAAAAGAATGGGTAACCTCCCCTTAGCTGTGAGGTAAATAATTATCTTATACAGTTTAAACATATTTATTCATTTATCATTCTTATACTGTTAACTCTCGTTGTCTTGAACTCCATTGACTAGAGACCAGAATATCAATCCCCTACCAACATTCAAAAAGTGAGAAAAGCAATTGATTTGAGATGACCAATGATAATCTGTTTATTGCTATTTTACCTATGAAGACATTGTTAATTTCATTGACAGCCATGTGCTCATTTCTAAATAAAGGGAAGTAAATCAAATTAAAATTTCTGTTCAGTGACTGTTCACTATTTATTTGCCAATTGGTTCATATCGAACAATAAGTAAAGAATAAATACAAAATTATGAAAAATGCAATACATTGTATAGATTTTATGTCATATTATACAGTTCATTAACAAGGACAAATACAACATTGATAAAATATTCATTTCATTTAATATAATATATCATAAAATGATATATTTAAATTTTTCATTTTCTTTTTTAAACTTTTCAGACATTCAACATTCCTACTGCAAACTCTACACAAGTATTTATCCTCTCAAGAGAAGTCAGAGATTGTGTCTTCACTAGAATCTTTGACGGCTCGATGTGAGGGGACCACACAAGCTCTAGCTCTAGATAATGGTGTTATATTACCGCCACTGCCTTTAACAGAGATCCCTCATGTCAGGTAATACATTAGTATGAAAAAATACATGTATACTTATAAGTTTGCTAGAATCTTTGACAGCTCGATGTGAGGGGACCACACAAGCTCTAGCTCTAGATAATGGTGTTATATTACCACCTCTACCATTAACAGAGATCCCTCATGTCAGGTAATACATTAGTATGAAAAAATACATGTAAACTTATAAGTTTGCTAGAATCTTTGACAGCTCGATGTGAGGGGACCACACAAGCTCTAGCTCTAGATAACGGTGTTATATTACCACCTCTACCTTTAACAGAGATTCCTCATGTCAGGTAACTCATTAGTTTGAAGAAGAAAAAAAAATATAAGGCTAGTAATTTAGTCTGCATGACATTTGTTTGGCCTACAAATTTAAAAGACTTATTAGTTACACACAAATCAAAACTGTCGATGACCAAATAAAAATACGGTGGATTCATTATTATTTGCTGGATACCAAATTTCGAGGTTTTCGAGGGTACAGATTAACCATGAATTCAAATGTTCAACTAAATGCACGTTTCCTATACCCTTCATATGGAGATATTGTCAAAACCACAAAATCAAATATCCACGGAAATGCATCAATCCACAAAAATTGATACCCACACAAAAAAAATGAATCCACAGTACCAAGTAGAGACTTAATATTCAGGGTGGAATTTGGCTATTACATAATATACATAAAGCTAAACCAAAGTATGAAAAACTTCTCACCAGTTTATCATGACCTTAATTAGTTATATATAATATATATTTGTGAAATAGCTGTTAAATTGAAACATACATGCATGTTGAAAATGAGTTACCAACCTATACTCACCATTTCATTTAAATTTTTACAAACTAAAAGTATTTTGCACCTGCCTACAGTTGACATTTCTAGATGCCTTCCCTGGGTTCTATTTATATATTTATGGAACAGCTTTTTGCCTTTATTTTGGAAATTTTTGATTTGTAACTCCTTATTTTACAGGTCATTTAGACTGGTACCTCCTGCACCACATTTGGAACCAGTAAAGATTATCCCAAAGTCTGCATCTGCAGAGGAAAAATTATTTATTTACACACCTCTTTCTATAGGATCAAGTAGTACCCCAGAGAAAACCAACAAAGTTGGTAGGTATTATGTAAATCACTGTATGCAAATATTAATAGCAAAACCGACATTTGATTGGTTGAGGTGATCTCATGTGACATTGAACAAAAATTCATATTTCCCTCTGAACATTGGGACTTCATTGTGATATGTTACGCACTGTTAATATACATAACATTTTAAAAATAGCAATTGCATAGTTACATGTATCATTGTGTTCTAAACATTTCCAGACATAACAAACAAATATGCACAAGGATGTGAATAATAAACAGGAGCCTGTAATTCAGTGGTTGTCGTTTGTTTATGTGTTACATATTTGTTTTACGTGCATTTTTTTATATAAATAAGGCTGTTAGTTTTCTCGTTTGAATTGTTTTACATTGCCTTATTGGGGCCTTTTATAGCTAACTATGTGGTATGGGCTTTGCTCATTGTTGAAGGCCGTACAGTGACCTATAGTTGTTAATGTCTGTGTCATTTTCGTCTTTTGAGGACAGTTGTCTCATTGGCAATCATGCCACAGCTTTTTTATAAAGCATGATTTTATCTCCTATTTCTAAGTATCAATAAAGGCAATACGTATATTGCTGTTCAAGAGTCATAAATATATAACTGAACAAAATCAGGGACACAAACCAAAACCAAGGAGAACACATTAAAACAATGGAACAACAGTAACATTGAACTGCTACAAAAACAAACGCCAACAAACATAGAAATGAACTATTTGATAACACTTGCCAAATTCCTGACTTTTAAGAAAAAATAATGGGTTGATCCAGGTTTTATTGCTATCCAAACCTCCCTCTCACATTTGTATATGACAATGTTAAAAATACCACTGAAAAGGGCTATGCTTATCACTTGGCATAAAACTTCCATAATGTTGTCTCTTTACATCTGACATCCATTTACTTTGTTATTTTTGATAATGTTTTTTTTAATGTATCTTTATGTTGGTTAAACTAAATGTATAAAAATTTCTCCATTTTCAGATTTCCGATGGGTAGCTAAAGACTTATGTGAAGTGCATTTACAAGTATTTAACCCAATGCCAGAAGAACTCAAAATTACTCAAATGGTAGGATGATTTATACATAAATAAATAAATTTTGTGTTTTTACTGTCTTCTGATTGGTTAAAATTATTAGTTTTATTTTCAATGTTGTCAATTTTGATGGCAACACACCCATTTTGACGTTGTGTATTCATACGCCAACATGTGTGTACGTTGTTATTGTTAATACAAATAATTTAAAAAGTTCTTTGAGCCTTAGTTTTGATAAAAATTTATTTATAATGAATGGCAATAATTTATTTTGATTTTATTGAACCATAAAACTAAGTTTTGACTCTTCACATTTTACATAATCTGCTTCGTGGATTATCCAATGTGAAGAGTAAAAAATTAGTTTTATGGTTCAATAAATTCAAAATAGATAATAGCCATTCATTAAACAGATCCATTAATAGCATGAAAACTAAAAAATATGTCGAAATATACTACAGTTTCAAGAGTCATAATATTAAGGCGTATCAATTTCAGAAAATAGAGTTCATAAGGAAAGGCAGAAAGATAAACAAAAAAAGATAATTTGATATTAGTGATCGATATGAATGCATTTGATTTAGCAATCTGGCATTTCTCAAGGTGATGTTTGGTTTAAATCATTATATTAAGACAGATACCAAAACAACAGAAAGAATGACATCTAGATGTCCACATGTTTCAAAATCACTTACAGTCTACAAAAGAAGCAAATTTATTAAAACGGAGACCATATTAAAGATATTCCATTGCAACAACAAATTCCCCAAAACAAGAAAACATTGATAATGACAAACAAAAAAAAGTATTTACAAATGGTTGTGACATATCTTATAGGGCAATGTTTCATAAAACAATCGACTTACAATTACATGGTTTGGGCTTTGCTCATTGTTGAAGGCTGTACGGTGACCTATAGTTGTTAATGTCTGTGTCATTTTGGTCTTTTGTGGATAGTGGTCTCATTGGCAATCATACCACATCTTCTTTATTATATTTATATTCTTTCTAGGGTTTGTTGATAGATGGTATAGAAATAGAGATGTACCCTACAAACCCAGTGATACCTGCTGAATCAGGACCATATCTAGTCAAAATGATGTGTCGACCAAAGTCTCACGGAGAACTTGATATACTAGGTAGAATTACAACACCCTAAATTGATGCTATTTGTTGTGTTATTTGAGGGGGTGGGAGGTGTAGTCATAAATAAGTTCTACCACTACATTGATTGTGATAAAATAACTCCACAATTAAATTTAAAAAAATATAATGGTAGTCTAAACTTATCAGGCATTTTAAACATTGAAAATTTAATTATCAAGTGGGGAGCAATATTGTATTGTAATACATTCTTTGATGGAATCTGTTCTTTTCTAATTTTCAGACAAAATTGTCTTCCTTTTCCAATGATCTGCTAAAAGATGTGTTTTTTGTGTGTCTTCATCAAGAATGAAGTCCTTATTTCATGAAGTCACAATAGCAAATTTAGAGGAAAGCAAGACATTTGTCTTCCTAATTGAATGCTTAAGGTGGTACCCAACACTTTCACTAAAATTAATTTGGCTCGTTTAATTTTAATAAAATTTTGTCAAATTATTTACTTTGACCCTTTAGCAAAAATATAAAAATTTCAATAATTTTGAACCAACTGTTTTGTCAGAAAAAATACACTGGTTTTATAGCAGTTTAACAAACACCAATTTTGATCATTGGGAAGCTTACTATTCCTTTTACAACACAATGTAATTAAAACGTTTAGCTGACTTTACAGAGTTATCTCCCTGTAGTAATAGGTACCACCTTAACAATAAAAAATTGAGATCAAACCAATCACACGTTAATTATATAAAAATAATCAATTGCACAGGGAAAGTAAAAAAGGTGCCTCAAAATTAAAGCTTGAAGATAAAACACTCAGTTACTTTTCAGGTTTTTTTGGTGGTTTAAATTAAGTTTTACATTGTCAAATTTTATCTTGGAGAAGCATGTAAATTTCTTTTTGTTTTTTTCAGGTTATACAACTTTAGTGTATGGTGTCAACAGTAACTGCCGATTAAAAGACATTCCTCATTTACATGAAACCCAATCAAAAGTAGAAATCATACCTCCATTACCCAATGTTCAAGTCAAGTCGTCATTTCCTCAGTCAGCCATGTTTATTACTGAATCAGATGGTGCCAATGTTGTGACGTCTGCTTCTGCCTCTTTATACGCAGGTCAAAGGTAAGTTTATCACTATCCAATCAGATGGTGCCAATGTTGTGACATCTGCTGCTGCCTCTTTATACGCAGGTCAAAGGTAAATAAAAATAAAATTGTGTTTACATGTATAATTTAAACAATATTTTATAAGCAAGCTGTTTAATAGCCTCTTATGTTTTTTAAATTCATTTAATATAAAAAAGAAGATGTGGTGTGAGTGCCAATGAGACAACTCTCCATCCAAATAACAATTTATAAAAGTAAACCATTATAGGTCAATGTACGGCCTTCAACACAGAGCCTTGGCTCACACAGAACAACAAGCTATAAAGGGCCCCAAAATTACTAGTGTAAAACCATTCAAGCGGGAAAACCAACAGCCTAATCTATATAAAAAACGAGAAACAAGAAACACTTATAAATTACATAAACAAACGACAACTACTGTACATCAGATTCCGTGGTATGATTGCCAATGAGACAACTGTACACAAGAGACCAAATGACACAGAAATTAACAACTGTAGGTCACTGTGTGGCCTTCAACAATTAAAGTCCATACCGCATAGTCAGCTATAAAAAATTCAGAAATGACAAATGTAAACCAATTTAAACACTAAAACTAACAGCCTAATACATATATACAATAAAATGAATGAAAAACAAATTTGTAACATATCAACTTACAACAACCACTGAATTACAGACAGGCACTTACATACATGTTAGCAGGATCCCAAACCTCCCCCTAACCTGAGACAGTGGTGTAACAGTAGAACATAAGAACAAACTATAAACATCAGTTGAAAAAGGCTCAACTCATCAGATGTATACAAATAGAAATACATTGAAGAAAAAGCACAGAGTGGATGTGACTGGGTACTTGTATATCTCAACAACAAAAAGATACAGATCTGAGAGCACTCACAGTTAGTGACAGCTAGTTTAAAGCCACTAGCTAACAACTTATAAAAACAAATCATGCATTCTATAAATAATTATAACCTACTTGCTATATTTAATTTTTCAGTGAGGAATGTTTGATAACAGTTCACAACACTAGTGTTCAGCCTGTTGAGAGAGTTGAGGTCAAACTAAGGTGTAAATCTGAAGAGAAAAGTAAGTAAACAGGAAATAATGTTTATAATATAGAGAAAAGTAAGTAAACAGGAAATAATGTTTATAATATACAGGAAATAATGTTTATAATATACAGGAAATAATGTTTATAATATACAGGAAATAATGTTTATAATATACAGGAAATAATGTTTCAAGTCATTAAAGATTGCATATTTTGGCGTTAATATTGAGTCACTGATAAGGTCTTTGCATCGGAACTAAACACATTTATTCTAAAAACAGTTGTTGGCATGACACGGGTTATGTTCTTCTCATATATGTTATGATGGTATGATACTAAACCCCTAACGGGAAGGATTGTGCCTGATGTTCATATGATGAAATCATAATCTTTCAGTCAGTTTAATTGAAGTCTGGAGCTGGCATGTCAGTTAACTGCTAGTAGTCTGTTGTTATTTATGTATTATTGTCATTTTGTTTATTTTCTTTGGTTACATCTTCTGACATCAGACTCGGACTTCTCTTGAACTGAATTTTAATGTGCGTATTGTTATGCGTTTACTTTTCTACATTGGTTAGAGGTATAGGGGGAGGGTTGAGATCTCACAAACATGTTTAACCCCGCCGCATTTTTGCGCCTGTCCCAAGTCAGGAGCCTCTGGCCTTTGTTAGTCTTGTATTATTTTAATTTTAGTTTCTTGTGTACAATATGGAAATTAGTATGGCGTTCATTATCACTGGACTAGTATATATTTGTTTAGGGGCCAGCTGAAGGACGCCTCCGGGTGCGGGAATTTCTCGCTACATTGAAGACCTGTTGGTGACCCTCTGCTGTTGTTTTTTATTTGGTCGGGTTGTTGTCTCTTTGACACATTCCCCATTTCCATTCTCAATTTTATTATAATATACAGGAAATAATGTTTATAATATACAGGAAGTAATGTTTATAATATACAGGAAGTAATGTTTAAAAGAGAGGCAAAATATACCAGAGGGACATTCAAACTCATAGATTGAAGATAAACTATTACAACGCCATGGCTAAAAAGAAAAAGACTAGCAGACAAATAGTATACAGGAAACAACATAGAAAACTAAAGACTTAGCAACACGAACCCCACACAAAACTGTGGGGACTCAGGTGTTCTGGAAGGGTAAGCAGATCCTGCTCCACATGTGGCACCCGTCATGTTAAGACATACTGCATGTACTGCAAGAGTTTATTATTTGCTAGAATGGTGATTGTCTATATAAACAGTCAGAAATGTTATTTCCGTGTCATTTGGTCTCTTGTGGAGAGATGTCTCAAAAATTTTAATTTCTGTCTCATTTGGTCTCTTTGTGGAGAGTTGTCTCATTGGCAATCATACCACATCTTCTTTTTTATATTTATTTAAAAATCATAGCTTCATTTTATAATTTCATTGGTACATAAAATCATTAACTGAAGGCCATTTCCATGCTGCTTATTAAAGATGTTTGTAAATACAGCTGTTTCTCAAACCACAACTCTTTTGGAGAGATGTATAATATTGAAAGATAAAAAAAAAATTCATACTGGTTTCCAGTTATGATCTCTATGTTTCATCTCATGGAGACATAACTTGGGAATGTTACCAGTAAATATGCATATGCATATCAGTCATATTGAAATCTGTGGAAATCTTAAAGTCAAGGTAGGGGTAGTATAGAATTTTAGTGTAAGTTTAAACACTTATAGTTTCTGGGGATATAAGTGTTGAAAATATGCTGCACAGCCCTATATATTTACCTTTGAATAAAGAAGTATTGCAAATGAATTTTCCATTCAAGGATATTTTTTTTTTCAAAACGTCATTGAAAAGTGGTACAGTTTTAACTGTAAAAGGAGTTCTTATGGGAAATTGCATTGGCCAATATTTACAGAAATGCAACCTATACAGTTATACTCTTTTCTATTTGTTACATGCATTTCTCAAATATTAACAAATACCTATACAGTTATTTCTTTATTTCTTTGCAGTGTATTTCTCCAAGATATTTAACTGGTGTTCAGATAACATAGAATCACAACTACCTATACAGTTATTTCTTTATTTCTTTGCAGTGTATTTCTCCAAGATATTTAACTGGTGTTCAGATAACATAGAATCACAACTACCTATACAGTTATTTCTTTATTTCTTTGCAGTGTATTTCTCCAAGATATTTAACTGGTGTTCAGATAACATAGAATCACAACTACCTATACAGTTATTTCTTTTATTTCTTTGCAGTGTATTTCTCCAAGATATTTAACTGGTGTTCAGATAACATAGAATCACAACTACCTATACAGTTATTTCTTTTATTTCTTTGCAGTGTATTTCTCCAAGATATTTAACTGGTGTTCAGATAACATAGAATCACAACTACCTATACAGTTATTTCTTTATTTCTTTGCAGTGTATTTCTCCAAGATATTTAACTGGTGTTCAGATAACATAGAATCACAACTACCTATACAGTTATTTCTTTTATTTCTTTGCAGTGTATTTCTCCAAGATATTTAACTGGTGTTCAGATAACATAGAATCACAGCTACCTATACAGTTATTTCTTTTATTTCTTTGCAGTGTATTTCTCCAAGATATTTAACTGGTGTTCAGATAACATAGAATCACAACTACCTATACAGTTATTTCTTTATTTCTTTGCAGTGTATTTCTCCAAGATATTTAACTGGTGTTCAGATAACATAGAATCACAACTACCTATACAGTCGTCCAAGAAGATGTGTTTTAGCGTGTGTGTTTCTGGTCATTCTGATTTTCTTCTGTCTTCCTTTAGTAAACATTCATCTACTTCAGGTAATATTACAAAAAATAACAAAAAAATATGTTTTAATTAATTATGGTAGAATCAAGTATCAAGTAGTGTTTTTTACTGAATATTGTAAACCAACTTATTTTGCGTTTTACCGTTTCTTGACCATTTCGCGGCTATTTATTTTCGCGATTTTCTGATTTACTTGATGAAGTTAAATATGGAAAGATCAAATTTTCAACATATTCTCGACAATTTATATTCGCGTTATTTTTCTACTCGCGAAATTCGCGGAAAAAAAAATTGCTCACGAAAATAAGTTGGTTTACAGTAATAATAAGGATCTTTTCCAGTGTAGAATATTTTTCATGATAAGAATATTTGATAATATCATTTATATTTTTATGACTATTGATACAAAGATCAATCAGCCTTTTTTTTTTAAATTCCTGTGCATATACAAAGCCTGCTCTTTTATAATATTCATGAAATTGATGAGTTGCAATTAAAAAATAACTTGTAAGCTCATATTTATTTGTTTATACCTTTTTATACGACCGCAAATTTTGAAAAAATTTTCGTCGTATATTGCTATCACGTTGGCGTCTGCGTCGTCGTCGTCGTCGTCGTCGTCGTCGTCGTCGTCGTCGTCGTCGTCGTCGTCGTCGTCGTCGTCGTCCGGCGTCCGAATACTTTTAGTTTTCGCACTCTAACTTTAGTAAAAGTAAATGGAAATCTATGAAATTTTAACACAAGGTTTATGACCACAAAAGGAAGGTTGGTATTGATTTTGGGAGTTTTGGTCCCAACATTTTAGGAATTAGGGGCCAAAAAGGGCCCAAATAAGCATTTTCTTGGTTTTCGCACTATAACTTTAGTTTAAGTTAATAGAAATCTATGAAATTTTGACACAAGGTTTATGACCACAAGAGAACGGTTGGGATTGATTTTGGGAGTTTTGGTCTCAACAGTTTAGGAATTAGGGGCCAAAAAAGGGCCCAAATAAGCATTATTCTTGGTTTTCGCACAATAACATTAGTTTAAGTAAATAGAAATCAATGAAATTTAAACACAATGTTAATGACTACAAAAGGAAGGTTGGTATTGATTTTGGGAGTTTAGGTCCCAACAGTTTAGGAATTAGGGGCCAAAAAGGGACCCAAATAAGCATTTTTCTTGGTTTTCGCACCATAACGTTAGTATAAGTAAATAGAAATCTATGAAATTTAAACACAAAAAAGAAAGGTTGGGTTTGATTTTGGGAGTTTTGGTCCCAACATATTAAGGGGCCCAAAGGGTCCAAAATTAAACTTTTGTTTGATTTCATCAAAATTGAATAATTGGGGTTCTTTGATATGCTGAATCTAACTGTCATGACTGTGTATGTAGATTCTTAACTTTTGGTCCCGTTTTCAAATTGGTCTACATTAAGGTCCAAAGGGTCCAAAATTAAACTTTAGTTTGATTTTGACAAAAAATGAATCAGTTAGGTTCTTTGATATGCTGAATCTAAAAATGTACTTAGATTCTTGATTATTGGCCCAGTTTTCAAGTTGGTCCAAATTGGGGTCCAAAATTAAACTTTGTTTGATTTCATCAAAAATTGAATAAATGGGGTTCTTTGATATTCCAAATCTAACTGTGTATGTAGATTCTTCATTTTTGGTCCTGTTTTCAAATTGGTCTACACTAAAGTCCAAAGGGTCCAAAATTAAACTTAGTCTGATTTTAACAAAAATTGAAATCTTGAAGTTCTTTGATATGCTGAATCCAAAAATGTACTTAGATTTTTTATTATGGGCCCAGTTTTCAAGTTGGTCCAAATCAGGATCTAAAATTATTATATTAAGTATTGTGTAATAGCAAGTCTTTTCAATTGCACAGTATTGCGCAATGGCAAGAAATATCTAATTGCACAATATTGTGAAATATCAAATTTTTTTTTAATTAGAGTTATCTTTCTTTGTCCAGAATAGTAAGCAAGAAATATCTAATTGCAAAATATTGTGCAATAGCAAGATTTTTTTTTAATTGGAGTTATCTTTCTTTGTCCAGAATCAACTTAAATCTTTGTTATATACAATATACAATGTATATTCACTTTTTACTACCAACTGATAAATTAAAATAATCTTTACCATTCAGTGATAACAAGCAGTTTTTTTACATCTTAATATTTTATGATGTATTTAAATGAGTAGTTATTGTTGCAAACTCCATTAGAAATTTTAATTGAGATTAGTTTTGGAATAAGGGAAAGGGGGATGTGATTAAAAAAATTGGGTTCAATTTTTCTCATTTAAAATTTCATAAATAAAAAAGAAAATTTCTTCAAACATTTTTTTGAGAGGATTAATATTCAACAGCATAGTGAATTGCTCTAAGAGAAACAAAAATTTTAAGTTCATTAGAACACATTCATTCTGTGTCAGAAACCTATGCTGTGTCAACTATTTAATCACAATCCAAATTAAGAGCTGAATCCAGCTTGAATGTTGTGTCCATACTTGCCCTAACCGTTCAGGGTTCAACCTCTGCGGTCGTATAAAGCTACGCCCTGCGGAGCATCTGGTTATAATCAAATAGAGAAATGTACTAATTTTAGTGGAAAGTTTTTTTTTCAATGTTACCAATCAGCTCACTCTCTGTTTAACAGGTAGTGAAGTAAGTGAAAATACTAGTGCTGTGATAAAAGACACTGTCATTCATAAGGTTAGTAAATCAAGGGACACAGCTTGTATGTGTAAAAAACTTGGGACTCCTAAACCCTCCAAGAATCAGATCAGTTTGAATAGAAATGTTTGGTTAGCTTAAAAGTGACATGGTGATCGTATGCAATTTTTATATGACCCCAAAAAAATTTTGGGATCGTATAATGGTATGATGTCGTTGTCTGCGTCCTCGTCGTCCAAAGACACATTGGTTTTCGGATAATAACTTTAGTTTAAGTGAATAGATCTTCATGAAATTTTTTCAGAAGGTTTAATACAACAAAAGGAAGGTTGGGATTGATTTTGGGGATGATGGTCCCAACCGATTAGGAATTAGGGCCCGAAAGGGGCCCAAAACAAGCATTTCTCAGTTTCAGGATAACAACTTGTTGTTAGAAGTATTTCAATTGCTCTGAAATCATACCGCAATGTTTAAAACCACAAGTAGAAGGTTTGGATTCAATTTAGGGGTTATGGGGCCAAAGTTTAGGAATTAAGGGCCAAAAAGGGGTCAAAACGAGCATATAACAAAGGGGAGGCTGGGATCAAGTTTTGGGTTAATTGCCCAAAATATGTAGGAATAAGGGGCCAAAAAGGGCCAAAAAGAAGCATGTTTCTAGTTTCCAAACAATCATGACAATAACTTGTGTTTCAGTATATGGATCTCTCTGAAATTTTACTACAAGGTTCAATACTGCAATGGAAAGCATGGGATTGAGTTTAAGGGTTGTTGCTTCAACGGGGTTTCAAAAAGTTGGTGGGGGGGGGGTATTTTTTGTTTACCATTTTTTGAAGGGCTTCCTTTTTTTTCAACATTTTTCAAATTTCGAATTTTGAAAAGTTTCAAGAAGAAATCTTCAATTGCACAGTAATTGTGCAATAGATTTGTTAGATCTTTGACCACATTAATTTTGTGACAAAAACCTATATTATGTCAAAAATTTGGATTGTGAAAAATTTGATCACAATCCAAATTCAGACAGAATCAAGCTTGAATATTGTGACCAAATATGCCCCAACTGTTCAGGGTTCAACCACTGGGGTCGTATAAAGCTGCGCCCTGCGGAGCACCTGGTTAAACATGTTTTTATGCCCCACCTAAGATAGTAGAGGGGCATTATATTTTCTGGTCTGTGCGTCTGTCCGTCTGTTTGTCCATCCTTCCGTTCGTCCATCCTTCCATTCGTCTGTTCGTCCGTCTGTCCCTCTTTAGGTTAAAGTTTTTGGTCAGGTAGTTTTTGATGAAGTTGAAGTCCAATCAGCTTGAAACTAAGTACACATGTTCCCTATGGTATGATCTTTCTAATTTTAATACCAAATTAGATTTTTTACCCAATTTCACGGTCCATCCGACATGGAAAATGATAGCGAGAGTGGGGCATCCATGTACTTTGGACACATTTTTGTTGTGAATAAAGGGGATACACTGAATGAGCCTCATTGGTTCCAATATAATTTTATTTTTGTTTAGAGCTATTCCAGAAAAAAATGTATGGGGGGGGGGGGGGGAGTTGGAAGGCACATTGTATTAATAAAACATGGGTGATGGGTATCAGAGCAAGTTTTCACACTATAATGACTATAATTCTCAATTACAATTGTCTGGGTGGCAGGTGCTGACAAAAACTGCCTTCCAACCCCCCCTACATTTTTTTCTGGAATAGCCCTTAGCTGTCTCATCAACATAATTGATGTATCTTGTTTAGTTGACAATAACAAAATTCTGGCACAATTTAATATGTTTTCCAACTAATTTAACCTATAAAAGAAAGAAAGTAACCTTATATGTGTTGAATCCACAAATAACAGAATGTTTTATGGTTATTGATAATTTCAATATTATCTTTTAGTGCTTTGAGACAACACTCCAGATTCAGTATAGCGGTGGTGAGGGATTAACAGCAGGGTTCTGTCGACTCTGCTCAGTAGCTTTTACTGTAGATATTTTACCTTCTGTGATATTTGTCAACTGGGATGTTCTTCCTGCTGAGAGGTAAGTGAAGCTAGAATAGGATAACAATTACAGGATACCAGTCCAGTAGTCATCAATGAAATCCCTTAATAAATCTACCATATTTTCACTGGGATAGGTACCAAAAGAAAGTTACTGAGGATGCATTAAGGATGTACTTAGGTGAGGTATTGGAATTCCTGTCAAATGTTCGGACTCCTTGGTGTTTTTCCACACAAAGTCAATGCAAGGTAAAATATTTTGCCCCATAACACCCATTTATTTTTTCATATAAGACTTAATAGTTCATGAAAGGTCATTTACCAAAATTTTAGAAGATTCTTGATTTTTTTTCTTTTGTTTTGAGACCCAAATAATACCAATGCAAATGTAATGTAAAAGTCTGAGTCAGCCTTTTCCCGCCATATTTAAAATCTCAAATATCTCGAAAAGGAGGTCCATAACCTAATCAATATTTGAATCTTATTTCTATCCTTAACGAATGCTCTACCGGCTTATAGTATTAATTTAAAATTCTTGATTTATTAATTTTTACCTAAGTACATCCTTAATATTCATTGGATAACAATTTTTAATGGATTACGTGGAATCAGGGGAACCACAAATTTAAACATTCAACAAATTACAAATTTTCTAAGGAATATAGGGAGACATTTCCAAAACCACGAAATTTAATGTCCTTGAAAAAGGAAGTTTTCCTCAATCCAGGAATAATTGGTACCCACAAATAATAAATGAATCCACAGTATGTACAAAATGATGTAAAAAGGCTTAAATTTGTAGCATATTCATAGGGTATTCATTAAAATTACTTACAAGAGAGCCGTGGTGTAGTGGTTAGTGCATCGTACTACTAACACAAAGGTTCCTGGTTCGATTCCCGTTTGGGATGAAAATTTCAGGAACTGAATTTTTGGCTCTCCCTTGACATCATTTGCGAGTATGGTCTCGAGGAAAAGATGATAGTCCGTCGGAAGGGGACGATAAATGGCTGACCCGTGTTAAGAGAGAGCCATATCTCTTGCACGTTAAAGACACCCTTGTAGATTTCGAAAAAGAGCAGGCTAATGTCGCTACAAGTCAGCACTCATACCCGCAAAGTGGAAAGAGATTAATATAAGTTGCAAAACTTGTTTCCCAATCCACTATAAATATGTTTAAACTAAAATGACTATTTAAATAAGACAACTTTCCAACGGAGACCAAATGACCTAGAAGTAAAATGAGAAGTCACGTCTACATATGATTCTAATTGAATAAAATTTATTGTTTATAGTGTTTTATGATTTCAGTCATTATAGTCTCCTGTAAGATGTAATTCTTTTACCTAATAATGAAGACTAATAATTACAGAATAATTAATTTTGTGGCAATTGCCATTGCAGCTCTCCTGAGCTTTGATTATAGTTTGTCCTTATGTTGTGCTGTGACACCACTGCTCCATGTTAGAAGGTTATGGGTCTGCAAACATGATTTATTCCATCACATTATGTGTGTAGGTATAAGAAGATGTGGTATGTGTACCAATAAGACAAGTCTCCATCCAAGTCACAATTTGCAAAAGTAAACCCATTAGCCATTGCTTGACCCTTATGTTTTGATGTCCCAACTGCACTCTTATCTTTATATTCCAGCCCTGACCATTGTATTTTGATGTCATGACCACACACATATCTTTATATTTCAGCCCTGACCATTGCATTTTGATATCTTGACCATACACTAATCTTTATATTACAGCCCTGACCACTGTGTTTTGATGTCTTGACCACACACATATCATTATATTACAGCCCTGACCATTGCATTTTGATGTCTTGACCACACACTTATCTTTATATTACAGCCCTGACCACTGTGTTTTGATGTCTTGACCACACACATATCATTATATTACAGCCCTGACCATTGCATTTTGATATCTTGACCATACACTTATCTTTATATTACAGCCCTGACCACTGTGTTTTGATGTCTTGACCACACACATATCATTATATTACAGCCCTGACCATTGCATTTTGATATCTTGACCATACACTTATCTTTATATTACAGCCCTGACCACTGCGTTTTGATGTCTTGACCACACACATATCATTATATTACAGCCCTGACCATTGCATTTTGATGTCTTGACCATACACTTATCTTTATATTACAGCCCTGACCACTGTGTTTTGATGTCTTGACCACACACATGTCATTATATTACAGCCCTGACCATTGCATTTTGATATCTTGACCATACACTTATCTTTATATTACAGCCCTGACCACTGTGTTTTGATGTCTTGACCTTACACATATCATTATATTACAGCCCTGACCATTGCATTTTGATATCTTGACCATACACTTATCTTTATATTACAGCCCTGACCACTGTGTTTTAGTATTTGATGTTAAGAATGTGAGTGGACATCAGATAGAAGTACAGTACACTGTTGATCAAAATGTTATCTTAGAACAAGAAGAAATAAGAAGGTATGGTAACAAAACTAGAACCCAGTACAACATGTATTAAGTCACTTGAGAAACTGTCCTTATAGTATGTTAACATTTTATGACTGAATTCAAAAAGTTTGTGTAGTTTACTAAAACAAATGTTGAACTTTCCTTTAATTTGCACACATATGTTAGTATGTTAGATTAGTAGTTTTTGCAAAGAAATATTCAAAATTATAAATTTCTATTATTACCAATTTATGGCAGTTAAGCAATAACTAAAATAATTGCATTAATTTCTAAATTTACCTAATTTATTTATTATGTTTTTATTATGAATCGTAGATCAGAAATTCATTATTTTGTGTTTTCTGTTAAATTTAATTAAATTTCTGTCACCTGAACAAGTAATTTGGAGATGAAATATGGGATTGTTTGTAACAAATTTGCAGATATGACAAATGTATGAAATATGGGATTGATTGTAACAAATTTGCACGTATGAAATATGGGATTAATCATGACAAATTTCCAAAAATGAAATATGGGATTGATTGTGATAAATTTGCAGCTATGAAATATGGGGTTAATGTGACAAATTTCCAAATATGAAATGTTGGATTGATTGTAACAAATTTTCAGATATGAAATATGGGATTGATTGATACAAATTTCCAGACATGAACTATGGGATTGATAGTGACAAATTTCCAGTTAGGGCTATTCCAGAAAAAATGTATTGGGGGGTTGGAAGGCACATTGTATTAATAATACATAGGTGATGGGTAACAGAGCAACTTTTCACACTATAATGCACTATAATTCTCAATCACGATTGTCTAGGTGGCGGGTGCTGACAAAAACTGCCTTCCAACCCCCCCATACATTTTTTTCTGGTATAGCCCTTATGAAAAATGAGATTAATTGTGGCAAATTTGCACCTAAGAAATATGGGGTTGATCATGACAAATTTGCAGCTATGAAATATGGGATTGATTGTAACAAGTATAACATTTTTTCAATTCTATAATTACAGGGTATCTGTACAGGTAGAGAGGTGTATTTTTCCTCCAGAGCCAGAGCCATCAATAGACCTGAAGAACACTGTGATTAAACATATAGGACATTCCAATCATTATAGTCAATTCTTAGCTAGCTTTGTGGACATTCGATGGAATATTGTATCCTTTGTATTTTGGAGTTAAGAATGACGTGACTGTGACCCAGAGAAAAAGATTAGCAGGGGCCTCAGTAACCAATGCTACTGAAAATTGAGTTGGGCCCGTAAATCTTTAATGAAAATCTGCATAGTGCTTACATTAATTTTCATATGGTGGCAGGTTGGGCCCCTAGTCAGAAAATGGTAGTCTTATTCCCTCAGTCGTTCATTTTCACTGAGGGCTATTCCAGAAAAAAATGTATGGGGGGGTTGGAAGGCACTTTTTGTCTGCACCCGCCACCCAGACAATTGTAATTGAGACTTATAGTGCATTATAGTGTGAAAAGTTGCTCTGATACCCATCACCCATGTATTATTAATATAGTGTGCCTTCCAACCCCCCCCCCCCCCCCCCCCCCCCCCCTACATTTATTTCTGGAATAGCCCTGAAGTATTACACATTTGTGTTTAGGGGCCAGCTGAAGCACCCCTCAAGGTGTGAGATTGTCTTGCTGTGTTGTAAACCCATTGGTGGTCTTTGTCTGTTTTCTGGTCTTTGGTTGGGTTGTTGTCTCTTTGACACATTCCCCATGTCAATTCTCAATTTAGTTGGATAGATATGATGAAGTTGTGAGGGATAACATGATCACAGGTGAATCAAAAATCTAAATGTTCAACAATTTACCAAATTTATGAAAAATCTCTAAGATCGCCCATTAAACTCATACTTTGATATAGACAATTGAGATTCTTCAAATGATGGCTTGTATCGTGTCATGTCTTTTAGTGAGATGTTAGACCTTGATATGTACTTATAGATTATTGCTGATCATCTCAACGAGATTGATTTTCTCGCTTGAGCTGGTACAGCGAAAGTGAGAAAAGCAATCGAGTTGAGATGACCAATGATAATCTGTTTATCTCTATTTTACCTATGACGACTTTGTCAATTTCATGTCAATTTCATTAACAACGCCACATGGCCTCCTTAGTTTCTAGTGATAATTTTTCCATCTCAAGCGAGAAGCATGATATGAAAATTAACACAAAAAAAGATCAAAGGAAAAATGCACAAAATAGCGATAATTTGTATTATTTATATATATATATCAGAAAAGAAAAACTTATTTCCTTAACTTGTAAATAGCCATCAGAAACATGTTGTGGTAAAGCTAGTATTGAACACCTTAAATGGACTAAAGAACAGTTAGAGTTAATCTCAGTATCAAAGGTTTCCTGGGGTAAGATAGGATAAGGATGAGGGGTACATTACAATGGGGATATAATTACTGGGGATTTTATAGAAAGTCTATTCAAGGGGGAAGTATGGGAGGGATTGTACAACAAATTTTCATTTAGGTATGTGTTGAGGTAGATAGAATTTTGATATAACTGAAAATAAAAATATTTTGGTTAGTGGTGTAAAAAGAAAAGTGTTGTTCATCCTCTAATCCTGTTAGTTTTCCCCTGGAATAACCCTAAATGAAATTGCTGAATGTCCATTGGATATTTTTAAATTCTAAGTGATCAAATATGTCTGATATTTATAGTAACTATATATATGAATTCCTACCAAATATAGAGCTAAAAGTATGTGATATCAGAAAAGTCTGAAAAAAGCACCACAATATATGGGCAATTAAACGTTTCAGTTTTAATATTTGTAAGTCTTTAAAAAATTAAATGGTTGTCACCAAAAGTATTTGATGGAACAACTGACTCCACACCTCATTAGAAAACATTTAACAAAATACACAAGAAAAACAAAACATCAGTAAACAATAATTGGATTGATTTAGATAGCCATAACATTATATGTTATTCAGGTCTCAGACAGGGTATATACTGTGACATTCCCGTCTTAGAGTTTATATCCCCTGAGCTGAAGGCTAAGGGAATATAAGCCCTAAGCTGGAAATGTCACAGTATATACCCTATCTGAGACCTGAATTACACATATATTAGGGATTACCTCTGTCTCAATGTTTTTTCCAGTGCAGGTACGCTTATTTGTTAAACATAATAATGATTCATGATGCAGCATGTATATTCATTACATCATGTTTAATTTATTGTTATTTAATATTGAGTAATCCATTTAAATGCACCTTTTTTATCTTGACAATTTTTTTCCTTTAGGAATATGTTTCCAATAAATTTTTTAGATATCATATTTTGTGTTTGTATGTGTGTGTGGCTTTGTTTTTTACAACACATATATTGAAAAACCCAACCTGATATGTTCAGCATACGTGAAGGATTTTGTAATTTGCTGTAAAATAATTTTATCTTGTATGTAATAATTTATGATAACACTTTTAACATTAAATTTAAGTATTAAAGTGTACATTGCGTGATTTTGTATTGAAAATGTATTATTGACTGATCTACGTCATTATTTTCCCTCTGTGAGCCTCTGACATTCCTTAGTGTTCTGTATAGCTTTTGACTACGTCACATAGTAACCGGTGTTATGAAGACGTTTTTGAGGTACCAATTTGGGATAAAATCGTCCTATATACCCCGGCAGTTTTCTCAATATATACTGACATCTCTGTGTTGTTATCCAATCACAAACCTCAACACATTGGTAATCGATAATATAAGTTTATATTATTTTTTTTAGATATAAGAATAAATGATGAGTTTTATACAGATACGTGTAATCCTGAAGTATTGGTTGGTAGACTTCTGTTATTGGATGTTAATCTGACCTTGAAAGAAGGTAAGTGTCACATTACAAATGGGTTATGTATAATGTATACTGTGGATTCATTTATTTTCATGGGTTACAAATTTTTGTGGATTGCGGAAACCTTGCATTTTAAACAGATATATCATGTTAAGGAGGGGTATTTGCGAAAAATACCAGTCAAGAGAATGTTAAATTTCACGAGCCGTAAGGCAAGGAAAATTCATTCTGAAGACTGGTATTTTTCTCAAATACCCCTCAGAACATGCTTTATCTGTTTAATTACACCAAATGTTAACTTTCAAAAACACATTGATGATCGTGACGTTATAAGCGTCCAGTCGGATAGAGTATTTTTTGGCAAATACCACGGCAGAGAGGGTAAAAAAGACCTATCCTTTTTGCATATACTCAGGCGTCGTTAAAAAAAGAACGATATTCATTTGATAACAGTAAATTGGCTATCAACCAATCAAAACCCAGGATTCTTACATAAGGTGTAATTATCGTGGATATTTAATTTTGTGTGGTTTTGGCAAAGTCTGCACATATTTCTTTGGAAATTTGTAAATCGTTGAACATTTGAATTCGTGGTTCCCCTGTACACACGAAATCCACAAAAATTGATCTACAACAAATATAAATGAATCCACAGTATCATTGAAAAAAATTGTTTGATCAATTCAAAATCAATTTTATCAAGGTTAATTTTAACAATTGTTAGGTGCTGATCTGGAAGAGAATCTGAAGGGATATGTTGTAATAATTCTCGACATAAAATCTTTACAAGCTTGACAAAAACTTGAAAAGAAAAAAAACGAACAATTTCTGACACCTCTATCCAAGGGAAAGATTGTCCCTTGCATTTGTTAAAGTAGATTTCTATGCTAAGATGGCAATGAAGCTACATACTGCCTTTTAGTCGTAAATTTTTTTTGTACTTACAGTACAAAATTTGTGCTCTAAACACTAAATCCAGTATTACATTTGTTGATTTTATAAAGATATGAGTACACTGAAAATTGGATGTTAGGAACATAATGAACTATAGTGTCTATTGGTGGCCTTCACCTGTTGTCTGCTCTTTGGTCGGAAACATTCCCCATTTCCATTCTCAATTTTATAAAACCAAATGCATTTTAATGGTTTTTTTTGTGTTTGTCTTGTAACTATATCATTATGTAAAATGTTTTTTCTATGACAGTTGGTAGATTTCTAAGTTGATACTTACATTTTAATTTTAAAATTGAGAAAGGAAATGGTGAATATGTCAAAGCGACAACCACCCGACCATAGAGCAAACAACAGCCGAAGGCAACCAATGGGTCTTCAATGTAGCGAGAATTCCCGCACCCGTAGGTGTCCTTCAGCTGGCCCCTAAAATATGCATAATAGTACAGTGATAATGGACGTCATACTAAACTCCGAATTATACACAAGAAACTAAAATTTAAAATCATATTGTATATTTGAACATTGAAGATTTGCATTCATTTTATGTTAATACTATTTTGCACAGATATAGAGGCCAGTGAAGGTGAACTTGAAGTATCATGCTGTAGTAAAGTTAGTGGTGAGATAGACAGTATGTGTACTTTAATGGGAACAGACTCTCTTTTGGTGCCAAATGTGAGTACATTTATACATAAAACTCTGTAGTGGAAGATCCAGGGGTTAGAACACCCCTTTAGATTAGATTAGAATGGGAAGGATGCAAATATTAAATATGATTATTAGAACTTGTATTTTGAACTAGATACCTATAATGATTTTACTTTTATTAATTGTTACTTGGATGGAGAGTTGTCTCAGTGGCACTCATACCACATCTTTCTATATCTACATATATCTGTAATCAGATTTCAATGAAGTCGCTATAATATTTTTGCTGTTTTGTCCATTTCAAAAATGGCAACTATAAATGCACACAATAATTTCTTCCTGAACCTCTGTATATAGATATAGGAAGATGTGGGATGAGTGTCTATGCCTAAATCTTTGTTTGTATGACAACCTAAGTCTTACATGTGTAAACTGTTACAAATAAACATAAATAAATTAATACAATAAAATAAAATATACAGCACATGTCAACAAGACATCAACACATTAACATAAAAAAAGAAACAAGAATACAATATACATAAGCCATAAGAGTACATTTGTATTGTTGAAAAGTTGTGAATAAATTTGATTAAAACTACCTGTCTTCAAACAGTCATATGAACATGTGAAAAGGTTGAACAGCTTTCTTTAGTCTCCATGGCAAAATGTTTATGAAAACATTCATATAACTAAAATTGGTCTGGGAAAAGCACTAAACTCTATAATTTAAGGTGGTACCTAACACTACAGGGAGATAACTCTGTAAAGTCAGCTAAACGTTTTAATTACGTTGTGTTGTAAAAGGAATATTAAGCTTCTCAATGATCAAAATTGGTGGTTGTCAAATTGCTATAAAACCAGTGTAATATTTCTGACAAAACGGTTGGTTCAAAATTTTTTAAATTTTTATATTTTTGTTAAAGTGTCAAAGTAAATACTTTGACAAAATTTTATGAAAATTAAACGAGCCAAATTAATTTTAGTGAAAGTGTGGGGTACCACCTTAAACATAATACTTTACCTGAGCAATTGTGGTTATTTCTGAACTAATATTGTTTGTTAATGAAACAACCTACTCAAAGGACATTAGACAAAGAAACATTAGGATGATAAATGTGAAATATTTGAGAAAACAAACTTTTAAGGAAGCTGAATAAATGTGGAAGAGTAACAGAAAAGAATTAAAACTTTATGTACAGTCCTACAATATAGAAAACAAAATATGTACAGTTCTACATTATAGAAAACAAAATATGTACAGTCCTACAATATAGAAAACAAAATATGGGCAGTTCTACATAATAGAAAACAAAATGTGTTCAGTCCTACAATATAGAAAACAAAATATGTACAGTTCTACAATATAGAAAACAAAATATGTACAGTCCTACATTATAGAAAACAAAATATGTACAGTCCTACAATATAGAAAACAAAATATGTACAGTCCTACATTATAGAAAACAAAATATGGGCAGTTCTATATAATAGAAAAAAAAATATGTGCAGTCCTACATTATAGAAAACAAAATATGTACAGTCCTACATTATAGAAAACAAAATATGTGTAGTTCTACATAATAGAAAACAAAATATGTCTAGTTCTACATAATAGAAAACAAAATATGTGCAGTTCTACATAATAGAAAACAAAATATGTACAGTCCTACATTATAGAAAACAAAATATGTACAGTCCTACAATATAGAAAACAAAATATGTGTAGTTCTACATAATAGAAAACAAAATATGTACAGTTCTACATAATAGAAAACAAAATATGTGCAGTTCTACATAATAGAAAACAAAATATGTACAGTCCTACATTATAGAAAACAAAATATGTACAGTCCTACATTATAGAAAACAAAATATGTACAGTCCTACATTATAGAAAACAAAATATGTACAGTCCTACATTATAGAAAACAAAATATGTACATTCCTACATTATAGAAAACAAAATATGGGCAGTTCTATATAATAGAAAACAAAATATGTGCAGTCCTACATTATAGAAAACAAAATATGTACAGTCCTACATTATAGAAAACAAAATATGTGTAGTTCTACATAATAGAAAACAAAATATGTGTAGTTCTACATAATAGAAAACAAAATATGTGCAGTTCTACATAATAGAAAACAAAATATGTACAGTCCTACATTATAGAAAACAAAATATGTACAGTCCTACAATATAGAAAACAAAATATGTGTAGTTCTACATAATAGAAAACAAAATATGTACAGTTCTACATAATAGAAAACAAAATATGTGCAGTTCTACATAATAGAAAACAAAATATGTACAGTCCTACATTATAGAAAACAAAATATGTACAGTCCTACATTATAGAAAACAAAATATGTACAGTCCTACATTATAGAAAACAAAATATGTACAGTCCTACATTATAGAAAACAAAATATGTACATTCCTACATTATAGAAAACAAAATATGTACAGTCCTACAATATAGAAAACAAAATATGTGCAGTTCTACATAATGGAAAACAAAATGTGTACAGTCCTACATTATAGAAAACAAAATACGTGCAGTTCTACATAATGGAAAACAAAATATGTACAGTCCTACATTATAGAAAACAAAATGTGTACAGTCCTACATTATAGAAAACAAAATGTGTACAGTCCTACATTATAGAAAACAAAATATGTACAGTTTTACATTATAGAAAACAAAATATGTGCAGTTCTACATAATGGAAAACAAAATGTGTACAGTCCTACATTATAGAAAACAAAATATGTGCAGTTCTACATAATGGAAAACAAAATGTGTACAGTCCTACAATATAGAAAACAAAATATGTGTAGTTCTACATAATAGAAAACAAAATGTGTACAGTCCTACATTATAGAAAACAAAATATGTACAGTCCTACAATATAGAAAACAAAATATGTGCAGTTATACATAATGGAAAACAAAATGTGTACAGTCCTACATTATAGAAAACAAAATATGTACAGTCCTACAATATAGAAAACAAAATATGTACAGTCCTACATTATAGAAAACAAAATATGTACAGTCCTACATTATAGAAAACAAAATATGTACAGTCCAACATTATAGAAAACAAAATGTGTACAGTCCTACATTATAGAAAACAAAATATGTACAGTCCTACATTATAGAAAACAAAATATGTACAGTCCTACAATATAGAAAACAAAATATGTACAGTCCTACATTATAGAAAACAAAATGTGTACAGTCCTACATTATAGAAAAAAAAATATGTACAGTCCTACATTATAGAAAACAAAATGTGTACAGTCCTACATTATAGAAAACAAAATGTGTACAGTCCTACATTATAGAAAACAAAATATGTACAGTTCTACATTATAGAAAACAAAATATGTGCAGTTCTACATAATGGAAAACAAAATGTGTACAGTCCTACAATATAGAAAACAAAATATGTGCAGTTCTACATAATGGAAAACAAAATGTGTACAGTCCTACATTATAGAAAACAAAATATGTACAGTCCTACATTATAGAAAACAAAATATGTACAGTCCTACATTATAGAAAACAAAATGTGTACAATCCTACATTATAGAAAAAAAAAATATGTACAGTTCTACATTATAGAAAACAAAATATGTACAGTCCTACATTATAGAAAAAAAAATATGTACAGTCCTACATTATAGAAAACAAAATATGTACAGTCCTACATTATAGAAAACAAAATGTGTACAGTCCTACATTATAGAAAACAAAATGTGTACAGTCCTACATTATAGAAAACAAAATATGTACAGTCCTACATTATAGAAAAAAAATATGTACAGTCCTACATTATAGAAAACAAAATATGTGCAGTTCTACATCATAGAAAACAAAATGTGTACAGTCCTACATTATAGAAAACAAAATATGTGCAGTTCTACATCATAGAAAACAAAATGTGTACAGTCCTACATTATAGAAAACAAAATATGTACAGTCCTACATTATAGAAAACAAAATTGTACAGTCCTACATCATAGAAAACAAAATGTGTACAGTCCTACATTATAGAAAACAAAATGTGTACAGTCCTACATTATAGAAAACAAAATGTGTACAGTCCTACATTATAGAAAACAAAATGTGTACAGTCCTACATTATAGAAAACAAAATGTGTACAGTCCTACAATATAGAAAACAAAATATGTACAGTCCTACAATATAGAAAACAAAATATGTACAGTCCTACAATATAGAAAACAAAATATGTACAGTCCTACATTATAGAAAACAAAATGTGTACAGTCCTACATTATAGAAAACAAAATATGTACAGTCCTACATTATAGAAAACAAAATATGTACAGTTCTACATTATAGAAAACAAAATGTGTACAGTCCTACATTATAGAAAAAAAATATGTACAGTCCTACATTATAGAAAAAAAATATGTACAGTCCTACATTATAGAAAACAAAATATGTACAGTCCTACATTATAGAAAACAAAATATGTGTGCTGTTAAACCAAAATTTATAATTATTTTCAGGTTGATGTTTCTAGTGCTGTGAAGTTTTCAACATCATTCCTATTTCATGTTAGTGGACATTATACATTGAATGTTAAATTCACCGTAAGACGAACTAACACTAAAAGTATAGTGTTCAAATGTTATAAGATTCTGTTGATTGTTGACGAAGAGGACCGATAGAATAAATTAACTAATTATTGACCATAAAAATTGTTAACGAAGTGATTTGTGCTCTTTTCAGCTGAATTGGTTTCTTCTAGGAGTGATTTATAAGACCAAGTGTCGTCAAGTTTCAATGATTCATTCAAAAGTAATTTCTGGACTCAAGGGAATGTTTATGAAGTTATATGTGCTCTTTTCAGCTGAAATCGTCTCTGCCGGGTGTAAATTATAAAACCAAGTGTCGTCAAGTTTCAATAATCCACTCAAAAGTAATTTCTGGACTAAAGGGAATTTTAATGAATTTCTGTGTTTTCTTTTCAGCTGAATTCATCTCTTCCAGGTGTGAATTATAAAACCAAGTGTCGTCAAGTTTCAATGATCCGCTCAAAAGTAATTTCTTGACTAGTGAAGTTTTATGTGCTCTTTTCAACTGAATTCTTCTCTTCCAGGTGTGATTTTTAAAACCAAGTGTCGTCAAATTTCAATGAACCAGTTTAAAGATAACATTTGGGAAAAACCAGGTTAGGGAAATACCCGTCATACAAGTTTACAGGGTGACCCATTGATACCATCACATGTTTATTCACTTCAAGTTAGTTGAGAAATTGTCCAAGTTAACCATTTAAAACTCAACTATTTTATTTTATTCAAGTTTTTAATGTGACATCATTTAGAGCTTTACAACTACTTAAATAACCAGATAAATTATACATAGAAAATTAGATTTTCTTGCATGTTTGAATTTGCTACACACAATATTGCTTTCTAAAGATCAGATTCATAGAAAATTAAACTTTTATACTGCATTTATTGTGAACTATGGACATTGATTCATTTATTTAATGCAGGTATTTATCCAAGGCTGATTTATTTTTTAACTCATTAACACAATTAAAATATTGAGTTCAGTATCAACAGGTGATTTTTAAATACTGTAAATTCCAAAATTATTGCGATGTTTTTATATTTGAAAAAATGTGACAGGGTTCGAATCACAATAATTTAAACTTGCATTTCGAAATTTCTTATATGAATTAAACAAGATTCTTCTCAAAATCGCGTTTAGTTTAAAATGACAGAATTGCAATAAAAAATGCACACAATAATTTCTGAATTGACAGTATTATGATTTCTACACAACAGATCTTGCCATTTAGTTTCACTTGCTGCATGTGCTGTTGAAACAAATCATAATTAATTTATTTAATATTTTATAAAAGATTTTTGCTGTGTATTCTTTTGAAATGTTTATCGTTTTAATAGTTAATAATTAAGCAGTGTATACTGGAAATTTTACAGGGTTTGTTTAATGAATCTTGATATATATATTATAAATAAATTTTCTACAATTAACTGGCAAATGTTTCAATATGGCGTCATTTGAGTTTTAATTGTTTCTATTGGCTGTCATTTTCAAGGGTTTAAATGGTTGAACTTTTTATTTGACTGAGCAAATTGCTACATGGGGTCCAAGAAAGTCTGATAAAAATCCTCAACATAGTGAGGAAAGGGAAGTAGCTCTTGCTTAAATTGTGTCAATAGACAACTTTCAAGTTCGATGCATTTCCTTCAAAAACTCTGGTTTAGGAGCGTTGTCACTTCCATTCAAATGTTGAGCAAGTGGTTGAAAAACTATAATGCTATATTGCATGAATTATTCGGCAAATTAAATTCTCATAATTGACAATCAGCACTGCTGTCATTAGGGAATTGTAATTTTAAAGTACTTACAAAACAAATAAGATTTCTAGTTTATCCTGCACAATGATGATCACTAAAACGCTTGATTAACGTAAATAGTGCAGGGATACAGGCGACCCCCTCTATCTGGTAAATGACGTCATAAAGGCGCGCATAATAGACAAGTTTTTTCCAGTGACAGATGAACTCGAAAGATGCGTATTGAAACCCTTCTATATAAATTATAATATATTGAGGATTCTCCTTTAGTTATTTGAAATGAATGGAGGAAATTAAAAATTGTAAAAAAAGGCATTAACTGAAAGGAAAACATTGCTTGTTTATGGTCAAATTTAGTTGAATCGTCTCAATTCAGATATTTTTTTCTGTTTAAAATAAGTTGTTGACTCTACAGTGACAGAGTTTCAAATGTATTATACTAGAGAATTTTTTAATATTATAGCAGTTTTATATTTTTTACATGAAAATATCTTTAGTTAGGTCACATATAATATGGGTTATTAATTGTGAAATTGGTACTGCATTCAATTTAGTTTGCTTGTAATTTATTTTTGATATGCATTACTTCTTGTTTTGTTGTGTTAACTTTTGTTAAAAAAAAATATGTTAATCAATAAACCCCATGCAAATTGAATGACACTTTTCAAAATTGATAAAAACCCTATTTTCTTTTGAATTGAAAGGCATTAACTTGTATAAACATTGACAAACAATGTATTTGTATAAAACTTGGTCAGTAGTATTCATGTCATTTTCTGACTTTGCAATTTTATAGTGCTTTTCTTAAATGTTAAGTTTTATCAAGTTAAACATTACATCAAGGTTGTGAAATACAGTAAAAACATACAGGTATTTGTAAATATATATAAGTGAGACCAAACTGACCTACTATACTGCGGATTCATTTATTTTCGTGGGTATCAATTTTCGTAGATTGCTGAAAACTTGGCATTCATGGATATTTGAATTTCGTATTTTTCCCAATCTCTGTATACAAAGCCTATTGAAAATATGATATTTGTTAAACATTTGAATTCGTGGTTCACCAGTACCCATGAAACCAAGGAAAATTGGTTTCGAACGAATAACAATGAATCCTCAGTAGTAATGTAAAAAAAAATTATACCCCACCATGGGGCATTATGTTTCCGGTCTGTGTCCTTTTGTTCTTCCATTCATCTGTCTGTCCTGCTTCAGGTTAAAGATTTTTGTCAATGTAATTTTTGAAGTCCAATCAACTTTTGACAAGAATTCAGTTATAAAATACTGTAAATTTAGAAATTAATGTGAATTTTTATTGTCAATCGCTGTTGAAAACGACATCTTATAAATCATGTAAATGAGATCTCAAAAATATTTTGTGAAGGAAAAACACTGCTGAAATTATGAATACAAGTTTTTATTATTGCAAAGCTGAAACTGACCAACTTTGCCTTTAAAAAACAACATTGTAATGATTTTCTTTATTAACAGTATAGTGTTGATTTCCAAACTCAAGTCAGTGTTTGGATGAACTTGAAGCTACATATGTATACCCCATATTTAAAGATTTGTTAAATTTTAATTAGCTCAAATGTATTATACACCTTTAGTGCTATTCCATTACAATAACGTCAAGGGTAGGAAGGGACTTTCAAAATATCCCTTCAACCAAGAACCAATTTTTAGATAATTTTGCATAATTGTAATAGACCTCTACTGAAAAAAGCCGCATGACCCACATTTAATATTTTGAACTTCCCTTCCTATCCTCCCACATACATTTTAATGGAATAGCCCTTATCAAATATACTGCTAAAAATATCTTGTACAGTATAGTGAACAATGGGATGATGCAATATCGAGATTGATTTGTGTTAATCAGATTTAAATATAGATTCTGCGTCCACAAGGATCTTACAACACACTAGTCTACTTTCTGTTCAGGGGATCTTCACAAAACTTGCCAATAAACAAGAATTGGTCATAAGTTATACTGAAAAAGATATAAAAAGAAAAGTACTGAATTCCAATGAAAATTTAAAACGGAATATTTATAATCAAGTGGCAATATCAAAAGCTCAAATGAATGGAAAACTTTCATTTTCCTTACTTGTTAAAGGCATTTTCTTATGTAGAAAATGATGGATCTTATGTAGAAAATGATGGATTGAACCTGGTTTTATAGCTAGCTAAACATCTCACTTTTATGACAGTTGAATAAAAATTCCATTATTTTGACAACAATGTGAACAAAACATAGACCAAATAGGCATAAATGTTCACGACTTAAACATTTTTCAAGTAAGACTTTTTGTGAAATAAGAGTGGCAGGTTATTATAACATCAGCCAATGCTTTCAAAATTTTGAAGATGTATCATCACAACAATACCATGGAATCCCAAAAAATAACGTTAAAACAGAAAGTAGAACCCAGTGTTGTCAGATCCTCAAAGTGTGGACACAAGATCTGTGTTTTAATCAGATTGGATTTGTGTAAAATTATGTATTGATCTTTGTTATAAATTGTTTTCTTTATTAAAGCATAGTTTTATTTTTGTTTTGTTTATTCAGTAGTAATGTTTTCAGTGTTAAAACCGAAATGTGTTTTCCCTGCAACTTGTGGCAGAAAGCGAAACATTTGGATCTATGGTGGTCCAGCAGAGGCAGCTTTAACTACTTAAAAGGTTTGATATTTCAGAAGTTAGAAAAACTGGATGCTTCATCATGTTCATACTGTGTATATAGATGACTTATATTGTTAAGTTTATGGCTGGGATAAATCTTGTTTTTTGCCCTCAACCACATTTTTCATGGTACTATTAAGGTAGTTCGCTTCTCAGTTTCAAAGTAATTAACTTTTTAAAACACTAGTTAATATTGATAGGGGATTAATAAAGGAATCAACAGAGCAAAAAAAATATATAGGTCACTGTGCTTGTTTTCAAGATATTAGCCATTGAAATTTTGGCAGGAAAATATTCTCTCTTGACTTTTCATAGCTTTAGTATTGACAAGGTGAAGTTCTCAAAAAGACTTTTACAGATGGCTTATTATTATACATGTTAAAGATTTACAAAAAGAAAAATGGGGGTCACCGGGCAAATTTTTGCAAGGCATTCAAATGGATAAAACCGGAGGATTCCGAAAATCTGACAAAAAATCCAAAACATGACAAGCCAGCTTCCTTAATACTTCAAAAAGTGCTGTTGTATTGTTATTCTTACTAGGAGTAATTGGACAACTGTATTAGGTATGATCTGCATACCTTGTGAAGCCCTCATGTCTGTTATACAATTTTACTTGACCTCAACCTTATTTCATGGATCAGTGAACAAGGTTAAGATGGTATGGTCATATATCAGATACTATCAGCAATATATTTACTATATTTAGTGTATATAATGAAGTAATGTGTACATGTCCAACTGGCAGGTGTCATATGACCTTGACCTCATTTTCATGGTTGATTGGATAGTATTTAGCTTTGGTTTTGTGTATTTCCCAGATATATTAAGCAATAGGTCAATTATATTTACTGTATTGAACATTTTGTAGGGTGTACAGGATTCATATGACCATGACCTTATTTTCGTGGTTCATTGGACAATGTTTAGCTTTGGTTTGTGTATTTTCCAGATATATTAAGCAATAGGTCAATTATATTTACTGTATTGAACATTTTGTAGGGTGTACAGGATTCATATGACCATGACCTTATTTTCGTGGTTCATTGGACAATGTTTAGCTTTGGTTTGTGTATTTTCCAGATATATTAAGCAATAGGTCAATTATATTTACTGTATTGAACATTTTGTAGGGTGTACAGGATTCATATGACCATGACCTTATTTTCGTGGTTCATTGGACAATGTTTAGCTTTGGTTTGTGTATTTTCCAGATATATTAAGCAATAGGTCAATTATATTTACTGTATTGAACATTTTGTAGGGTGTACAGGATTCATATGACCATGACCTTATTTTCATGGTTCATTGGTCAGTAATAAGTTTCGTAATTTTGTCAGTTTATCAGATGCTATAAGCAATGCAATAGATCAACTATATTTTGTGTATAAATGATTTTAAGATGTGCATGTATGTCTGGCAGGGTTCATATGACCTTACCTCATTTTCATGATTCATTGGTCAATGTTAAGATTTTGGTTTGTCTGTTTTTCAGGTACTGTTAGCAATATGACCACTTTATTTGGTGTATTGAATGATTGTAAGTCGTCCATGTCTGTCTGTTGGCATGGCTCCTCAGACTATGATGTCATTTTCATTAAAACATTGATAATTTTGAGTTTATGTGATGCTTTTAGTAAAACCTTCTAAATCAAGGAAAACAGGCGAGACATTTCAGCATGTGCACTCTTGTCTTATTAATTGGTCGGTTCATGACAGTTAGATTTTCCTTAAAGTACTTAAGCAATGTATATTTCAAATGTATATAGGGCGCAAGTTCAATATCAGGAAAGTCGCCTTCCAAAACATCAATATAATAATATAATAATAATGTATATAGATGTGGTAATATTGCAAATGAGACAACTGTCCACCAGAGACCAAAAGACTTGGAATTTAAGTAACTGTAGGTCACTGTACTGACCTCAACAATGACCAAAACCCATACCATATAGCAAGAATATGTAGCTATAAAAGGCCTGAATTGACATCTGTGTACTATGATGTTATGCTATTGTTTCAGAAAAACGTTTAATTCCGCTGCAAATGTTTGCACCTGTCCTAAGTCAGCAATCTGATGTACAGTAGTTGTCGTTTGTTTATGTAATTTATACGTGTTTCTCGTTTCTCGTTTTTTAATTTTATATAGATTAGACCGTTAGTTTTCCCGTTTGAATGGTTTTACACTAGTAATTTTGAGGCCCTTTATAGCTTGTTGTTCGGTGTGAGCCAAGGCTCTGTGTTAAAAGCCGTAAGTTGACCTATAATGGTTTACTTTTTTAAATTGTTATTTGGATGGAGAGTTGTCCAATTGGCACTCACACCACATCTTCCTATATCTACTATGGACACACTCTTGTTTTTATACGAAACAAGTTATATGAAGTTCCATACAAATATTCCCAAGACTCAAGTGTTTCAAATGAAGTACTATATAAAGGATTCAAAAGAAAAGGATTGAAGTAAATATAGATACTGAGCGGAGTAAAACAGTTTCCTTGACACTGTTGTCACAAGAAAACAACTTATATACTATAATCAACTATAACTTTAATAAGGAATTTAACATGAATACAACCAATAAAATGTCTTGTTTTTAGCAGATCTCTCTCACATAAACATGTCATCATATCCTGGTGGTGGCAGGTGATCAGGATCAGGTCTGAAATAGACAATATGTTTCAATAAAACACATGGCAGGGTTCAATATCTGGGACAAAACTAGACATTTTAAAAGTTTTTATATATAAATACTTATATATAGCACCCTTGTAAGAAATATCCTTGACTTATATCCAGACGTTTTATATATAGCATATATATATCTTTTTTTCTTGAAGATAAATTATTCCAAAATATAAGAATTGAATGCTGTTTATACAAAAAAAGAATTTAAGAAATCAGAAGAGTGTGATTAATTTTTTGGATGAAGAACTTTCAATGTTCTTGCACAATACAGAAATATCCTTAATAGGAAAACTCACCCTGGACCAGTTCCAGGTGGACCAAAGGGATCAAATCGGGCACCAGGTGGAACGGCTCCTCTAAAATCAAGAAATTACATTTTATATCAGTAGCCAAATATAAACGCTCAAATTATTCCTTTTAAGAATTAATACATGAGAGTAATACAAGAAAACCAATGATCTAATTCTTTAGCATGCCAGTTGGTTATACATGTACATGTATAAATATGATATGTTCCAGATTTAAACACATGGGAGGATGGTCATAGTAGTCAAATTAATAAATCATGAATGGTTGCATTTTCTTTAGAAATTTGTAAGAGAAGTAAATGAAAATTTCCTGTTATTGGTGGTTGGGGGTCTAAAAAAATTGTCTATCATTCCCAATGCATTTAAATTTTGAACAGCCCTAATGGAAACTCCAGTAATGACTCAGATTAAAAATCAAAAATAGCAGATGCACAACTGCATGTCCTGTGTAGAATAACTTGTGTAAGTAGGGTTGAAATATGTTTAGCTGTGTTCAAAGTGCCCATGATTAACAATTATGTGTGACACCTTTTAAAAAAAACACACCAAAGGAGTGGTACCTGGTACCTAAATTTTATTGCTGTTCAACTCAATTTCACAGAGAGAAATTTTAAAAGTCTGTCGATTGGCCGTTTCAGAATCTAAAGGACTATGGGTAATTGCATTGTCCGTACCCCAAAATGAAAATAACGTTACGTCATTGGTTGAATTTCGATTGTTTAGGACGTTTTAAACCAATCACCACGCTTTGGTGTACACTTTTGAAAATATTACCCAGAATGCATTAGATTCTGAAACGGTGAATTTTAGTGTATAAATTTTGATTGATGATTGCTTATCATTGTATCTGCACAAAAAAGGTTATATCACAACAAAATACAAAATAAAGACTTGCTGCATTAAAATATTTCACTCTTTAATTTTCTACTGGTTACATTACCTTGGTAATCTACCAGGAAGACCAGCACTAGGATCTGGTCCCCCTCTTCTACCACCCGGATGGAACGGATCAAACACCATACCTCCTCCAGTTCTACCAAAGGGGTCAAGGTCACCTCTACCGACTGAAAATGGATCATCTGGATCATTCCTATAAATAGATTATCACTTAATAGCAGCTATCACTATTCTGATTTTCTTTATTTAGCAAATTGAAATTTAATAACAAAGAGATATTTCGAGCAATGTCATTTTCAAACTATTTCTCTAACCTTTTTTTAACAATTTAAAATAAGTTTTAATTTTGTGTTGCTACAAACTGACAGACAGATAGATATAGGAAGATGTGGTGTGAGTGCCAATGAGATAACTCTCCATCCAAATAACAAGTTAAAAAAAGTAAACCATTATAGGTCAATGTACGGCCTTCAACACGGAGCCTTGGCTCACACCGAACAACAAGCTATAAAGGGCCCCAAAATTACTAGTGTAAAATCATTCAAACAGCAATAAACAACTACTGTACATCAGATTCCTGACTTAGGACAGGTGCAAACATTTGCAGCGGGATTAAATGTTTTAATGGATAGAAACCTTCTCCCTTTTTCTGAAACAATAGCATAACATCACAACATAGAAAAACACAGATACACAAACTAGCCAACATAAATATATTCATTTTTATATGAAAGATGTATGCTTGTTTTTTCAATACATCAGAAATATCTAGCCTAATATTATTTTTTAATGTGTTTATATGTACAAATGATTTAGACATGTTTAATAAATTCATGCATGTAATTTTGTTTATGGATACCGACTTCATCGGCAAGAATTTTAGTGTTTCTTAGGGAGACCAATGAAAGAACTGAACTTAAATTTGTTCCAGCTTTGAAAAACGTAGTTCTAAAAACACTTCATTTGAATACTTTTATAGAATTACTTTGTTTTGTTTTGTTGTCTAATTAAATAGGAAAAAGTTCAATGCATAAAGTAAATTTGTAACTTTGGAATACATGGTCCACCTGTACCAACAAATTCCACAAAAATTGGTATCTAACAAATCATAATGAATCAGCAATATTGTTTTTATGATTGATTGATTTTTTGTGCTTTAATGCCACTTTAAGCACCGCTTTTGGGTTATTTCGAGGTGGCTAGTTTTTATTGTTGAAGGAAGCCACAGTACCAGGTTGTTTTATGTATAATGGTCTAACATGAAACCTTGACATAGCAACAATAACCCTTCAAACTCACCATCCAGGAACAGGTTGTCTATGTGGATGTCTAGGTGGCACACGTAAAGGGTCATGGTCATCATCATGTAACCTTGACCTCTGTGGCCTTGAACTTGAAGGTTCAGATGAACTTCCTGACCTTGGTGATTTTGTTATTTCATCAATTATCTCTTTCTTTAACTGCTTTTTAAGTTTATCTAAATGTTTAAATGCTCTGAAATAGACAAGTTCAATCAATCAATTTATTTCTGTATTTATTAGCCATATAAACTTGATCATAACGTAAATGTTGAATAAAGAACTGATATTTTTTTCAATTGAATTTTTTCACATTTTGCCATGTTCCGTCTTTTACAAGAAATTTAATGGATTGGCTTTCACTTATTGTTGATGTATGGTGACCTATAGTACACCATTTTAGACTTTGTTTGATAGTGTTTTACCTCTGAAATCATATCTAAAAGTCAATAGAACATTAAATAGATAGATTTGTGTTAACGAAGATAATACATAGTTAAATCTATATCAAGGAGATTATAAATTGTTAAATCTGGGCCGCGTTCAATATCGTAGCTGCTACGTAGTGCTACATAGATTTTGACTATTGAACGTGTAGCTATAGACTAGCTGCTACATAGATATTGAAAGCAGCTACGTAGCTGCTACGATATTGAACTCAACCCTGTATTAAGGAAGATAATTCTACAAATAAGAGAGGATTTTGCCTTAGACAGTTTCATTATAAATGCTTAATTACATTTATGGAAATGTTTGACACAAACCTCCCAGTCATTACATGTGTAACATAAAATATTGTCCCCCATTTCATTATGAACTAGTGTCCTTGTCCATGAAATTTTGTCACCTCCTTCTGGACAATATTTCACTGTGAAATTCTGTTCATGACAATACTTTGAAAATTACTTTAATCAAATCATTACACAATTAGAAATAGTACACAAGTATGCAGCATGTACATTTTTAGATTTATGACTGAAATTGTTTTGTATAGTAAGGAATTTATATTATTACTAATAGTGAGTTTCAAATTTGCATATAGATACATTACAAATGGTTAATTATAGATTAAAGAACTGTCTAATGTATATTCATTTTATTACAGTTTACTGTACAAATATAAGTAATGAACTGACAATCACTTATTTTGTAAACATATACACAGGGACGTGTCGCAGGAAAAAAATCCTATATACCTTCTCTAACATGAATATATGTTAATAACCTCCCCTTCATGAGACAAAATTCCATGACAATCTGTCTATGAAATATTGTCTCAATACTCACAAAATATAACCAAAATATAACCTCCCATTAACAGGACATAATTTCATAGTATTTATCTGTGAAATATTGTCAATTCACACAAAATACATCTTACATGTATAACCTCCCTTTAACAAGACAAATTATTCAAATTTTAAAGTAAATTTGGATTTTATTAGATAAATACTTACCATCATAAATTCTGAGTGTAACCCCAATTGCGTCATAGGTCAGATGGAAAATCCCTACTAAAAATAAACGTACTCTCACTGGTCCGGACATATACCCCTGTTTGCCCATATTCTTCCATTCAATTTCCTCAAGACAGAAACATAAGGAAAAGGGATGAAGGGGAGGTGGGTGGGACCTATAATTTATGATGGTAAGTATTTATCTAATAAAATCCAAATTTACTTTAAAATTTGAATATTTTATAGCTATAAATACGTTACCATCATAAATTCTGAGTAACAGAATCTAACGTAAAGCTGAATCCCCTGTAACAGAAGAAACAGGAGGAAAGTTCAATCTTTGTGCTGAAACTATAGGTCCAAGAGAGTATAAACTCTCGGCAAAAGTAGCCATAGATTGGAGGTAGTGAGATATAAAAGAGTTCTCATTTCTCCAGAAACCTGCAGACAGTACCTCTTCTAAAGATGCACTGTTAAACAGAGCCCAGGATGTAGAGATACCCCTAACATCATGGGCTTTAACATTAAAACTATTTAAAAGTTCTGCCTTAGAAGAACCATAAGCTAAAGATATGCATTTGCATATCCAAGTAGAAATAGTTTTAACAGAAAGATCTGAGATTCCTTTTTTAATAGGAATAAAGAGTCTTGAGTTAGAAACAGAACGTAAACTACACGTTCTTTCCAGATAAATAGAAAGGATTCTTACTGGACATAAAAGTACAGAAATAGAATCGCTAGGGAGTGCAGGAATCACAACTGGTTCTGCACCCTTATCTGGAATCTGATTCTTTGCCAAAAAAGCAGGATCCGTTAAAAGAGTAACAGAAGATTTATCCCTGTTAAATCGAAGGCAAGCATCAGAAATAGAGAAGGCATGGATTTCACTCCTTCTCCGTCCAGAAGCCAAAGCTAAAAGAAAACAGCATTTATAGGAAAGAAACCTTAAATCTATTGTTTCTGCTGGTTCAAAAGGAGGAAGTTTTAAAAAGGATAAAACTAGTCCGAGGTCCCACTTAGGAACTAAAGTTTTTTGTCTTGGTCTTTCAAGACTAAAACTACGAACCAAAAGAGAAATATGCTCATTGATTCCAAAATCTGGGCCACCAGAAATATGAATAGTTCTTGAGATAGCTGATCTATATCCCTTAATAGTAGAGGGACATAATCCTTTGGATTCAAAAAGAAAAACTAGAAAGTCTGCTAATTGTTGTACAGTGACTTGGAAAGGATCAATTTCCCGCTCACTACACCAATCTGAGAAGATTGACCATTTTGCATCATAGACAATGCTAGTGGAGTCTCTGACAGACTTTGTGAGATGCTTGGTTGCTCCTTCAGAAAAACCTCTCTTTCTGAGGCTAACCCTGAGAGAAGCCAGGCGTGTAGATGAAGTTTTTCTGGATTTTGATAAAGAACCTTGCCCTTGATTTGAGACAGAAGGTCTGGTCTCAGAGGTAGAACTAGAGGACAAGCACATGAAAGGCGCAGAAGGTCTGGAAACCAAGACTGTTTTGGCCATGCTGGAGCAATAACTATGATCTTGCAATTTTCCCCTGCTATTTTCTGAAGTACTGGGGAGAGAAACCTGAAAGGAGGGAAGGCGTACCCGAACATTCCTTTCCAAGATAGGCTCATTGCGTCTACCGCAAAAGATTTTGGATCCGGAACCGGAGACACAAATGTTAGAAGTTTGTGATTGAGACTGGTCGCAAACAGATCTATCTGAGGTGACCCCCAATGAAGAGTCACAGCTTTGAAAACTACTTGAAGTAGTTCCCACTCCGTGTTTACTGGAGCAAGGGATCTGGATAGAGTGTCGGCTAGAATATTGAGGTGCCCCGCAATATGTCTCACCACTAGATGAACCTGGAGTTGAAAACACAGAAGGAGAATGTCTCTGGCTATCTAATAAAGAGAAGGTGAATGAGTTCCTCCCTGATTCTTGAGATAAGCTACAACTGTTGTGTTGTCCGTGGCCAGAATGACAGACTGATTCTTTAGAGACATTTGGAAATGATTCAGTGCAAACAGAACTGCTTTCATTTCCAATACATTGATATGCTCTTCCAAAAGATCTGGACTCCAGACTCCCGAGATTGTAAGCCCCTCCAGATATGCTCCCCAACCGAGGGTGGAGGCATCTGTGAATAATGTTAGACTGGGAACTTGAGGGAACAGACATAGGCCCCTCATTACATTTTCCCGTACTAACCACCATTGAAGGTGTGGAAATAAAGGCTGAGTGATTGGAATCAATGCTTCCCATTCTTGTGAAGCTGCAATCCATAACTTGTGCAGATAAAACTGAAGCGGACGAATGTGAAGTCGTCCCAATGGAATTACATCTGCCAGAGAGTTCAATAGACCCAGAAGTTGCAAGAATTGACGTGCTGTGACTGATTGAACCGTCAGGAATAAATGTATTTTCTGACATAGTTTTGTAAATTTCTCCTCTGGTGGGAGGACTAGGCCTACACTGGTTAGGAAATGTTCTCCCAGGAAAACAAAGTCTTGAGACGGAATTATCTCTGACTTTTTCCAAGAGATAAGGAAACCTAGGGACAGAAAACAATTGATGACCAAATCTGTCTGAACCCTCAATTTGATTGGGCAAAATTCCTTGAGAAGGGAATCGTCCAGGTAGGAATGAATCTGAATAGACAGGGAATGTAGGTGAGCTATAGCTGCCTGCATGATTTTTGTAAAAGCCAAAGGGGCTGTAGACAGGCCAAAAGGGAGAGCCTTGAACTGGAAAACTTTGTTGTTCCAAACGAAGCGAAGGTATTTCCTGTAAGTTTGGGAAATGGGAATGTGGAAATACGCGTCTGAAAGATCCAGAGAAGTAGTCCACATTCCTGGAAGGATTGAAGCCCTGATGGATCTGTTTGTTTCCATTTTGAAGTGGGGAACAATAAGAAATTTGTTCAGAATAGATAGGTCTATGACCGGCCTCATTCCTCCAGTCTTCTTTGGAACCAGAAAAAGACGGGAATAAAATCCCGGAGACAGAGTTAAGATCGACACCTCCTCTATTGCAGCTTTTTGTAACATTGTGTCCACTTCTACTGATAGAAGTTGACACTTTACTGGGTCTTGAGTATGAGACAAACTTATTGGAACTGCAGACAGAGGAGCTGGGTTCTTGAACTGAAGTGTTAATCCCCCTCGAATTATTGACAGCACATAACAGTCTGAGGTAATTTTCTTCCACTGATTTAGGAAAAAACTTAACCTCCCCCCTACTGGTATTGATTTTTGAGGAACTTGTTGTAAATTTTCCCCTGGGGAAGCTGTCAATAACGTATGAGGGGGCAAGAACCTAGGTACTAGACCCAGGTTTCTTGGAACCCTTAAAACCACCAGAAGGCTTACCTGAGCTTTTTCCTGAGTTATTGGGTTTGTTCTGCGGTTTGCCGTAGTTATTCTTCCTTTTCTTAGCAGAAGAAGGAGGACCACCTGAAGCAGAAGTACTAGTAGAACTAGATGTAGCATTAACCGACCTCTTGCCATTAGTAACTTGTACACTAACTTTGACTGGAGGAGGGTTTTTGCTGAGTTCCTCTTGAACCCGCTGTAAGGGTAAACCAAACATCTTGTCAGAGAGTGGAGATTTCAGTAAAGAATCTTTCAAAGGCTCAGCGATAGAAATGTTTTCAAGAAACTCTGCTCTTTTAGATAGGGTGCAATTAGTAATAGAACCCATTAAAAGCAACTGAGATGAACCTAAAGCTTTATCCAGTTGAAGTAAGAAGGATCGTACTTCTGCTGGAACAACCGAATCTTCGCTGTTAAGCAAATGTCCGGTTGCAGCTAGAAAATGTTCGGCTGTGCCAAGAACTTGAGAAGCACTACGAAGGAGATTCTCAGTCTTTGACCAAACAGGTTGAGTGAGACGAAGACCATCTACTGGCTTTTTTCCCAATAAAGATGACATAGATTTGTCACAATTGGGAACAAGTCTACCCAGTGAAGAATCAAAGATATCAAAATCCTTGTACTTAACCTGATCAGAAAAGGATGACATTCCAAATCCTGAGATATTGTTATTAGCAACCTTTTCACTAGCAGAATTAGCGATACCTTCATTAATAAATTGTAAAGCAAAAGCCATATGGCCAGATTCAGGAAAAGAATTGTGAGAAGTCACAGTATCCTGAGAAATACCACAGGAAGCTTCAAAAGTTGAAGAAGGTTTCTTCGGCTTGGAAGGAGAGGCAAAAGGGATATGTGCTTCATCCCTCATCAAGGTATACACCTTATCCCTAAGATCCTTCAAGGAAGGAGGATCCTCAGTCTCCTTGGTGGGAGGTTGTTGAGCTGACTTAGAAGAAGGCTCAAGGGCCGTCTTCGATACCTTGGGAGAAGAAGAACTTTCAACATCCTCATCAGTGAGGAAAGCCCTTTCATGAAAGCCCTTTCATGACTCCCAGGGGAAACAGAAAGCTCGTCATCCTCCCTCTCATCACATTCTACAGACTTAGCTGGAGAAGGTTGATGAGAAGAAACTCTATTCTCCAGTAGAGTCATACGACTGGATAGAGTGCTAAATTCAGCTTTGAAAGACTCACCAAAGTCCAAAAGTAACTTCTGTAAACCATCCAAAGGTGATGCATGATCAGAAACCTGAGTACCATGAGAAGAACTAGAAGCTTGAGAGTCAGGTACGGTGGTAGAAGGAGCTACTGCAGAAGTCAAAGATACTGCTACGGGTAGAGCAGGAGCTAAAGGTGGTGCAGTAGCTACCCCAGAAGGGGGACCATAGAAATTGTCTCTATAAGGCCAAAAACCAGGTTGGTTTGGCATAAACCCACCATAAGGGTAAGACTGTGGCCAAGGTGGCTGAGACCATGAGGGTAAAGGTTGTGTGCCTGTGTTGGGAAGCATATACCCACAATAGGATAATGGGGGTCTAGAACCTGGCAAGTTCAAGCCCATAGCTGTACCTGGGACAGAACTAATAGTACCCGCTGAATTAACAGGCCTAGATAAAGTATGAGTCACCGAAGTTGACGTAGGTACCCCCCCAAAATGCATGGCCGAACCTTGTGAAAGGGTCGGATAGGTAGCATTACCAGACACCGTTGTCGAAACTCCGGTCAATGTACTGGTAGTTTGGGGGGGACTTAAAGGTAGTGACCCATCTAAGAGATAGTCCGAACCAGGAATACTTACATACGGACTATTCAAATTAAAGTCCATAATAAATTTTACTTTAGTAAAAAAAACACAAATAATTTGTTTAGAAATTTAAACAAAACAAGGGAATATATTTCCAATAAAATACACAATATATATGAAAAGCAATTAAGCTATTCAAAACAAACTAAACACTTCTCTGTTGAATCTGTAAAACTTGATGTGCACGTGTGACCGATGTCGCAGATGGAAATTGAATGGAAGAATATGGGCAAACAGGGGTATATGTCCGGACCAGTGAGAGTACGTTTATTTTTAGTAGGGATTTTCCATCTGACCTATGACGCAATTGGGGTTACACTCAGAATTTATGATGGTAACGTATTTATAGCTATAAAATCCATAGCATTCATCTGAGAAATATTGTCTTTATACAGACAAAATTTCGCTATGAAAATTTTTCCTTCTCTGGACACTTTTCCATAGACGAGGACAATATTTCATGATATATAGTTATGAAATATAGTCTTGTGGTACAATATTTCATAGGACAACATTTTGCTTTACATATGTGCCTATAGCAGGCCAAAAGATTACAGGTCACCAGTTTTACAGCTTTACTGTTCTGATACTTACTCATCAAAAGAGGACAGGTCACCAGTTGTATAGTCTGTTGTGCTGATGTTTATACTTGTCACCTTCTCAGATTTAATATCCTGAAAACTCAAGGAACAATTTAAGTTATAAATAGATGAACTTAGAAAAATAAACTGAACTTTTTGATTCTAGGAGTCTTAAGGTGGTACCTAACACTACAGGGAGATAACTCTGTAAATTCCGTTGTGTTGTAAAGGGAATATTAAGCTTCTCAATGATCAAAATTGGTGTTTGTCAAACTTCTATATATATATATAACCAGTGTATTTTTTCTGACAAAATGGTTTGTTCAAAATGTTTGAAATTTTTATATTTTTGTTAAAGGGTCAAAGTAAATACTTTAACAACATTTTATGAAAATTAAACGAGCCAAATTAATTTTAGTGAAAGTGTTGGATACCACCTTAATAGCAAAATAGTGTATACAAAAATGCTACTTTCATGTCTTGTTTCCCAATTTGTCACTAATTTACAGCTGACTTTGTAGTATGGGTAGCTCATCATTGATGGCAAAACTGTGATCTTCAAGTAGTATAAATGCTAAAATCCATGTTACTTTGACACTGACAGACATGATGGCAAGTCAAGTCAAATGGCAATCATTCCACACTTTCTTATTGTATATTATATTTTATTTCAACTTAATAAATATGACAATTGACAACATATATATCAGGTGTGTGTTTAGAATTTTGGAACAATCAATATAAAAATGCAATCCAACCCTTTGCATTTATATAATAGTTAAATTTCAGCATGACCTGTCCTGGCTGTCAAACAGAACAAAACGTTTGCATGTAATCCAACATGTTTACAGATGAAAACTCCATGAACAAATGACAGCACTAAACCATTTTTAGACAGCAACTTTATAATTTTATTGCAATAATTTATGAATAACAGTCAATTAAATTACTGTATTTGAAAGCGATGCAGTGCCACTGCAATATGTAACTTGACCATTGAGGTATGTGGTGCATTATTATGTAGTATTTATTTCAGGAATTAAATATTGTGACTAAATTCGTAAGTAAAATTTAAACATGCCAATTAGGGACCGCATTACATTAATTTTTACTTGTACTAGTAAATAAAATTTAATATACTAACCATGAAATGGACCAGTAAATCTTCGTCAACTCTCATAATCTTTAGTATGTGGACTTTGTCTGATGAATCCTTGTATCTCAGGGTATACATGTCTTGATTAGCATTCCAACCATTTGGTAACATTTCACTCTTCTTCTGATTCTTTGCTTTCTGACAATCAATGACAATAGTAAATAATAAACATGATAAATAGTTCTATATCAGAGATAAATTAAATTTAACTATACATGTTATAAATTTGATTACTTTTGTTAAGACAATCCTTTCCTGCAGTCATAGTAATTTTATCAGTCCTTTTGAAGTAAATTATATGACTATTCTACCCTAGGCGCTTATCCTCAATTATATAAAGACACAAGTGTGAGGGTACATGGATACACAAGATTATGATATGTCTTATACTAGATATTCTACACACCAGAATGAATATGGAATTACATAAATACTTAAATTTAATATTTCAATTTTAGCATATGCAATGATATTTGGGGTAAACCTCAATGCTATTGTAACACCAAACAAAATGTAAACATGGTAAAGCAATCACATCCAGGCAGTGGCAAATATTTCATGAATGTTATGGATGAGAAGCCTTCAATGATGGACAATTGCAAGTTTCTGTATCATACATCTATGTTCAATGTCTAGATTTAAGGAATAATCTAAGATAAGTTACATTAGAGTGTGAAAGTGTTGATGATTATATAACAAGTATTATAGATTCAATCATGATCATGATTTTCATGATTTGTTGACTGTTTTAATATCATGAATATGGAACATCTGTCATGTCTGTGTTACAGATGACCAAATTTATGTTCAAATTGTAGTAGCATAATGGCAATGTCCTCTCATCTTGATTGTGATAAGAATTACTAGGAGGAACCAAACAATAATTGTACTAATTTCCATCAGCAACCTAGCAACACTACATTGGGGACATATTGAGCAGGATTTTCTTACCTGTCAGAGCACCATAGATTACACAGTTGCATTTCCTGTTGTTCAGTCTTTAGTTTTCTATGTCATTAAAAATTGAGTATGGAATATATGTCATGTAGGTAGGATATAATACTATAAATTTGATATTTGTATTTCTGTTTCTGTTATTTTTGGATTTTTTTTTTTGCCATGCATAGTCTTAGTTAATGTTGTTGTCAGTTTTTCTTGGGCAGTATTTCAAATCATTCATTTAATCCTTCTTTGCGTATACAGAAGCTTGTCATTTATAGTCCAGTATTTTATTTTTTCTGAGACAAAATCAAAGAGAAAGTAGAAATAATAGAAAGTGAAAATAGAATTAAATTTGACAACACCGAAAACAACACCTCATCATCTCCTATTCCACAGCATTTAAATCCACTTGAGATTAAATTCCAGTGTATCACTGTCACAAGAGCATCTTGAGACGATCGTAATTGATTAATGACGCTGCAAAATAAGACTTCTTGTCCAGCCATTTTTACTTTTTTTTACAGGCAGTTGTCTCCCTTATCTCACTTCCTTTCAGATGTAAACAAAGATGTCAGCTCCCATAAATAAAACATGTTTATCAAATTCTACCAAAATCAATAAGTATCTGTTGCAATTTGCAAATGAACATGTTGAGTTCAGACATGCTGTAAGTTTTTCAATCATTCCACATCCTTGTGGACCTTTTTTCAGGTCCGTTCGCGCCCAATATACTTTCGCACCCTACACGTTCGCACCTCGCACGTTCGCACCCAAGGTCCGTTCGCACTCTACACGTTCGCGCCCAATTTTAATTCAAATACCAGTTGAATAATTGGAAAATCATGATTGTTGTTTTTAATTGCTTTCGTGTAATTACTGAATGTATTTATAGCTTGGTATGAGTAAAAGATTGAATATTTTAGATCATTTTAAATGAAAAACACAAAAGATAATTGTTTTTAACAGCTTGGTCCCTTTGATCTGAAACAATGAAACAATAAAATATAGCAATACACTATTATAACCAAAACATGATAAAATTTATTCAACACACAAAAAAAAAAAAGACGTAGTCAGAATCTCACTTCATTGTGAAACAAGTCAATGAAACAAAGTTAAAGCAATTAATACACTAACCAAAAAATGATTAAGAGTTATTGAACACAAAATAAAACATTGACAGAATCCCACTTTATTTAGAAAGGAATAATTTTTTTTTAACAATACACTATCCAAAACATAATTAAGATTTATTCAACACCAAAAAAAAATGCTGTCTCACTTTATTTTGAGACAACGAAAACTATTATACTTATAAGAATACTACTTGCCAAAACATGATTACAAAGTTATTAAACTCAAAACCAATTAAAATTGGGCGCGAACGGACTTTGGGTGCGAACATGTAGGGGGCGAACATGAGTGGGTGCGAACATGAATGGGCGCGAACGGACCCGGATTCGTCAAGCCGGGGGTGTGGGACGTCAGAGCTTGTCCCATATCAAAAAGTGGATATTTGTCCGTCCAAAAGATGCGCTGCTTAGTCGCTTCTGGTGCCAACTAACGGCCTTGGAATTGTATAAATTGGGTATCAATTTGTTCATTTTTTATTTATCTCGATCTTCATTTATGTAAGCTTCACCTACCTGCCACCCTTTATTTTTCCATATTTAAACAGTTTTCACAGGACACTTCTAGCTAGGGTCTCTGTGACTCTGTACATCTATATGGAATAAAGTGCAAGACAACTGGAACGTTTACAATTTTACATTTTTAACACTGGTTATCTATGAAGTCAACTAAAAAAAACAAAAACAAAAACAATTGTAATTCCAACTCAGGCCAAATAAAAAAGTGTGTGTGGTTCCAGTTACATCTGAAAAAAAGTAAGGGTAGGTAGGTAGGGATTTTTTTTATTTTATGGTTTTTTTTTTACATTGAGTCTATGGGATAACATTCTGACTTTAACAGTGCTTAATGAAAAATGCCAATAAAATCTTTAGGGTAGGCTATTTTTAAGCCGAAAAAGTAGGGACGGTAGGGTTACTGGAACCACACATATATTTTTATTTGGCCTCAGACAAAGTCTAAACATGCTAAAGGAAAGGTTTTTGATGTCTACAGAGAAAAAGACAAATCAGAGTGAGACTACACATATATGTTCATGATGTTGGAAAGGAAATTTGACTGTCAATGAGTCAACTCAGAGTGATTGCATCACACATTTTTCTTTAAGTCTTTAAATTTTATGCTCATATAAAAATTTTAACATTGTTACAAACCTGCATACATGTACCTAAGGTATCCCCCATTGGGATTCTTCAATCATTCAATCCTATTGAAGATTTACATGTACATGATGTATATATGGCATTGGTTCATAATATTTCTTTTTTAATGTACAGTCCCTATGTGAAAGAGGCAGGTAAGAGAAGCACAATTAAAATCTTTCAACACGTTCAAAACTGAGAATACCTGTATTTTTTCAAAGAATTTTATCTGAAATGTGACAAATAACATTCAGTGAAAACTGTTATAGAGAATACAAATAAGAAGATGAGGTATGAGTGCCATTGAAATAGCTCTCCATTTAAGTCTCAATTTGTAAAAAGTAAAAATTATAAGGTCATAAATAAGGCCTTCAACATGGAGCCTTGTCTCAGTCACTGAACAGCAAGCTATGAAAGGCCCCAAATGAGTAAGTGTAAATAATTCAGAAAAACAGGAAACACCCTTTCTAATCTATATGAAAGACGAGAAACACTTATAAATCATATCAACAAACAACAACCACTGAACAACAGACTCCTTACTGATGACAGGTTCAAACAAGTATGAACAACATGATATTGTACATGTATATGTGTCTATTATAAACAGTCAATATTTATTCACATACCTGCCAACTTTTCAAAATGCCCATGGGGGTTTTGCATACAAGATGGCTGTCATAGTTCTAAAAAAACCTTCAAGGGGCCTTCAAATACATTTTAATGTTGTTTTTTGGCTTCTTCATACTTTTATAAGCCTAATTAATGTCATTGTAAAATTAATTGTTTTGTTTAAAATTGTGAACAAAATTGCTCTTTCAAAATTTCATTTTGGGAGCCTCCATGGGGGAAATCACCTGCAAATAGTGACAGTTGGCAGGTACATGTATGTTTCATAACCATGATAACAAATAAATGTGCTTCTATTATCATTTTTTTTTCAGGAGATAAAAGCCATAAGTGAATTGTTTGGTTTTACTGCAAAACCTCTGGCAGAAGATAAATATAGTTCTAGTCCTGGTGTAAGTCATATTTAAAAAGACTGTAAATCAAGTTATATTTGTGGATACTTTATTTTGTACTAAGCCCTTTCTATTCACCTTAAGCAGTGTTAAGCTTTCTGCAATTTTGTTTCAGGAAATTAAAATTTTCATTTTTTTTTTTATGAATATAAATAATGACAAATGATCATGATGATGGAAGACTCAAATTTAATAATTTCACTTTATAAATCTTGAAAATAAATTTGATCATAAAAGGTATTATTTTAAGTGTCTAACATCAACCTTATTAAAGGGGGTCTCATTGGGGGGGTTCCGATCCCGGATTCAGCTTACTTTTTGTCAGGTTCCCGTATCCCGCTTACACTATGTACGTAAGTAATTCTCATTTTTTTGTCATTTCCCGGGTCCCGCTAGACCTCATTTCAAGTTTTCACGACACAATAATTTGACTTTCACGTGTCACACTTACAAAAAATCGCCAATCCCGCGTCACGCTTATACCCCAATGAGACCCACATTAAAGAGAAAGATTATGTTACTTTTTTGGTTGAAACATATCAAACTTCTTAAAGATACTAGATTATGATTTATAAATACAATAGAATCTGTTGTAAACAAAAGACTAATCAGTGTCGTGCACAATTAAAAAATGTTAAAAAGCCAAATAAAGTACAAAAGTTGAACAGCATTGAGACTGAAAGTCTGAAAGATTTTGCCAATAATGTATTATATATGCTGATCTAGTTGTGGTTTCAAAACAGTGATTACCATAAAAGAGAATTAGCAATTATTTTAATACTAATTACTCCTAATGATTGAGTTCAATTATTAAGCAGTGAACTCTGTATAGTTTGATAATTATTATTTTGTAGTCGCCATATCTGATGGTAGAACTGAATTCAGAGAAAGAAGCCAGAAATTTGATGAGTAGAACCGTCCTAATCAAGTATGTCAACAAATATTTGTTACAAAAGTTAACCTCATATTTTAGTTAGGACTACTCACGGCTATTTACCACACATGTCTTGTTTGGTATTTTTGTATCATTAATGTTTTTTTAACATCTTCAAAGAAATCAACCCAAACATTATTTCACACATTATTGGTAATTATTTTTCTGTTAGGCAATTTAAATTGTAGGTCAGTCCAAGACTACACATAGTTAAATCAGACAGCTGAAATATGTTAGACTCAGAAAAAATTAAGTGATGATGATTTTTTTTTTTGGTCAAATCAGTTTATAGGAATTAATAGCTTTTGTTAATAGTTTACTAAGTTAATTTGTCCTTGCATTAATATTAACATTAATTTCAAGAAAATTACCCCCCCCCCCCTAAATAACTTATAAACATATAACAGGCTATTATTTAAACTTTGAATTATTATTAATCATGGAATTTTTATAATTTCTTGTGCTTGAAATTTCTAGTAAATTCCATGCTTATTCTGTACTTCAATGGTCTGTGCTGCGCACAACACTTTCTTTTACAAAGAAGATAGTACATTTTCAATAGAATGTACTGTGCCGCGCACAACACTATAATACAAAATACATTATATGGAAAGTGTTATGAACCGCTCAAAACATTATTATACCAAATAAACATGGAATTTATTAAAAATTTCCAGCACAGAAAATTTAACAAATTCCATAATTAAAAATAATTCCAACTTTAAATAATAGCCTGTTATATTGAGAGTGTATATATTGTAGGTCTCTGTATGAAGTATGGGGTCATGGAGCAACATATAAAGAAGTTTCTGAACAGGTAGAAACAATACCAGCTGAAATAAAGGTAACAAATATATGAAAAGGGGTTCTAAATTTTTTAATGTAACATTATAGATAATGTAATCTTCAGAGTTTGAAAGGGAGTAAAATGATATTGAAAAAATGATTTAACTTTTTCCTAAATAAAATTGTGTAAAGAAGTAACATATAAAAAAGAAGATGTGGTATGTTTGCCAATGAGACAACTGTCCACGAGAGACCAAAATGACACAGACATTAACAACTATAGGTCACCGTACGGCCTTCAACAATGAACAAAGCCCATACCACATAGTCAGCTATAAAAGGCCCCAATATGACAATGTAAAACAATTCAAACGCGAAAACTAACAGCCTTGTTTATATAAAAAAATGAACGAAAAACAAATAGTAACACATAAAGAAACGACAACCACTGAATTACCATCAAAATACAATGCAACTCGTCGAGAAAAATTGACTCGTTTAATAGATGTCGAATAAACGTCGTATTATATTAAAAACAATCGCAATTTAAATAGAGAAGTGTGTACGGAAAGGAGTCATGCCCACTGACCCAAAGGAAATTAAATATTTAAAGAGTTAGAAATGGGGTTCCTCCTAGAATTAACGGGGATTAGATACGAAGTGAAATACCTTCTCTCACTCTCAGTGACTGCTGTGTAAACTTGGAATTGATAGTACAAAAATAAAACACAATAAGTACATTGCTCATACACTTGTATCCGGGATCGGCTATTTTTAAAATTGAGTAACTATTTAGATTACAAAAATTACGTTTTACATGTTTGAATTAGTTTTGAAAATAATACTATCCAACTATACCAGGGCTGCCAGAAATGCGTGAGATGCACGCATGTTTACGCTTTTTTGCTGCATTATCCTTTGATCTATTTTTTTTTCTCCTTGATCTTTTCAATTTTGGCCAAATCTCGCGCATTTGCTTCATGAAAAGTTGGCAGAACTGCTATACATGCGTCAATGAAAACAATGGCAATCATATCCCTCAGAGCATTCTGCTCTTTGATTTAAACCTATGACTATATTAATGTATCCAAGCATGACAAGTATTAAAAACACTAGACATGCATATTTAATTTCTGGCGTCATACAAAATTTTGACGCAATACATATGTTCAACATGGCTTAAGAAAATGTCAGTTCAGTTTAAAGTTCAAACCAAAGGTTTTTTTTGTAATAAATACTACTTTGATTACTCAATGCATTTTAGTTTCTTGTGTACAATTTGGAGTTTAGTATGGTGTTCATTATCACTGAACTAGTATATATTTATTTAGGGGCCAACTGAAGGACGCCTCCGGGTGGGAGAATTACTCGTTGCATTGAACACCTGTTGGTGACCTTCTGCTGTTGTCTGCTCTATGGTTGGGTTGTTGTCTCTTTGACACATTCCCCATTTCCATTCTCAATTTTATATACGTTTTGCTCCTAATCTTTTTGAACAGAAAAGACAGTGTATACATATCCTTCCTCTTTATTAAACTAGCATACTATTTACTGTGGATTTATAATCATTCGTTGGATACCATTTTTTATTGGTTTCGTGGGTATTGGTGAACCATGAATTAAAATGTTCAACAAGTTACTAATTTTTTCAAGGCTGTATGTTGAGATTGGTAAAACCACAAAACAAAATATCTATGAAAGTGCAATTTTCCTCAATTCACAAAAAGTTGATACCCAGGCATAGAAATGAATCCACAGTATGCATTTTATTTTATAGAAATCAGGTTTCAGTGCTGAGAAGACATTCAGAATAAACGTGGATACATATAACAAGAAAATAACTCAGGAAGATAAAATAAAGATTATTGAGGTATACATGGTATATGCTTTGAATATAAAAATGAGTTAATGTTTTTGCTGTAAATATAGAACTGTGTTAATGTTTTTGCTGTGAATATAGAAATGAGTTATTGTTTTTGCTGTAAATAAAGAAATGTGTTAATGTGTGAGCTGTAAATATAGAAACGTGGACTAGTGCTCTAGAGCAAGGCCCGTCTGTTTGTCTGCCTGTCTACACTTCTTTGTCCTACAATAAGTCAAGATTACCTCACCCAATTCCTAAAATACCTAAAATTTTATGTCCAGTGTACAAGGGTTCACCTAGGTCATTTTTTTTTGCCAGCTCTTTTGCCACTTTTCCGTTAACTTACACAATTATATTTTTCATTTTAAATTTTCCTAAAATATCAGTTGGCAACACAGTGTTACTGTGGTAATTTTACATATCTATTTTTTAATCTTCAATATACATTGTAATAAAAATAAGACCTCATGCACAGCACATTCCTGATGTCAATATTTAAGAAAATAGACGCCCTAGAAAATTGATTGTTTTATGAGTGTCAGACTGTGTACTTCATCCAAAATATGCAAGCTGGCCTTTGCTGACATGTGAATTTTCTGATGTTTCTTTTATGTACTTATAGATTATCGTTGATCATCTCAACAAGATTGATTTTCTCGCTTGAGCCGGGACAGCGAAGGCGAGAAAGGCAATCGAGTTGAGATGACCAATGATAATCTGTTTATCGCTATTTTACCTATGACCACGTTGTCAATTTCATGTCAATTTTGTAAGAAATGCCACGTGCCTGCTTAGTTTCTAGCCATAACTTTCCATCTCATGCGAGTAGCATGATATGAAAAATATCACAAAAAAAGATCAAAGGAAAAAGTCACAAATAGGGATAAATTTGCTTACTTCCATTTGTTCATGCCAATCATTTGTTGATATTATCTGTCCAATCCAAGGACTAACTTGTGTTTATTTGTAATTATACAAAACACCTAGAAAGTCCACAGTGAGGACAGTTTCTCTAAGGATCTTAATGGTGTGCACCTGGTAGTTAACGCATTGCTGAGAAAGTCCACGGTGAGGACAGTTTCTCTAAGGATCTTAATTGTGGGCAACTTGTAGTTAACGCACTGCTGAGAAAATCCAGAGTTAGGTCAGGTCTTAGGAATTGCATGTGGATATAATTCAATCTTCACTTGGACAGCCTATATATTATATTCTTTGAGACTTGTTTTGTTGACTTCATTTGAAATAAATCTTATGAATGTGGTATTCGCTTATGAATTCATCAACATTGTGCACTTTGAGATGGCCCCTATACAAGGGACAAGTGAGCTTATGCCATCACTTGGCGTCCGTCGTCATCCGTCGTCTGTCGTCCTCTGTCGTCGTCGTAAACTATTTCAAGAATCTTCTCCTCTGAAACTACTGGGCCAAATACTTTCAAACTTTAAATGAATGTTCCTTAGGGTATCTAATTTATAAATTGTATCCGAAGTTTTGATCTATCAACAAACATGGTCGCCATTGCTAAAAATAGAACATAGGGGTCAAATGCAGTTTTTGGCTTATAACTCAAAAACCAAAGCATTTAGAGCAAATCTGAAAGGGTAATATTGTTTATCAGGTCAAGATCTATCTGCCCTGAAATTTTCAGATGAATCAGACAACCCGTTGTTGGGTTGCTGCCCCTGAATTGGTAATTTTAAGAAAATTTTGCTGTTTTTGGTTATTATCTTGAATACTATTATAGATAGAGATAAACTGTAAACAGGAATAATGTTCAGCAAAGTAAGATTTACAAATAAGTCAACATGACGGAAATGGTCAGTTGACCCCTTTAGGAGTTATTGCCCTTTATAGTCAATTTTTAACCATTTTTCGTAAATCTTAGTAATCTTTTACAAAAATCTTCTCCTCTGAAACTACTGGGCCAAATACTTCCAAACTTTAATTGAATGTTCCTTAGGGTATTTAGTTTGTAAATTGTATCCGAAGTTATGATCTATCAACAAACATGGTCGCCATTGCTAAAAATAGAACGTAGGGGTCAAATGCAGTTTTTGGCTTATAACTCAAAAACCAAAGCATTTAGAGCAAATCTGACATGGGGTAATATTGTTTATCAGGTCAAGATCTATCTGCCCTGAAATTTTCAGATGAATCAGACAACCTGTTGTTGGGTTGCCGCCCCTGAATTGATAATTTTAAGGAAATTTTGCTGTTTTTGTTTATTATCTTGAATATAATTATAGATAGAAATAAACTGTAAACAGCAATAATGTTCAGCAAAGTAAGATCTTCAATTAAGTCAAATTGACCAAAATTGTCAATTGACCACTTAAGGAGTTATTGCCCTTTAAAGACTTTTTTCACAATTTGTTCATCATGTTGACTTACTTTAAAAAATCTTCTCCTTTGAAACTGCTGTATCAATTTCAGCCAAACTTAGTCTAAATGAGTTTCAGAGTATCTAGTATAAATTTTATATTTTATTTCCTTGTATGTCAAGAAACATAGCTCCTATGGCTAAAATAGAACATAGGAGAAAATGATTATTTTTTTTGGCTTTTGAAGAAAATAGGACGATCCAAAAAACATTTAAATAAATTGAAAAGCCAAAATAATCATTGATGAGAGATTTAACCAAAAGAATTAAGGTGAGCGATTCAGGCTCTTGAGAGCCTCTTGTTATAATAATCTGTAAATGTCATCATCAATGTAAATATAAAAGTTTTAAACATTTTCGAAAATGTCTATTTTTAGATTGAAAAGAAGAGTCGAATAAGCAATAAGTTATAATTATTTTTTCCTCATAAAACTTTAACTTATTCATTGTATACTGTTTTACCTCCTTATTCATTGTATACTGTTTTACCTCTGTCTGTCCATCCATCCATCAGTCCTTCAGTCCATCATCCCATGAATATTTTTCGTCCCATTTTTCTCAAGAACGACAATACAAGGATTTCTGAAAATTAGTTTCAGGGTTTATATAAGTCTGCTATACCGTGTGATACGTTTTCAGATTCATCACTCGACAACTTCCTGTTTACCAAACACTTGTATGATTTTTCACATGATAACCAAGTTGAAAATTTTCATCACATTTTTTTCAGGAACTGCAATACAAGGATTTCTGAAATTTGGTTTCAGGGTTTATATAAGTCTGCTATACAGTGTGATGCATTTTCAGATTCATCACTCGACAAGTTCCTGCTTACCAAACACTTGTATGATTTTACACATGATAACCAAGTTGAAAGTTTTTCGTCAAATTTTTCTCAGGAACTACAATACAAGGATTTCTGAAATTCTGTTTCAGGGTTTATACAAGTCAGCTATACAGTGTGATGTGTTTTCAGATTCATCACTCAACAACTTCCTGTTTACAGAACACTTACATATTTTTACACTATTAAAATTATCCACTTGCAGCGGGGGTATCATCAGTGAGCAATAGCTCGCAAATTCACTTTTTCCTTCTCTTTTCAGAGTCTCCCAGAAGATATATTTAGTTTTAAAGGGAAAGTAAACTTGAAGAATCCTGACAATACCTTTGGTCTGTTAGAATACTACGGAGCAAATAAAACAGAACCACCAGACAAACCATTCAAAATCTACTTTGGACGATTGGTAAGTCCTTACTTAGCTGACTATACGGTATGGGCTTTGCTCATTGTTGGAGGTCGTACTGTGACCTATAGTTGTTGATGTCTGTGTCATTTTGGTCTTTTGTGGATAGTTGTCTCATTGGCAATCATACCACATCTTCTTTTTTATATTATAAACTTTGATTGTATTCCTAAGCATAGACATTTATTTCTGCAGCATGAGATTAAGTCGTTACACTTCAAGCATTTGCCAGATGGCTAATACATTAATCAGAGGCAGGATTGTTCACCTTTTATAAGTGTAAATATTGATTGATTGATTGTTGGTTGCTTAACGTCCAGTGGCATAAGTGTAAATATAACTTACTTCCCATTATCTGACTACAGACAAATATTTGCCTGTAGGTAGGGTAACTCATGGGTTGAGGAGTAAAAATTATACATGAGATTAATGCAGAACAAAAAAACCTTTTGTCAAAGGGAGGCAAAAGAAAGTCAACTTTCTTTTCTTCTGCATAGTAAATATGTAATCTAGTATGACATCTTTTATCTGATTTTTATGTCCCATTTATGGGCATTATGTTTTCTGGTCTGTGCATTCGTCACTTTGTCTTTCCATCCATTCGTCTGTCTGTTTGTCCCTCTTCAGGTTAAAGATTTTGGTCCAGGTAGTTTTCCATAAAGTTAAAGTCCAATCAACTTGAAACTTAGCACACATGTTCCCTATGATATGATCTTTCTAATTTTTAAATGCCAAATTAGAGTCCACTGAACATAGAAATTTTTTTACTTATTACAAGAATTAAGATTTTATTGCAGGTTTTTTTGTTCTCTAGCACTAAAAAATATCCTAAAACACTGTGTAATAAACTTTGAAATTCTTTGAGGTAATATTGACCCATATCACACAACATAGAAGTGCTGAGAGGTTGACAGATAAGTTACTTCTATAGGGCACACAAGACTTATCAAATGGTCCATTAAAAGTTGATACATGCATAGTGCCATACACTCTGTATTTGCAATTTCAAAAACCATTAAAAAAAAGACCATGATTTATTTTATTTCACAAATGTGCATCAGTGGTATTTTTATTTATATGTAATTATACAAATAATGTATTGACAATTCACATATCAAATTATGAATTTTAGATTTCAGCATAAGCTTTTCAATTAATATACTCCAGTATTGCTAACAATTATTTTTACACTTGAATGGCATTGGTAACATATTCTTTAATTTCTAGTATTTTACTGAAAGATTATAGGAATTATTGGTATTGTATTTTGATTATCTTTTTATTTTTCTTTCATTTAGATAGCAGATGGACAAAGAGATCTCATTCAGCAATTTCATTTAACCAAAAGACATTTTATAGGTATGTATTAGGTTATCATGAGTTGTCTCTCTTTCATTTAACCAATATATGGGGTTTAAAAAAAAAGAAAATGAATTTTATTTACAAATGCACCAGCATAAACAAGAAATAAATTAGCCTGCATGCCAAAAAATAATTTTAATATACACTTTTTGATTTTCTAGCAGTTTTTCTAGCTTGCAGATTACTATTAAACCTGTTAAATGGTTTATTTTTCGTAGTATTTAAATTTCATGATTTCTAATTTCAAACATCCAAGTAATATCTTCGTGTTTTTTATTTTTCCTGACACTTATTTTCCTTAATGATCAAATTTATGTGAAGAAGTACATTCAGGATTTCATATTATTCCTGAATCAGTGAAAACAAACTCTCACGAAAATTTCCAATGTCACAAAAATTTTTGCTGTCACTTCCAGAACTATGCTAAATCATCAAGGCCTTATTCAATAGTTTCAAGAAGCAAAAGTGCTATTAGAGACACTACCTTAGACAGGAAAACTGGCAATCAAAGTAAAAAAGATCAAAATCTATCTTACATACTACATGCAGTGTTATAGCTGACTATGCAGTATGGGCTTTGCTCATTATTGAAGGATGTACATTGACCTTTAGTTGTTAAATGCTGCGTCATTTGCTCTGTTGTCTCATTATCTAGCATACCACATCTTCTTTGTTTATATTCAAACTCACAACCCCTGTGTTGACAGGCTACTGATCACGGGGGGGTCTCAACATGGGATTTTGGGTACAGGTGTGCAGCTGGGATTTTAAAAACACCCCCCATTCACATATTGAAGAATTGTGAAATCCCTACCTATACATATATTTCACAGCGAAATCATAACCCATTCATATATTTATCACCCATTGATATATCACAATCGGTCAATTACTACCTATTGATATATTTCCTCGGTAAAATTGCACCCCATTGATATATTTGACGGATCAAAAAAGGGACCCATTCCAGCGGCACATATGTATATACCTTTATATAGGGAGAGACCCCCCCGTGCTACTGATGCAGTGAATGATCTACAATTTATTATATATTATGAATATATTTAGTATATATATTCTAGTCCCTATAATTTTTTTTAATCATTTGGAATGCAATGCAAGGTAATTGGTTATCTAATTTATCTTAAAATATTTTATTTTATAGGTAACACAAGTATGGATGCTGGATTATCACTAATCATGTCAAACTTAGCACAGGTGAAACAGAATAGTGTTGTATTTGATCCATTTGTAGGAACTGGTATGTATGAATTGGTATGGGGATGTTTGGAAAAAATGCTTTATTTTCCCTGAATTTAGGATTCAGCATATATTTTTCTAGGACTTTGGCATGACTGTCTGTGACCCCTTCCAGCCTCATCCCTTTCCATGAAAAAGTACTGACATGATAACACAGAGGTAGTTAAGAGTCGTATATCTTCAGTTGTAACAATCTATGGTAAAATTGAGTGTAATTAAATGGAAAAGTTAATGAAATAATTTTGATCAGGTAATAATCAACAAACTGACGAAATTGTTCAAACTTAAACAGAATAAAGCTTACACCATGTTATTTTTAAACAGGAAGTTTATTGGTTGCCTGTGCTCATCATGGTGGGTATGTCATGGGAACAGATATTGACTATTTACTTTTACATGCCAAGGCAAGACCAAGCAGACACAACCAGAAAGAGAGATTAGCAGACGAGAGTATCCATAGGAACCTCTCTCAGTATGGCTTAGGTCATCATTATTTAGACATACTTGTAGCAGACTCATCAAAACATAAAATGTGGCGATGTCAGCCAATGTATGATGCTATTATTACTGATCGTAAGTTTTATTGGAATATATTTAAGCATGCATTTGCTTTTAAGTTATCACTTTTTGGGTTTTGTAGTCGAAAAACATGCATATATCTTGAAAAACCTATAAATTCCATTGCTGTTCATTTTACAGTGAACAATTTTTATACATGTATCTGTTTAATACTTCAAACCTTTATCATGTTTATGTAAGAAAACAATTTCAGAACTTAAATGCATATTTTTTTTTAATATTATTTTAGTCTGTGTTTGTATCATTTATAATTAGGAAAAAAGATTATAAGTTCACATGTCAAAAAGCCAGCTTAAATATAACAATAAGAAGATGTGGTATAATTGCCAATGAGACAACTCTCTACTAGAGACCAAATGACATCACAGCACTTGTCTACAGTAAAATATTGCATTCTAAATGTTCTATAAATGGCTTTGCTTTTGTTATTTGAAAGGTATATTCTGTACATAAAAAGAGTACGGTAATATGAATAATGATCAATTTCTTATAGTCTAATTGATTTAGCATACATGTACATTGACTTTGAGATATTTTGCAATGTTTGTATTTTTCCAGAAAATGTGACTGCAGGCTAGGATACAGTTGGGTGCAGACCAAGCATTACATAAAGTAAACGCAAGTTAACACGGCGTGCACATATTTCGTTAGTTGACTTTAAATTTCGCGTTTACTTCATTTACGTTAACGTGGTCAAAATGGAAATTTATAATGTCTACTCGAGTAAACGCGCGTTTACTCTGTGTCCGTTTAGTCAGTAGTAAATGGCCGTTTACTTCAGATTTCACTAGTTTAATTTTACGTGCACGTAAAAGTAAACGGGCGTTTACTACAGATTTCTTAATTGTATTTTTACATGCACTTGAGAGTAAACGCGCGTTTACTTTTTGCGTTAACTAATTGTGTATATTATAAAATAATTGTCGGATGCATTTGTACATTTATTTACGTTGTTGAAATGACTTAATATTTTACGTATATGTGTTTTGAACCTTAACAATCAAAAATACTTTTTATTAGAAATATAAACATTTATTAATTGCAAAAAAAGTCAGTTCCAAAAACTTTCAACAGCGGATTTTCTATTTTTCTGTTCAAAATTTACATGTACAAATATCGACTCACAATTAAACTGGCATATTTAAAAAAAAAAAATTTCAAGAAATTAATTAAAGAAGTGTCATTTCATTAAATGCAATCGTCAATATGTTGATCGAAAATGGACAGATGGATATTTTGATGTACCTTATCATGTGATATATTAGGTCAGTGTATCAAGGATACGAGTACAATCTACGTTAACGCGCGTTTACTACAAACAGTAAACGGGCGTTTACTTTTTTTACAAAAATAGAAGATACGCCTTTTTCGCGTTAACGCGAAGAAACGAGAAAGTAAACGCCCGTTTACTCTTTACAAAATTAGAAGACACGCGGTTTTCGCGTTAACGCGAAAGTAAACGCCCGTTTACTATTTATGTCTACTAAAATTTCGTAGTTAACGCGGCATTTACATGAATTGCATGCGAGTAAACGCCGCGTCAACTTTTTAGGCCCGTTTACATGTAATGCTTGGTCTGCACCCAACTGTAGGTGTAGCATAAAATAAAAAAAATTTGCTTTTTCAAATTTTGAAAGCATTTTTTGAGTGGATCATTCCCTTTTTGTCAAAATACTGTATTTGACATAAAGATAGTATAATTTTAAATTTTGTTGTATTTAGCATATCAGTGCTCTCTTTTTTTTTTTTGAAAAGGTAACAATCATTTTCTAAAATTCTGTTGACTTTGATAATTTCAACTTTCAGCTCCCTATGGTATAAGAGAGGGAGCCAAAAGAATCGGCACAGAAAAAGATGATTGTTTAGTTACAGATGATGTGTGAGTATTGTTTATAAGATTTTTTATCGGTAATTTGTACATTTTTCCTTTGATGTGTACTCGCTGATAATGTCAGTATCAGTGGACTGGCCGTGATATAAAAATTATTGGGTTAGTACGCAAATGACATGCGCGAATGCAACGCGTAAGGATCTACTTTCCCCCTTCATTCACAAAATTGCGCGTGATTTTTATCGCAGAAACGCACGAGATTTTTGGCGAATGAAACACTTCACATTGATTTTAACTTTCACAAAGTTAGTTTAGCCTTTTTTGTTGTGAAAATGTGAACAGAAAATGCATGAAAAAGCCGACAGACTTAAAAAAAAATCCGTTATCTATAATTGATATATGAAGTAAAACTAACGCATGGTCCATGGTGTTCCAATCCGAGTTTTTATCCATACAATACTAATACCATGATACATAGCCTGGTGCCGTTCCAAGTAGATTCTTTTTCTGTTTCTTGAGAAGTATTTGTTTTACCTGTTCAGTCACTATAAAGTGTTACAATTCATATTTAACGCAACACATAAATAGTGACCAAAAAGGTACCGCTATCGCATGAGAGAAGCTAAAAAATTAAATTTATGCATTTTCGACAGTTTTGTGGGACCATCATATACAATTTTAAAAGATGTGGTTTCATTGTCAATTTAAAGACAGATATTCATAGAACGAAGAACAAAAAAGTGAACTTATTCATATGCGGATCTAGGATAAATTTTAGAAAGGGGGTAACCGGGGCACCATCTATTAAATGTTTGAAATAATTATGAAGTAGACAAGAAATGAGCTTGTTCAGATAATTTACAAATTACAGTCAGCTTTAAGTCAAATATAATTATAACTTAACGTCGTTGAACTTAAAAATGATAATCGATGAAAAATCTGCCGATTCATATCGTATCATTCTAATGTTCTGACTTACTATGCTCGAGGGGGGATAGGACCTTAATCGGGACTCCGGGATCGGGTGTCTTTAAGCTCGTGATTTTGAGATATCGGGATATACTCTATTTAAATCACAGGAGTTTGATATACCAAAGTCACTATCACAGTGGAGCTTCTCTCGAAGAGCTCTCTTCGAGAGAAGCTCTACTGTGATAGTCGACTTTGGTATATTTTTAACCCCTTATTGATAGGATTTCCAACTCTTTGAGAGAAGCTCTACTGTGATAGTCAACTTGGGTATATTTTAAACCCCTTATTGATAGGATTTCAAACTCCTGTGATTTAAATTCGGGACCTCGTGATTTCGTGTTTTTAAACCCGGGATTTCGGGATCAGGACCCTCCTATCCCCCTCTATGTTGATGTTTTGTAAAAAATAAAGAAGTCTGACTTACCGGTATGCTACCATTATATTTGCCATTGTTAGAGTCATGTTCAAAGCAGAATATTAATGAAACACATGCAATCATTCCTTTTCAATACTTTGTGCAAGAGAACGCCATGTTTACTGCACTGTGGCAAAATTTCAAATGACGTAATGCAGCCTGTGACGTCAAGTGTGATTCGCCGTGATTCGACGCGAAAAAGAAGTTCGTTTGTTATTTTCTCTATTATAGTAGTAATTTTAATTTTTTTTAAATTACCGATAAACAGAATAAAGGACTTTTTGTTTTTGATACTGACTTTATCACAGAAAATATCAGGCTCGCCCTTCGGGCTCACCTGATATTTTACTGTGATAAAGTCAGTATCAAAAACAAAAAGTCCTTTATTCTATATTTAATGTAACAGTATGACATATTAACAAATCATTAGACCAAAATAATATGCTGTATGTGCCTGTCCCAAGTTAGATAACTGTAATTCAGTGTTGTCATTTGTTGTTGTATATCTTATTTGCTTCAGCATTTAAAATGAAAAGGGTACTTGAGGGTATAAACCATTTTTTTTTAAATATAGGATTTTCGCTATTTTTTTCTATAAATAAACTTTATCATATATGCTAAATATAAAGTAAAAAAAAATGGGGTCACAGTTCATTTGAACTCACAATCTGTCTTCAAAAGAAGCATGCATTTTTGTTATGGTACTTTTTTTCTGTTGAACTAATAGGAGAAAAAGAGGTAATATAGAAATAAATAAACTAAATTACAAAAATCTCATTAATTTTACAATTGCTTAGTTTAAGTACAGTTTATTTGAAAAAAAAAATAACAAAAAAAATATGGGTCACCGACGAGTTAAAAAAGATACATGTATTTAAATTTAAATGCAACAAGATGGAATTTTCACATCAAAGGGAGATAATTTGGAGCTTTTTTAACCGTTAGTTTTCCCGTTTGAATGGTTTTATACTAGTAATTTTGGGGCCCTTTATAGGTTTTTGTTAGGTGTATAAATTGTTATTTGGATGAAGAGTTGTCTCATTGGCACTCACACCACATCTTCCTATATCTTTTAAACATGTTAAAGTTATCTGTGTGAAAATGAATCGATTTTGGGGTTTGTTTTTTGTACCATATTATAAAGTAACAACTCATATTGTAAAAAATAAAATTTGCAATGAAAAAAAAAATGTATTAAATTTGGCTGAAATTTTTGTACTCGTGAGCCTCCTTAACTCATCAGCTTGATATGCATTATATAAAGCACATAAAAAACTCTTACACAAACATTAAGAACAATTCTAGCTTAAAAAACTTCCAGTTAGCCAAGAACTAACAAAAAATCATGTGCTTAGCTAAGGATGCAGTGTTCTCCCCAGGCCGTTTTAGCGTCGCAGTACCGCGATGCTATATTTTTTCACCGTGATGCTATAATAATTCCTGCGACGCTATAATTATTCCCGCGACGCTATAATTATTTTGAAGATGCTATTTTACTTGTCCTCAATTTTGAACTTTCATCTATTATCGATTATGATCATAAAAATTATAATACCTTTAATTGTAATCCCTTTAAGTCGGACACTAAAGGCAATTAAGAGATTAAATAGCTAGGTGTTAATTGCCCTCAGGGTGATAACTGTTTGGATGCGAATATCCCAAGCTGACACTTGTGACATGACAAATACCACGTGTCTGCAATAACCAATTTCGACATGCAAAAATGCAATCACAAAACAATTCAAAATCTACGTTTTGTATTACGAAACTTCAAAGATTGAAATGATTTTAATTTTTTTTTAAAAAGGTCGTTTATTTGTGCAACTCTCCAAAAATTACATTCTTTCTCTTCCGGTAATACGAGAGCGAGAATTTTGGTTTAAAGCTAAAATAAGTTTAATACTTCTTTAAAAAGTTATCATAATTGGCTGAAGTTTATGTTTAATCCATTTAATGTATTAAAAGCGTCTTATTCATTCACAATCTCTTGTCAAACAATGTTTATTTTCGGACTCATTTTCGTAATTTTTTCTACGGCCGCCATTGCACATTTTTGTGTAAACTACGGATCGGAACCGGACCAGATATGACAAAAATCCGCATTTTCACGATAATGACAACAGATGGACAGTAGACAGAAAAAATATACCAAGAGAGAAAACTATGCATTAACAGACTATTTGTTAGATAACTTTGTTAAAAATACATATCATTTTAATGTAAAAATAAAAAACAACTGGAACATAAATTTCATAAACATGATAAAAAAAGTTTTTAAATTGATTTTTTTTTTGCTACTTTTGCTACTTTAACTTTACTTGATATACTATAAAAAATAGTTAATTTTGTGTACAAGATTATATACAGGTTGATCTATAATGAACCATTCATTCATTTGACTTATTGTTGGGTAACTGAAACCACATATTTATTTTTATTTGGCACAAGAGGAAAACAATAATTCTGTAACTATAAATGAATAAAGAAAACATAAACTGAAACAACTGTTTTTGTGGTTATAGTTTAATTGTATTCTCAGTTATGAATTGAACAATATAAACTAAAACATATTAAGGAAATAGAGCATCAACGTGACACGACAAACGAAATTAAAAAAAAATACAGTTATTTTTATTTACGCAAAATGTGATGCTATTCAAAATTTCTGGGGAGAACACTGGGATGTACTTAGGTGAGGTTTTGGAAATTGGTGTCAAATGTTTGGACTCCTTGGTATTTTTCCATCAGTTCTGGGTTAAATTTTTTGCCCCATAACACCCATTTTTCTTTGTATAAAATACTTCAATAGCTCTGAAAGGCCATTTTCCAAAATTTGAGCAATTTTTTAATTTTTGTTCTTTCAATTTGAGACCCAAATAATACTAATGCAAATGTAAGGTAAAAGTCCAAGTCAGCCTTTACCAACTTTTTTTTTAAACTCCAATATCTCGAAAACGAGGTCCATGACCTATCAATATTTTTAGCTTATTTTGTTCCTTAACCAGTGCTCTTTCAAAATGTAGTATCAATTTTAATTTCTTGATTTTTTAAATTTCACCTAAGTACATCCTTAAGTCAAATGTATCAATCTGTACACACCTTTAGCATTCAAAGGATATAATGCATTGATGTAATTTACAGTCAGAGAAATCATGACCTTGTGCAATGTCAAAATATAAGTAGCAACAGATTGTAGAACCCCAAATGTGCATATGTATACAACAATAGTATTTAGCTTTTTTTTAATTTAATAATAACAAAATCAATATTTAAACAGATAAAAATAATATTCAAAGATCTATCTAACTACATCAGTTATATGTTGAATATATACAAAATGCTATTTCCAAGAGGGTTCCAATTTAAACTCTGACCTTAGCTGGCATACATTTGAAATTTTAGAAATTGTTAGCATGCAACAGGTGATGGGTAACACTGGGTTCGATCAACATACAGTAATAAGAAGTAAGAGCAAAATCAGCATTTTGTCTATGACAGAGTTTGATAAATATTTCTAAGAAGGGGAACATGTTTCCTGTGGATTGTTACCTTGTGAATTATTATATCAAAATATACAGACATGTGACAGAGTTGTCAAGCCACAACTGGAGATTTGGAAATTTTCAGCTGGACTTTGGGTCTCATAATTATATTAAAATATACAGACATGTGACAGAGTTGTCAAGCCACAACTGGAGATTTGGAAATTTTCAGCTGGAATTTGGGTCTCATAACTGGAGATTTATAATCAACCTTTTATTGACGTACGCAATGTTTTTTTTTGTGTGTTTAAACTGCATATCTTCCTTTTTTTTTGGGTTAAAGGAACAATAACTCTATACCTTTCAACACCTGCATATCCATTTTTACTTGATGAAAATAGAAGATAAGGGGTTTTCAAAAATGTATTCATTATGTATAATTCAAGATAAAGTGATCAGCCAAATATATATCTCAGTGTATTGGTCATGTACAAAGCAGGGTTCATATTCATATCACATTAGCATGTACTCCTCCTGAATGGATATTAATATTACATTTAGCATAAAATTTGGGTACACATGTCAATATCGGGGTCAAAGGGGAAATAATGAAGAAGTATCCTATATGAATTAAGTTTTATTTTTCATAATAGATTAAATCATGTGTATACGACAGATTTTACAAACCAACTTGCAAAGTTATCATATATGTTCTTCATATACTTTTGCAAGTCCACTGATGGAGATTTAAAGTGTGTGTGTGTGGGGGGGGTATGACTTAACAAAATAAATTAAACCCACCAAATTTATTTTGCTTAGCCTTCCTGACTATCATCTAATTCAATTTTAATAAAATATATACACTAAATGAGAACAAAATTCATACATTAGACTAAGCTTTTTTAGGAGGACATATATAGTACCAGCTAGAAATACATCTTAAATTAAACCCAATAGATATAAAGCATGTTAATATTGAAACTGTATTTCAAATTTTATGAATATTAAAAATTTATACGCCTGAATGACTTAATTATAATTCATCATAGCGCTTTTGATTTGGTGATGATCTGAAATTCATGATTAAGATGGCACTTATGCATATAGATTCTTACATTGATACCAGTGGATTATCGGATTTATCCAATCGAGATAGTTAAATTATCAATTTTAAAGTCCGAGCCTCGGTGAGGACTTTAAAATTTACAATTTAACTATCGAGATTAGATGAATCCGATAATCCACGAGTAACTATGTAAGAATCTGTTTCTCTAATGATTAAAAAATAAATTTTCTCTTTTTGTTAAACGAAAATCCCCTTCGAGTGCCTTTCACATTGCACGAAGTTGTCAATTTCATTAACACCTGTTAGCATATTTTGATTCATCCAGTTAGCTAAAAAGGTTATGACCCTTAAAATTATCCAATGATCTTTTGAGATCACCGGCAATCACACGTTGATTAAATTTTTTATACAATGGGTTCGGAAAAGGATAAATTTCCATAGAATTAGAGAAAAGTATCTATACAATGTAAGGTCAGTGTTAGAAAATGGCCTGTGTTTACGTGGTAAAAACTACAAGTTTCATGTCTAATACATACAAAAAGTTGGTATTTTTCTGATATGAATCTGAGATTGTTTTTATGCTACAGCTGACATTTTAGTTGTAAAAATGTTAACACATAATGAAAACTTCTTTTTAATCCCTGATTGAGCCCTAAATTGAATGTTAGAAAAATTGATGTGACCTCAAATCAACATTGTATTAAATATCTCATTATTACTACACTTTGAAGATTATATATAAAGGTCAATAGGAAGTGTTCTAGCGACTTTACAATATAAAAATATGTCAACAATTTCTATTTTGAGTCTGTTGTACTCAATGATGTGCATGTATCATAAGTATGAAGGATGCTCTGATGGTTTTACTCTAAATTTGTAAAATCCAAAATTGCATGATTAGGGCTGAACCATATTTAAACACATTGAGGGGCTGGGAGGCAACCTAATTAGTAAATTCTGGGTGGTTGCATTTTCTTTAGAATTGATTGAAAAAAGTTTCTACCATCACAATTGTTTTTCTCTTAAAACTTTTTGTGAAATTAATGGCAGTACATAGATTTGAGTATTTAATCATAGTCTATAGATGGCAATGTGATGGTCTTTCTAAAATTTGTGATTTTTATTTTGGTAATAATCCTTTTTTCTTGTTCAAAACATAGTTTAAACATATTTATTTATAGTGGATTGGGAAACAAGTTTTGCAACTTATATTAATCCCTTTCCACTTTGCGGGTGCGAGTGCTGCCTTGTAGCGGCATTAGCCTACTCTTTTTCGAAATCTACAAGGGTTTCTTTAACGTGCAAGAGATATTGCTCTCTCTTAACACTGGTCAGCCATTTATCATCCCCTTCCGACGGACTATCATTGTTTCCTCAAGACCATACTCGCAAATGGTGTCAAGGGAGAGCCGAAAATTCAGTCCCTGAAATTTTCATCCCGGAACGGGAATGGAACCAGAAACCTTTGTGTTAGTAGTCCGATGCTCTAACCACTACACCTACAACCCATAACAGTGACAATTTATAACAAAACCCAGCAAGACAAGAAGTAGATTTTAGAGTAAATCATATTCCACTGAAGCTCCTGTGTAGAAACTTAGTGCCAAATTGTACCATAAGAAAGTACATTTGCCATGAACATGAAAGCCTTTATTTTTCAGGGGAAAAAATCCACAGGGTAAATGCTAATTATGAAATTCATGTCCTTTCAGGCTTTGAAAATGTCAGTTTAAAGATATCATAATTTAATAAACAACAAGCACGAATAAAAATGGTTTTACATGTGCAGCATTCCAATTATTTTGTCAATATGGTTATTTATAATGACCCCTTCTTTAATAATCATTCCACATAAACTCCAGTTGAACTTAAATGAAATGCTATTGGTTCTGAATTGATGCATAGCACTGAAATATCTAATAAAAATTTAACAAAGTCAACTTTTGGTATTTTTTTATTCTTTTGAAATATAATGTTTAAATTTCAACAAAATTTCAAAATAATATATTTGTTTATCAAGTAATATTTGTCTTTAAAATGTTGTTATCAATCAGGTTATTTGTAGGTCGAGGATATATGCACATCTTGTGTCTCAATAAATACATGAAAAAATTAACATGGATAATGGCAGCTAGTCTTTATATTGTCCCGATATCCGCGTTGTCTGTGATAGGCTATAGGCCTCAAGAGGGCGCAGAATTATTTCAGTTGGGTGAAAATCACTATTGCAGTCCTATAAGTCAAGTGTTGTTAGCATAATTTTCAATTAAAGTTGATTACAATTCTGCAATTTCACTAAAATACAACTCAAAATCCGACAAATTTGTATTACCCTGAACATTATCAGTGGAAAATGTAACTGTTTTGATATTTCCCCAGAATTTAATTTTATTATAAAATGTTTTATTAAATGTTGCACTCATGATGATAAATATAAATAAATTAATTTCTATTACTTATTTACCTGTTAAAAAGATTTCAATTTAATTCCAGGTTTACCATACAGTTAAAATCCTTATATGTTATTGACTTTTTATTAATTTTTAAAACAGACACAAATAAATAAGCATTATCAAAATCCAATTTCTCCTTGTATATGATGTCAAGCATGACCTGACTTCTTTCATATGAGCCCAATTTTATACATTATTATCAGTGTTTTACCTACAAATTTAAATGGACTCTACCAATTTTGTGTTATGTCTATGGGATTTGCGTTAACCAACCGGTTGTTACATTGACAAAAAGGGTAAACAGGTAGCTTGCCTTAACCAAATCTATTTATATCAATTATTTCTTGTGTTAACCAACAGAGCTATTTTTATCTTTTTATTTTCCGTTGTCATGATTGTTGTCTTATATTTAGAACATGTCATAAACTGGGTTTTTTTCAAACTACATGAACTAGTAACTGAGATAAGTGTACTTTACATTTACCTGAATATTTGTTATTTAAAGCCCTGAAATAAAATCAACTGAATTCATATTGATCTATATTTATATACAGCATTTAAGGAAGATAGTGTAGGTCAAATATAATTGTTCAGTGATGTGAATCACAAACATTCCTGGATGAAAACAAATTGTGTCTGAATAATTAGTAAGGAACATTTAAATGCTAGATATTTGGACTTTTATTTACATTTGTTTGATGCATGGGAGTTAAAAGAAAGATGACATTTTAAGAAAATCAGTACGAGTTTTGATTTCTCAGTAGGTATTAATTTCACACAGTGTATTTATTATGAAAATATATCAGCTAATAGGGGGATGGGCATGCTTTTGGAAAGTGGGAAATAGAGATTAAAAAAGTGGTGGTTAAAAGATGAATGGGGTCATACCCGTAGCCAGGGGGTTTGGGGGGTTTGGATGACCCCCCCCTTGAAATCAAATAAGTCAACGTTTTGTTCAAATTGTGATTTTATTGGAAATTCCTGGCTACGGGCCTGGGGGTAAAAAAGTTGTGATGTGTGATATATAAAGCCATTAATCGGATATAAAAAGTTAGAATGAGTGATAAAGAAAGTATACCAAGTGGTGAAAAAAAACAGGATTTTGCGAAATAAGTACACAAACTAATTATAAGAAAGAGAATCTCATGCAAGTGAATAAATATGGATTAAATTTTGCACACCAGATTAGAAGATGATTACTATTTGTTTTTCCAACACATCCCTGGTAAGAAAATAGACACGGTAGAATCATTTTAAATGTATGGAAATGTGCATATACCCTTACTTTCTCTAAATAAATTGAAAGATAAAAGGAACATTTTTAAACCTTTTTTCCTTTTAAGGTACCTAACACTACAGGGAGATAACTCTGTAAATTCAGCTAAAAGTTTTAATTATGTTGTGTTGTAAAAGGAATATTAAGCTTATCAATGATCAAAATAGGTGTTTGTCAAACTGCTATATAACCAGTGTAATTTTTCTAACAAAACGGTTGGTTAAAACTTTTTGAAATTTTTATATTTTTGTTAAAAGTTTAAAGTAAATACTTTGACAAAATTTTATGAAAATGAAACGGGCCAAATTAATTTTAGTGAAAGTGTTGGGTACCACCTTAACTTTCATGAATTTTAAAATGTTCAGACTGTTTTATAACAGTTTGTTTGGATTATATTAAAAAAGAAAGTCAAAGACCATTCTTTTTTTAAAAAGAATAAAAATATTTAAAAAGAAAGTTATTTCTAACTTTTCTTGATTTGAGAAATATTGTAGACTTAATTTACACTGGTGTATAAAATATAAATCCTGATATCGATGATAAGTTTCAACTTTATTTATAGAATTTGTACTTACATGATTTTCATTTGGTGTTTTTAATGATCATGTTGACAATTATGTTATGAATTCAGTAAAAAAAATCGTTATTTTGTCCTATTGGGGGAGTCAGGAAGGGTTAGAGAGCATAATAATGTTAAATATTCATTTAACAATTTTTTCCTCTAACTCCTAGTTTACCCCTGTGTCATGCAGTCCTCTAGTTTACTAATGTAATGATATTTAAACCAACTTAAAGGATTAAAAAGTTAAATCACAAAAATACTGAAAAATTCTAAAAGGAAAGACCCTTATAATCAAATGGCAGAATGCAAAGCTCAAACACATCTAATGAATTGACAACAACTGTCACATTCCTGACTTGGTACAGGCATTTTCCAATGAAGAAAATGGTGGATTAAACCTGGTTTTATAACTAGCTAAACCTCTTACTTGTATGACATTTGCATAAACACATTAAATATGAATCCTGCTGTTTCCTATTTTCATTTTTTTTTATCAAAAAATACTTTTCCAGTCATCAATATGACCAAATTATGATGGGGTGATATATGTACATAAATAAAGATACTTCTTTATTTTTTGCAGTAAGAATGGACACATTCCTCAACGTGTTGAATACCAGATGGCAGACATCTTTAAAGATTTGTTAAACTTTGCTGCAAGGTTCCTGAACATGAATGGCAGAGTTGTTTTCTGGTTCCCTGTTAGCAGAGAAAGGTTAATAGTCATTAGATATTTACTTTGTCATTTTGGGGGGTCTCATTAGGGGGTTCTGATCCCAGATCCCACTTAATCTTTTGTCAGATTTCCCTATCTCGCTTACACTATGTAGGTTAGCAAGTCTTATTTTTTTGTAGTTTCCTGTGTCCTGCTAAACTTCATTTCCTGTTTTAATGGCAAAACAATTTGACTTTCGCGTGTCACGCTAACAAAAAATCGGCAATGCAGCGTCACGCTTAAACCCCAATGAGACCCACACTAGATAGTGCAAGATTATGGACAAAGGGAGACAGTTCAAAAATAGTACTTATATGTTTCATTCAATGTTTAATTTAAGTTCTCATTGCTGAATAAAAGCAATCTTCACCCTTCAGTACTGAAAAGCATTTAAAATTCAAAGAAAATCTGTGACTACGTGGGCCACAATATGCTTTTTGAGTACAGAGAATTGTTATCAATTTAAACAGTTTAAATAGAAATTAGAATTGTTTATTCTCTTGTAGTTTAATACAGAAGAAAACCTACCTTCACACCCTTGTCTCAGTCTAGATTCTTATTGTGAACAAATATTACCCAGAATGCATTTATTTCTTACATGTCTAATTGTTTACTCTCTTGTAGTTATACAGAAGAAAACCTGCCTACACACCCCTGTCTCAGACTGGATTCTAATTGTGAACAAACATTATCAACTAGAATATCTAGGAGACTTATAACAATGGTTAAATACAAAGAATTTAAGGTTAGTGTACTGGTACTACAGGTAGTATTTTTATGGAGCTTGTGTCTAGATAGAAGACTCATAACCATGGTTAAATGCCAAGGATTCAAGTAAGGGTATTATCTAGATGGTGCATGTGCCTTACGTTTTTTAAAGTGATTCAAAGGTAAATATTGAAATTTATATTACACACAAAACACATCACATGTGGTGGTCAGCAATTATAGGCCACAGTCAACAATGCGATAATCCCATACTTTATTGCTACAAAAAGCCTTGAAAAATGTCAAACAATTCAAACAAGAAAACTAATGGCCTAATTTACACCAAAACAATTAACCAAATATCAAATATTACCGACATAAACCAATGGTAACCACTGTTCTACAGTCTCCTAATTTGGGACAGGCACATAAAGAATATGGTAGAGTTAAACATATTTGTGAGTGCTTAAGGGCATACAATACAGTTACAAGGGAGGTAATGACGTTGCTAACGTAAAATGTTATTTTCGCGACGTCAAACTGTGACATATCGGGAAAAGATGCATTTTTGGACTGATTTTTATCATTCAAACTGATTTAATTTGAAAACGAGTTCATGGACCCCTTTTTTTTTAATACGACATTTTGTGTCATTTTGCAGGGAGTTTATGTGGACCAAATTTTATAAAATTGTAAATAGTGCAATTTTTTTTTAATTTTGATTAATATACAGCAAAAAAGGACGTTTTTTTCTCAATTCATGACCATTTGATAAATATGAGTTATTTCTGAATAAAAAATACATAAATTTTTAGGATACTTATAAAATACAGAAATAACAAATTATTTAACAAAAAACAATTTGTGTTTATCTTTTAAAACAAAAAAGTTATGTCTTTCTTTCGAAAGGGAAAATACGGACAAAATCTGAATTTTGAGCAAATATACAAAATGTCGACCACATTTAACTCAAAAAGTAGCACATGAAGGTATATTTTTTATTACATATTTAATTTAATCAGGCAAAAAATAGCCTATATGGAAATTTTCATCAAACTTTAAATACGGGATCAAAACTGTATCGTATGCCCTTAACCTGGAACAGTGGTGTAACAGCACAACATAAGAACAAACTGAAAATCAGTAGCTGGTTTGATATCTACAATGTAGCTAAACCTCCCACTTGGAACATTTGAATTAGATTTTTCTGGTTAAGGGGAGATAATCCAATGCTTATAACTCAAAAGAAAAGAACAAGGCACTAAACACACTAACATATAAACAATAGAAACAAAGCATCAAAATAATTGTGCTGCAGAACTTTACTGAAAGCTAGTTCAAAGGCAATAACAACTAATAAATAGATCATCATCTCCCAGACTAATAAGACATCCTTAAGGTTGAAGCACACCTCTAGGTACGGGATTTTCTCCCTGTGTTGCAGACCCATTGGTGGCTTTTGGCTGTTTTTGCTCTTTGATCGGGTTGTTGTCTCTTTGACACATTCCAAAATTCTATTCTCAATTTTATTATAATCCATTTGTAATTGAAAATATAACAAAAATACTGAACTCCACTGCAAAATCAGAAAGGAGGGTCATTTAAAAACCCTAATATCAAATGCAATTAATTAATAGAACAAGTCAAAAACAATCACACTTTTCCTGATTTGGAACAGGCATTTTCTGTAAAAAGAAAATTATGGTGGGTGAGACCTTGTTTAATAACTACAATGTAGCTAAACCTCCTACTTGGAACATTTGAATTTTTTTTTCAGATGAGATTTTTTTTCTGGTTAATGGGAGATAATCCAATGGGAAATATTTCTTATTGTCCATTGAAAATGTTAATAGGTCTAATACTATAGTATAAATTATGTCAAAATTTCACATTTGTAATCTTGCTGATACTGTTATAAATAATACCATGTGTTGGTGTTTAACGCCACTTTCAGATATATAATTCAGATAAATGGTTTTTTTTTGTAGGACGAGGACATGGGAAGAGCACAGATACCAGTCGATCACTATGACAACAAGCCATTTAGAGACTTATATTATAAAAACTCACAGAGCAATACACAATCGGTAGAGAATAAATTAAAGACAACTAGTTTAGATGATACATAATTTGTCAAAACTGTTGATTTTTATCTGTGATAATAAAAGTACATGTGAATGTTGAATCTTGTAAAACTTTTTGGTACACAGATAGGGCTATTTCAGGGACAATATATGGAAGGGTTGGTCGTTGCATGATATTTTTTCTAAAGTTAATAGGGGTGGAAGCTAAGACAATTCTTTTACAATTAATTATTAAAATTATGGGTTTTGGAGTAATAAAAATTTGCTCGGAAAAAACTGTAGAAATTCAACAAGATGAAGTATGATTTACTGCACACTCCTCTGAAACTACTGGGTCAAATCAAATCAAACTTGACCACAATTATCATTGGGGTATCTTGTTTAAAAATGTGTGGCATGACCTAGCCAACCAACCAAGATGGCCACCATGGCTAAAAATAGAACATAGGGGTAAAATGTAGATTTTGGCTTATAACTCTGAAACCAAAAGCATTTAGAGCAAATCTGGCATGGGGTAAAATTGTTTTATCAAGTCAAGATCTATCTGCCCTGAAATTTTCAGATGAATCAGACAACCAGTTGTTGGGTTGCTGCCCCTGAATTGGTAATTTTAAGGAAATTTTGCTGTTTTTGGTTATTATCTTGAATATTATTATAGATAGAGATAAACTTTAAACAGCAATAATGTTCAGCAAAGTAAGATCTACAAATAAGTAAAATGACCAAAATGGTCAGTTGACCCCTTAAGGAGTTATAGCCCTTTATAGTCATTTTTATACGACCGCAAAAATTTTAATTTTTCGTCGTATATTGCTATCACGTTGGCGTCGTCGTCGTCGTTCGAAAACTTTTAGTTTTCGCACTCTAACTTTAGTAAAAGTGAGTAGAAATCTATGAAATTTTAAGACAAGGTTTATGACCACAAAAGGAAGGTTGGGATTGATTTTGGGAGTTTTGGTCCCAACATTTTAGGAATTAAGGGCCAAAAAGGGCCCAAATAAGCATTTTCTTGGTTTTCGCACTATAACTTTAGTTTAAGTGAATTGAAATCTATGAAATTTTGACACAAGGTTTATGACCACAAAAGGAAGGTTGGGATTGATTTTGGGAGTTTTGGTTCCAACAGTTTAGGAATTAGGGGCCAAAAAGGGCCCAAATAAGCATTATTCTTGGTTTTCGTACAATAACTTTAGTAGAAGTAAATAGAAATCCATGAAATTTAAACACAAGGTATATGAACACAAAAGGAAGGTTGGGATTGATTTTGGGAGTTTTGGTCTTAACAGTTAAGGAATTAGGGGCCAAAAAGGGGCCCAAATAAGCATTATTCTTGGTTTTCGCACCATAACTTTAGTATTAGTAAATAGAAATCTATGAAATTTAAACACAAGGTTTATGACCATAAAAGGAAGGTTGGGTTTGAATTAGGGAGGTTTGGTCCCAACAGTTTAGGAATAAGGGGCCCAAAGGGTCCAAAATTGAACTTTGTTTGATTTCATCAAAAATTGAATAATTGGGGTTCTTTGATATGCGGAATCTAACTGTGTATGTAGATTCTTAATTTTTGGTCCCGTTTTCAAATTGGTCTACATTAAGGTCCAAAGGGTCCAAAATTAAACTAAGTTTGATTTTAACAAAAATTGAATCCTTGGGGTTCTTTGATATGCTGAATCTAAAAATTTACTTAGATTTCTGATTATTGGCCCAGTTTTCAAGTTGGTCCAAATCGGGGTCCAAAATTAAACTTTGTTTGATTTCATCAAAAAATGAATAATTGGGGTTCTTTGATATGCCAAATCTAACTGTGTATGTAGATTCTTAATTTTTGGTCCCGTTTTCAAATTGGTCTACATTAGAGTCCAAAGGGTCCAAAATTAAACTAAGTTTGATTTTAACAAAAATTGAATTCTTGGGCTTTTTTGATATGCTGAATCTAAACATATACTTAGATTTTTGATTATGGGCCCAGTTTTCAAGTTGGTTCAAATCAGGATCCAAAATTATTATATTAAGTATTGTGCAATAGCAAGAAATTTTCAATTGCACAGTATTGTGCAATAGCAAGCAATTTTCAATTGCACAGTATTGCGCAATAGCAAGAAATCTTCAATCGCACAGTATTGTGCAATAGCAAATATTTTCAATTGCACAGTATTGTGCAATAGCAAGAAATATCTAGTTGCACAATATTGTGCAATAGCAAGAAATTTTCAATTGGAGTTATCTTTCTTTGTCCAGAATAGTAGTTGAATCAACTTAAATCATTGTTTTATACAATATACAATGTATATTTACTTTTACTACCAACTGATAAATTAAAACAATCTTTACCATTCAGTGATAACAAGCACTTTATTTTACATTTTAATATTTTATGATGTATTTAAATGAGTACTTATTGTTGCAAACTCCATTAGGAATTTGAATTGAGATCAGTTTTGGAAAAAGGGAAAGGGGGATGTGAAAAAAAAATGGGGAGGGGGGGGGTTATATTTTTCTCATTTCAGATTTCATAAATAAAAAGAAAATTTCTTCAAATATTTTGAGAGGATTAATATTCAACAGCATAGTGAATTGCTCAAAGGCAAAACAAATAATTTAAGTTCATTAGACCACGTTCATTCTGTGTCAGAAACCTATGCTGTGTCAACTATTTAATCACAATCCCAATTGAGAGCTGAATCCAGCTTAAATGTTGTGTCCATACTTGCCCCAACTGTTCAGGGTTCAACCTCTGCGGTCGTATATAGCTGCGCCCTGCAGAGCATCGGGTTTATCTATTTTTCTTTTACAAAAAACTTCTCCTCTGAAACTACTGGGCGACAAACTATGCCACAATCATTATTGGAGTATCTAGTTTAAAAATGTGTCGGGTGACCCGGCCAACCAACCAAGATGGCCGCCATGGCTATAAATAGAACATAGGGGTAAAATGTAGATTTTGGCTTATAACTCTGAAACCAAAGCATTTAGAAGAAATCTGACTGGATTAAATTGTTAATCAAGTCATGATCTACCTGCCCGAAATTTTCAGACGAATCAGACAACTTCTTGTTGGATTGCTGCCCCTTAATTGGTAATTTTAAAGGAAATTTTACCGTTTTTGGTAAAGCAAAGTAAGATCTACAAATAAGTCAACATGATCAAAATGGTCAGTTGATTCCTTAAGAAGTTGTTGTCTTTTATCATGTTTATAGTCAATTTTTTTATAATTTTTATAAATTTTGTAAATTTTTGTAAATTTTACAAAATATTTTCCTCTGTTACTAATGGGCCAAGTTCATTATAGATAGAGATAATTGTTATTAGCAAGAACGTTCAGTAAAGTAAAAACTTCAAACACATCACCATAACCAAAACACAATTTTGTCATGAATCCACCTGTGTCCATCGTTTAATATGCATAAAGACCAAGGTGAGCTCAGTTGTTGTATCCACAAAGGTTTAATATCATTCATTACTATTTTTAATTCTTTTTTGTGTAATGTACTTTAAAAAATGAAAACACTTTATAAATGTCATGCGTTCGAAGTGCTTATCTGGATTTACCTTCCTCAGGAATGCGGAAAAACATTTTTACACAAACTTTCAACTCAGAAAAGTAATGCTCACTATTTCACATTCCAATGCTAACATTAAGGAGACCTTCAGCATGCTTATGAAGATCCAAAATAACAACAGGGACAACATGGCTTCAAAGAAAATTCACAGCCTCCTCAGTTTTAAAATTAACAACTACAAAAACTGTGACCAGGATCAGGATTAACAGTACAGAGCCAAGAATAGTAAAGGTAGCCAAGCCAGCTTGTACTTCTTACATGACCTGGTGTTCCAAGACCAGTGGTTTAGTTATTAAATAACATTATCGCTATTTTGTGCATTTTTCTTTTGATCTTTTTTTGTGATAATTTTCATATAATGCTTCTCGCTTGAGATGGAAACATTATCGCTAGAAACTAAGGAGGCCACGTGGCGTTGCTAACGAAATTGACATGAAATTTACAACGTCCTCATAGGTAAAATAGCGATAAACAGATTATCATTGCTCATCTCAACTCGATTGCTTTTCTCACTTTCGCTGTTCCAGCTCAAGCGAGAAAATCAATCTCGTTGAGATGACCAACGATAATCTATAAATAGCAATGTAATATATGCATAACTATAACTATAATGTTAAATCATAGTACTTTATGTACAAGCAGTCAACAATCAACAATGAAAACAAAACAAGAAACAGAATCTTCTTAATTATACGTTCAATTGATATCATTCAAGTACAACTTTAACATATTCATATATAACATTCAGATGAAAGATTGAAAAAAAACCAGACACAAAAAAAGACATTTTTACATCAGATGGTTTCATTTATAATTAAAAAAAATGTCGATGATAAACCTCATGATCTGATTTCCCAATCTCCTGATCTGAGTTTCACAGTCTATCACATGCATGAAGATGTGTAAAATGCATATGACTACAATTTATGACAAAAGTAATTTTTACAAGCAGTCAACAATCAACAATGAAAACAAAACAAGACACAGAATCTTCTTAATTATACGTTCAATTGATATCATTCAAGTAGAACTTTAACACATTCATATATAACATTCAAACTGAAGATTGCAAAAAAACAGACACAAAAAAGACATTTTTACATCAGATGGTTTATTTATAATTTTAAAAAATGTCGATGAAAAACCTCATGATCTGATTTCCCAATCTCCTGATCTGAGTTTCACAGTCTATCACATGCATGAAGATGTGTAAAATGCATATGACTACAATTTATGACAAAAGCTTACAAGTTTAAGACATTTAGTTTTTTACCCCCAGTTTAATTTTTTCTATTGCTTTTTGTCTACATGCGTTTACTCGTTATTTGCTACAAGGGAACATTGCTGGTATTTCAAAAAATGTGAAAAGCCAGTGACCTTTTATTTTGATTTTTGTTTATTTTTCACCGTCAACATGGTCAAAGTCAGAATGGTTTGAAAGGAGTTCTAAGGGCCCAACAGCATCTTGGCACTCGTCCACGGAAAACTCATCGTCTGAACCGGATTCTAGAATAGTATTAATTATGTCTTCATTACTAAGTTCTGTGAATATTTGTTTTTCTCCAAGAATGGTGAGTATTATTTTCGCACAAATACTCCTATAAATACATTTCTTTCGAATCGACTCAATAGGTTGTTTACATTGGAAGGTAAAGATATTTTGGAAGGGAAATATGAAGGCTGGAAAGTTACCAGTCTCACAAAAAGTGAGTAAAGTTTTAAATATTTGAATAGTAAACGATTTAATATCTTCAGTTGCTATTCCTTTCATTTTGTTGTCGTGAAAAACATGAAATGTACAATTTTTCAACATATAACTTGTAATGAATTCATTAACCATGAAAGACTCTTGACCTATTACAATCACTAAACAGACCCAATCGGTACAAAGAAGTTTAGAAAACATATAACTATCGATTGCGGTCTTTGAGAAAGTTCCCATGAGCATTTTCTCGGCAGGTAAAGCAGATACACGTAGTTTTACTTCAGATTGTTGAAAAATTTCTGTGCACTGAAATAAAAGTAGGCAACCATATTTTTGTAACTTGTCAACGTTCCATGAAACCTTTTGAAGATCCGTGTTTTCTGGCCACCAATTTGCTATCTGACAAGCTGGAACGAGATCAATTTTTATAATAAGATCTTTGTATCGATGACCTACCCAATTTATTGAGAATTGACAAGTAGGAAGTATTTCTTCGTCTTTATAGTCTTGATTAGTTAAGAAATGAAAACTAATAAATGGGGAAGTCCATATTTTCGGATCATATAATATTTCCCTCACAAGCTGTGCGAAACGAACTCGGACTGCATTAACATTAAGACGGCCCTTTCTGTCGAAAAACCACAGAATATTACTTTGATTCGCGTTTTCTTTCAATTTTAAAACGGTAAATCCTGATTCCCCACAGAATCCCTCATCTCTTTCACAAACTTTCCCAAACATATCTAAAATACACACGAAGTCAAATTCATCAGGATAGCATATTTTAGTTTCTTCTCCAATGCTTCCCGACTGAACAATAGAATTAGAAAACATTTTTTCTCGACCTTCAAGTTTTCTGCCTATTTCATTAACCAAATTGGTGACGTGACTTCTGATAAGGTTCGCTTCATCTACACTAGATATCCTACCAATATACGGTAATCCCAAAAGCTTAGTAAAGGCATCATCAGAACTTAAATTCAAGCATCTAGTAACACACACAATTTGCTCGAAATTTTCTCTCACCAGGTCCTTGTATTTGATGATATGCTCTTGAAATTCAAACATATATCTCTGATATATAATGTTGCCCTCCTCTGACAGTATGCGAAAGAGTTCCCTGTTTTGTCGTTGTAAAGCTAGTTCACATGGTAGAGTTCCCTGTTTGTCTTGGGTACTTTCAATACCATTATAATTACATTAGATGTTTGTTTCATTATAATACGTTATTCTGATTGGCTAACTGCACATCACGTGCTATTCCTGAAACAATTGTACTAGACAATAACATTTATCACTCATGATGACACGAGGTCCCACAATAAAGTGCACAGGTAAATTAAATGAAAACTTAATAAAAATCGTGTTTTCATGATACTAGCTAAAAAAAATGTAATTATAAGTATTGAATGCTTCTTTTTGTAACTTTATAGGGTTGTAAAAGCGTTGACCGTGCGCACATTTTTAGTATGAAGCGCTTCCGCGCTTCATACAAAATGTACTTCGGTCAACGCTTTTACACCCCAATAAATTTACAAAAAGCAGCATTCAATTCTTAAATTAATCATGTAAAGGATTGTTTCTAGATCCAATGCATGCCAAACGGCATAATGTAAGGCATTATTACCATGAAAATCCCTTTGATTTAAACACGCGTCTTTCACAAGTAATTGTTCAATTTCTTCTGCAGATGGTCTGTATATGAGCATTGCCAAGAGCGGTGTTCTTCCAAACTTGTCTTTTATATTTAAGTCTGCTTCCATTTCCAATAGAACAGACATAACGTCACAATTCCAGCATTGAAATATTGGGGAAATACCAAACACGGTTTGCAAATTAATATCGGCCCCGTTCTCAAGTAAACATCTTAAAAATTGTTCATTCGCCTTTGTAAAAGTGTATTCAGGTCTACTGCTTTGAATAAGTAAGTGTAAAGCGGTTTCACCTAGATTATTTGTGCAATTGATATCAACACCGGCTGCAAAACACTTTTGCAGAATTGTAAGACTTGTGCCCGGTCTCTCTTGTACTGCCACATTCATTGTTAATATGTGAAGCGGGGTATTTCCGATATTATTTTTGTACTTAAACAACCTTGAAGTGACTTCTTTCGTAATATAACGGAACCCACCGCCAGTAAGGCAATTAATAAAATCAACGTCATTGTCATCCATTTGAATACTATCGAAACAACTATGCAAAAAGGTGTCTCCCCCGTTGTTGCAAATAAAAGGGTCAAACCCGTCAAATGTATTCAGAAACAACTTCATTTGATGTAAACGGTCCTTTTCTAAACGGCCAATGACTTTGCAAACTATGTGAATAGGAGTATCACTAAACTTATTGGTCGTGTTTATGTTAAGTTGAAAATCTTTGAGGGATTCCATAAAAATTTCTGTGAGATTACTCCGCTTAGGCAATAATTAAGTGTAGAAATGAATTTCCATTACGGTCATCATAATTAACAAGATGAATATGGTCAAGAGCAAAAAGTTTGATAATGATATCGTCAGATCCATACAAAAATGCAAAAGAAATGGATGAAAGATGCTTCTTATTTACAATATTTACATCAGAACCATTTAAAAGTAGTTCTTTCAAAATATCCATGTGCGCATCCATTCTAATAGCATTATGAAAAACTGTATTGCCATTGTTATCCTGATGATTTATTTCTACACCTTGACTCAACAGGTTTTTAAGTAATGTAAGATCGTTTGATCGGATCGCATTTTCCAAACGTTCTTCACTCATTAGATCGACTGCAATCTCTTGAGAACTCATTATTGTTTCAGACTTTTAACTTCCTTCTTGAAATAAACAGGAAGTTGCGTAGACTTAAAATCTATTTTTACGTATGTTATGATGTTTTTTTGGGATTTAAAAAACAATAGTGCATATATAGCCCCGTGTTTAAAATTTTATAGCAGACGACATATGTATATATATTATCTCTATGTGATACATACCATCATTCTATATTTTTCTGTAAACTTTATTAGATTTTGATTTTTTTGTCATGGAATATGTATGTGTTCAAGTTTCAATTATCAACAATCCGAAGAAAAAAAATATTTGTTTTGGTAGCATTCATTACGTTTACATCACAACAATCATTTAGAAACATAATCTTTAAAAACGTTAACGTTACAAGTAATATGTCTAAAACCTACCGAATTCGACTTGTCATCGGATTTGAAATACTAAGGCTTTTCTACCTCATGCATAGATTACCTTAGCTGGATTTGGCAAAACTTTTAGAAATTTTGATCTTCATTGCTCTTCAACTTCGTACTTTATTCGGCCTTTTTAACTTTTTTGGATTCGAGCGTCACTGGTGAGTCTGTTGTAGACGAAACGCACGTCTGGCGTATATATACAAAATTTAGTCCTGGTATCTGTGATGAGTTTATTTACAACCACTGGGTCGATGCCCCTGCTGGTGGAGATTTATTTCCCCGAGGGTATCACCAGCCCAGTAGTCAGCACTTTTTAGCTGACATGAATTATCATTGATATGGTTATATTTATAAATTAACTGTTTAACAAATTTAGAATTTTTGAAATACTAAGGCTTTTCTACCTCAGACATGAAAGGGGACGATTTTTATTTTTCAATTCTAACATTTTGCAATGTTCAAAAAGAAACGGATATACCGTAACGTTGCCGATGTTGGTCCTGTTGTTAGGGATTTTAGATGTGTCGTCATTTTAGTAATTACGTCGTTCTTCTATGTAAACAAAGAAACGCTATCATCAGGTAACGTTTTTTCATATCAAAGAATAATTAAAGTCATAAGAAACCTCAAATCAAACAAAATAATGCATATGTTTTTTTTATAACTCAATGGATAGTTTTCATTATAAAAGTTATGTACATATACTCCTTTTTCTGAAGAAAATTCTTTAATTTATTCATATTTAGAAGAAGTGTACTTTATTTCAATTGCTCCCTTCCAGGAAGCAATTCCCCCGACATATTTTCCGTATGCAAAGTGACCTCAGTGTGACCCATCTCGTAAAAATCCGGTGATCACAATACGCATGGATGTCCTTAAAATAAACTATTATCTGAATTTACATGTTAAACACGTGCTCAATTTCCATGCTTTTTGTTGATTTTTTGTCGATTGTTGACAAACAGGTGACAACTTTAAACTTCGGCTTCAAAACACGAACTTTAATTACCTGCAATATTTTCACAACAACATTGACCGATTGAAAAAAAAAATGACGATTATACGAAATTTACAAAAAAAACAATTATAAATTCGTGCACAGAAGACTAAGTTAATGATGTTTGTATGCATTGGTTCAAGAATTGGAAGAACATTATTTTTCACCGGTCACTCGTTTCTTATGACTTTAAAATGAAATTGTTATTGTGCTCATTTCTTTATATTACTAGACTGATAAATATTTATTTTACACAAACTCTTATGACAAACGAGATCGGAAGAAAGAAAGAGATTTCTGAGCAAATGCGGTAAAACAAAAAAGTTGGAAAATGCAACCTTAACGATTTTGAGTTCATAAGTAGATTGAAATTATTATTTTTTCTACTGTAGTTGGGGACTTTGTCCCTTTATCAACATGATGAATTAACCAAATGTGGAAATTGCTATCGCTTATTTTGATCCAGTAATCATTTACATTTTTGAAAGGACGCCAATCAGTATGTAGAAGTGATAGAAAATGTACAATTATACTATAATCATGATGGTATAGAATTTGAATAAACTGTCTTGTAAAAAAGCAATAAAGCAGATGGATATCAAATAAATGGGAAAATGATAGAAATGACCAAAATAAGCTACATAGATATGTTTAAATTACTTAAGTGTAATCCTTTTCGTTTCTTCTCAAAGTGTTAACAACTGAAATGAGTTTATTCATTTAATCCATATGCACAATTCGATGGACACTTCTATCAATTAATTACGTCTTCATACCTAAACCACGACGGTCAATCACTTATTCCGAAAAACTCATTAGTATGACACTTATAAGCCTTGTTATCTTTTTTGGTGTGTTATTTCAGTCAAGATATTGGCAATAACGTTATGCTGAATTGATCACATTTATTTGATATTAATTTGTTGAACTGTTATCCGATGAAAAAAAAACTGTTGCGCGAAAACAAAGTTTGAGTTTCTTTTTAAAATATATTAGGTAAATCAATACTTACTAGAATTCGATTTATAACAGAAAAAATATAACTCTTTTTAAATGCTTGTTCATTCTCATTTGACTTTCAATATTAACATTTGTATTATTATCAGTAATTCGGGTAATAATATAAATTGAAACCATTAATTTCTGAAATACAAATGAAAATTGGCCTATGTGTTTCTAATTTGATCTGCTATTCAAATGGCAAATTGTAACCTTCCATTTCTATGATGCAACATTGCAGCAGCGCCTGCATACGTAGTATATATCTCCAAGTTCATACGATATTCCAAAGCCTGTATTTCCTATCAATATTTCCTTGATAAAAGATTGCAGCTTTCTATGATCTATGACGGTAAAGTATTCTAGATGTTTATAAAAGAGGGGTGAAAGATACCAGAGGTACATTCAAACTCATAAATCGAAAAAGAAACTGACAACGATGTGGCTAAAAAAAAAGACAAGCATACAAATAAAAGTTCACAAAACACAACATAGAAAACTGAAGACTTAGCAACACGCAAACCCCACCACAACATAACAGTTTATATTAGAGTCCGTCTACTGTACTATATATTGTTTTAATAATACTTTATTGTTTTCCTTATTTCATGATAGAACTTGAAGTCTTAGTTCAGTTCTCTAAATGTCATTAATTAACGATGATAATATACAGAAACAGATAAAATATTGAAAATTGTCTCATCTTTTCTGCATAAACGTGCATTTAAACCGCGTTCTTATGTATATTCAACTGTTGCAAATCGAAATTCTCATTCCAGTAAAGCATGAGGGGGGGGGGGGGGGGGTTTGCTCTAATTTTTTCTGATAAAACATCTCATTTATCTTGTTACATTATCCACATGTATATCAAAATGTGGACATCAATATGTAGAAAAACACGGAATGTGAATTCTTCTTATAAGCACAAAAACATCTCTATCCCTACCGGAGACTTAAGAAATTCAAAAATGTTATTACCAAGCAATAAGATTACACCAAACACAATATTGGAAACACTAGCCATAAACCGCCAACAAACCTCAACGCAGGACATTCACTTACAAAGATTAGAATATCGTTACTCCAACAGACAGAACACGTAAAACATTTTTTTTTTATTAATTTAAATAACATTCACTCCATTTAAAATAAGAAATTCAATGTAATTATGGCTGTAATGCATTGGTTGTCGTTTGTTGCTGAATATGATATTTTATTTCTCTTATTTGCTCTTTCATAAACAAGTTAGGCTGTTATGCTGTTAGTTTTCTCATTTGAATTGCTTGACATTTTACATCTTGATGTGTTTAATACTAGTAGATACTACGTGGTATAGGCTATGCTTGTTGATAAAGGCCATAAGCTGATCTAGCATTGCTAATCTCAACGTCGTGAAATCTTTTGCTAGATAATCATTTTTACAGCAAAAACAATATGGAACCTTTCAATTGTTGACTGTGTCATCAAAAAACAATAGTTGTCACACAAAAAAAAACTTCAACTTTTCTGGGTTTTTTAATTTCTTCCATTCTTTCTTTTCAAATAAAACGAAAATACGTTTGTAAAACACTCAAAATATCATAAAAGAAACTTAATAAAATGTCATATCCATATTCATATGAATATCTGCTATATTATAAGTTTTTTTTTGCAGTCTTGAAAGTTGTCGATTCAAAAATATTCATACTTATTTTAAGTAACTACGTTCCTCAACCATATCGCATTCGGTCACGTGATATTTACAATAGTTTTCTCTCCCGGCAAATGATTGTGTAGACTTGTCAACGTATATCTGTTCCACCTGACTGAAGTTCCAATGGAAACTTTGTTATAAACATTGCCATAATATCTATTCCTGTTGGAACAAATATTCTATACCATTTATTCCGTTAGGAACATATTCTGTAATATTTGTTCCTGTGGTAATAGTATTCCAGATTATATTTTCCTTTTGGAACTTATATTATGAAGGAACATTTGTTACCACAGAAGACCGGATTACTACACATCTGATTAACTGTCACTAACTTACATTATTAAATTCTTGACTCACTTTTAAAGAAAAGCTGACAACACTATGACAGTATATTATACTAAACCTACTGCAGATTGAGAACATAAGGAACACCTTATCTACATATTACAACCAAACCACCAAAGTGTGCTCGCCACTACAGGAATTAAGTTTAGGCAAACACAACTGTAAGTTGACTTCTACCTCTAAAAGAATGAAATAAAAACACTACTCTTTTGGTTTCAAGAGGTCTTTAGAAAATAGTTATCAAAGGTACTAGGCTAATAATTTGATTCGCAAGACGCCCGTTTCGTCTACATACTTCTCATCAGTGACGTTCAGATCAAAACAGTTTAAGTTAGAATAGACAGTTGAAATTTACAGTATTTGTGTCAGCGTTTAAACTGAATCACTAACTTAATTAGTATATTATGCATGTAGGCTCACGACTTCACCATTTTGTTTAAATGATTATCACGCGAAAATCATTTGAGGTCGTATAACAAATAACTTTATTAAAATTAAAGGCATAACACGATAAACTAACAGTAAATTAAATGTACATAAACACCAAAATTGATTTTCATATTCATGTTATGTAATTAATTATTAATAAAGTAATCCAGTTGGTACATAAGAAAGTAACTTCACAGTACTTAAAGAGTGGCGAAAGATATCAGAGGGACATTTCAAACTCATAGATCGAAAACAAACTGACAACGCTATGACTAACAAAAAAAAGCCAAATAGAAAAATAATACTACACAAGAAATAACATAGAGAAATTTGAACGGCTCTTGCAACTAGTAAAATAACAAAATTACCGAATTCCTAGAAAAATTCAAAGCCGAAAGTCCTTTATCAAAAGGCAAAAGTAAAACTCAAACACATAAAGCGACTACAAAACAGCTATCATATTCCTAAATTAGTACAGATATTTCCTTGTGTAGTAAATGGTGGATTAAATCTAGTTTTATAGCTAGCAAAATAAAACATCGATAGATGGTCAAATTCCAAAAATTAGCTACGAATATTTGTCATAGGCATCTATCTCTTATACAATACATATTTAGCATTGACTATGTGAAGCTGTTTTAGATATGTATAAAACAAAAATAAAGTAAACATCAGTTATTCTAATTACGTACATGCAGTTAAGCATAATTGTGTGCAATCAATGTACTCATCATTACGTAATATTTGGTTGATCTGAGGTACATCCAGCCCATTTGTCCATGACAAAGTATGGATGCAATATTAAAGATATGGAACTATATATTAAAGATATTGAACTATATATTAAAGATATGGAACAATATATTAAAGAAAGTTACATTTACAGATTTAACACAAACTAAAAACTTCTATCTGGTTTTTTAAATATGTAAAAATTTGGGTTCTCTCACTTTAAAATGTGTACAAAAAAGTAAGGGAAAATAAACTGACTTTAGTAAGATCAGAGAAAAGGATACAAAATTCCTTCTCTTATGGCACAGGTCAAGTGACAATAATGATTACAAACAGCACAGAAAAGTAAAAGCTTGAGTAACGAGGAAAAAAGTCATAGGCATCAGAAGGGTAAACAATTCCTTCAAAAGTGGCACACGTCAAGTGACGATAATGATTACAAACTACACAGAAAGGTACAAATTAAGAAACACGCAAAATACCACCTGTGTTCCGAAAGGGTAAACAATTCGTTCTCCTCTAGTATCTCACTAAGTTCCAAACTAAGAGACAAATTGAAAGAGTTGGTATTGCTTTGCTTTATAAAAAATAATGGCCAACGTAGATATAAGTATCTTGTCTTGGGGAGGGATACATCCTACTTAGTAAAGGACCACTCTGATTCAAACAAAAAATTCTCTGAAACTGATATTATCAAGATGCTTGATTTCTTGATTGACAACATATTTGTTACGTTCGGAGGACGTGTTTTTCAACAGACTGTCGGCATTCCAATGGGAACAAACTGTGCCCATCTATTTGCCGACTTGTTTCTTTATTATTATGAGGCTGACTTCATGCAGGAACTTCTTATCTTAGGAAGAAAGATAAGAAGTTAGCAATATCCTTTAACTCTACTTTCCGCTATATAGATGATGTTCTTTCATTAAATAATTCAATTTGGTGACTATGTTTAACGCATCTATCCAATCGAGCTAGAGATAAAGGATACCACAGATACAGTTAAGTCTGCCTCATATCTTGACTTACATCTAGAAATTGACAATGATTGGTTGATTGAAAACAAAATTTTACGACAAAAGAGATGATTTCAGCTTTCAAATTGTGAACTTTCCATTTCTAAGTAGCAACATTCCAGCAGCACCTGCACACGGGGTATATATCTTCCAATTGATACGATAATCCCGTGCTTGATTCCTATCATGATTTTCTTGATAGAGGGTTGCTGCTCACAAGGAAGCTATTAAACAAAGAGCTCCAAATGGTAAAGTTGAAATCATCCCTTCGTAAATTTTACGGACGCCATCACGAGTTGGTTGACCGTTATGGAATAACCGTTTCACAAATGATATCGGAAATGTTCCTTAAGTCGTAACTACAATCCCCTTCCCTTTCATGAATAAGACCTACCGAATTAGACTATTTACCTGATTTGTAATCACATAAGCAACAGGACGGGTGCTACATGTGGAGGTCTGCTTACCCTTCCGGAGCACCTGAGATCACCCCTAGTTTTCCCCCCTTCCCTAGTTGCAAACGTCAGAAGCAAATAATGATTAAAAAAAAACCAGAAAACAAAAGATTTAAGCAATATAAAATGTAAAATGAGAGGCATCAAAAACGGTTAAACACTCTTAAGCTTACCAGCTTAGTATTAAAGACGATAATTATTCAACAACAAAACTTCCATAAATTGTTTTTCAATTTGATAACCTTTTCTCTAAAGTCTCTTGAAAGCCAGTTATATAGAATGAAAGTTATCGGTACATTGCATATGACAAAAGTGGTATGCATTATGGACAGGAATTTAAGTATAACCTCAAAATTATATGACCCTGAATAAAAATAAAGAATAAATAGTATTGGTAATGATGGCAAGACAACGATTGTGTATGTTACAGAAGCTGCAATAGTCACTTTTGCCAGTCTTTCATCAGATTCTTGTCTATTCGTCTGTTGTTGGTTGAGAGTTTTCCGTATATTTTGTTGTTTTTTTAACATAACAATTGTTCCTCCAGCAAGACTTATCATTAAAAAACATGGCAAAACCCCTTTATAGATTGCATGGACAAATTGAAGAGCAAATACACCTTTAGAATTTAAAGAGTGTTCCGACTGCAGTTTAAAGTAATCTTCATCCCGACAAACTTCTACGACTTGACCTGTGGTTTTGTCTAACAATGTTGTTTTTTCAAAATTGACTTCCATTTCGAAAAGTACCGCGCTTAGAGCACATGCGCAGACGGTGATTGACAGAATGTAAACAGCTATCTTATAACTACTTAAAATGGATTTAACGTGCAATGGCTTATAGAATAGAACAAACACGCGTATTGACTGTGCCAATTTTAACCAAGAACTAACCGCGTGGAGACATCCTGGTGTATATGCTGCAATTGCTTCAAAAGCGTAGCACCATTTATATGGCACATAATTTTGTTTAGTCGTAATGAAGACGGCGAAAAACATGTCTTGTAGCAATAATGCACTTATATCGAGACTAGTGTATGCTGTCATGAGTCCATACTGCTTAATGAAATTCTTGCTCCAAATAAGTTTCATAGATAGTGCCAACCAGATTATAAGCAGGATTATAAGAACTGGTTGAATGTATATAAAAAACATGTGTGTTTCCTCTGGAAACATTTTCCTTGGTGAGTAATAGCTATGCTCATGTATTTCTTGTAGAAGCTGCAAATTATTAACACTTTGCCCAAACCTATTCCGCCATGCAGACATATCTCTTGGTGGCATTATGATATCTATAAAATAAAAAAAAGAAGAATTAAATGTTTCTGTTTCATATTCATATATTGTTCATTCTTATACACAAAAATAAAATGACTAAATGTAATAGGTTTTTCTCGTGGTAGAAGGCCGTACAGTTGCATAAACTTACTCGCATCCTTTTCATGTGTATTATCTGAATTGCAACAGTACATGGAAATATGTTGATAATGTTCCAGACCGTATGAGTATTTGGACCGTACGCGTACGGTCTGGACCGTATGCGTACTTTTTCAAAATACTCATACGGTCGGACCGTACGCGTACGGTCTGATTTATATTAAGAAGTTGGTTAAGTTTATTAGACCCAGATGCATATAACAGATCAACATAACTCTCAAATTAATATAAAATAGTTCAATTTTGATTTATATTTTAACTTTTTTTGAAATTCACGCTAATTGTAATTTAAAATATGTTAATCTCTTGTATTTAGCATGTCCATCTGTAATACAAAAAAAAATGCAGATCTGCAAAGGAACATACATGAACTGCAAACATGATAACGTAATTTTTTACGTAACTTGTGTCACATTGGGCGAGTGTACCAAAATAGGATTGAGATATACAATTAAACAAATATTTAATTTCAATTGTTCGTTTGTTCATTTTATCCATCTAGTTGTAATAATAACAATTATAAAACTTGAAATAAAGATTGTGATAAATGTTTGTTTAAATTTAACTCATATGATCCAATAACATGTATAATCAGCTCGTACTGGACCATACGCGTATACTCATACGGTCCGACCGTACGCGTATGGTCGGACCATACGAGTATACGTATACGGTCCGGACCGTACGCGTACGGTCCAAATATTCATATGGTCTGGAACAATAACAGTACTTAAAAAGAAGACGTTCCTGTTTGTCTGAATCTTGCCAGTCCGGTTTATAGTGATTCCTGATTGATCGATGGCTGATTAATTAAAATTTAATAGATTTGTCAAAGTGTACAATAGGTGGACGATCATGTCATTTTCTAAGATCGGAGGGAAGGTAAGAGGATTTTTCTTCCTCACAATACATTCTCAGCTAACATAAGAAATTCTCAGTTACGGTAATTTTTCATAATTTGTACTCAAATATGCAACGCGTTTAGCTCAGTAGTCAAAAATCAAAAACCCAAGGTTGTGGACTCAAATTCCGGGATAGAGAAAGCACTTCAGTTCCTATATTCCGAAGTTCCTAAATTATACAGAAGTGCCGCTGTAATGGGGTCCGTTTTTGATATGTCAAATATGAGATTGGGTGGGAAACTTTACATCAAATGTTTATGAATTGAATGATGGTAGTTTCGAGGAAACAATAAAATTTGGTTAACAATAAAAATATATGAACTGGTGCCCGTGAGTATTTTGAATTTAAACAAAAATCTAACTAGTGTCGGTTTCTGGGGGAGTACATGTGCTTAGATAAAAAAATAATTTTCTGCATAAAAAGGTCCAAAATATTTTTCGCCTCGCTCCGCTCGGCGAAACATCCACATCATTTCAACCCTGGCTACGCCACTGTACACGAAGGATTTAGATTTTTCGTATTTAATAAAGGGGGTCCAAACGTATTTTTTTTACAATCATCTTCTTAACTTACGGAAATGTTTTTTTAACTGTCTGTAAATATTAAAATTGAAATGACACAATCTTGTTCTCCAATTTCGTATGTGATAGCTGTCGGTTTAAACTATTATATGATCAAACTAACCAAAAATAGGGAAAAATTGGACTAAAATAAAAATTGAACGAATGACTCTTTTCGGCAGCGTACATCAACGGAATGTAACGAATGGACTATTCGGGTTACTTCGCACGTATAAACGACAAAAACTTGTCTGTTCGTAGTTCTCCGTGAACACGAAAATGACCGATAAGTGTCAGTGATTTGATCGATCACATGCAGAGAATCAACTTCCATACTAGATACAATTAACAAGTTATTGAAAGATGGGCGGTAACGCAGATGAAACCTTTTGAAGTGACGACGATGTTATTCCTTTCAATATTACTTCCATGGCTAAACTAATAATATTAGAAAAAAAACAACGTATGCTTTAATAGTTATTTACGAAATATTCATCTACTTTTTCCGTGTCTAGAGAAATGTTCGAGACATTCTATTCTCACTTAAGAACAAACCAATCGGCATGCATTTTGTTGTAATGAAATAGTTATTTCATTGTTTTTTGAGTAAGTTATATTAAATTCTAACCAATCAGAGTTGTCATTTTTCAAAATCTTCCTGTCCCTGCTGTCGAATATAAAATGATCGTCCTTATAACGGATTGTTTAAATTATTACACAGTATTGTAAACAAAAATCATTTTGTAACTTTCAGCAGGAACATGTTACAATTATTTTTAATCCTGACATTATCATGTAAACAACAACAACAACAACAACAACAAATAATTTATTATAGTCATACCTCTTTAAAATGTTTGATATAAAATCCAATATAATATTAAAAGATCATTTATAAAAAAGTCACGCTAAAAAGAGTTATGAGAGACTGTAAAACACACATTAAAATACATTTATATTACATCTGTAGATAACATATATAAATATATCTTAGCATAAAACACCATAATATCAAAAACAATTATACAAAAAACAAACAACATTATATACACTTATTACAAGTATAAAATACACGTTCTCTTACATTAAGTGCTTCAACATTTAAATGTCTTGATTTTCAATGCATTGCTGTCAAACTTAATGAGTTAAAAATGTAAGAAAAACTTATTGTTTTAGTTCAGACTAACTTCAGATCGATACCTACTACTAGAGGTTTCCAGATTTGCGACCGTACCAACCGTAGTACGAAGTGGGAGCCGTCATTTAACTTTTGAAAATTATTGATGCATACACTTTATATCAACACATGTTTTTGGAATCATATGCAGAACTGTTTTGAGAATTTTTAGCTGTAATTTGGGACTAATTTCATGTGGTTTCTTCTTGTATTCGTAGGAAACAATAGTGTGTGCACTCGATTATGCTTTCAAGCAACCGTTGCAAGTAACCGTTGATACGAAAGGTTTATAGTTAAGAGTTATTTCCCCGTGAAACTACATAGATACAAAGAAGCTAAATTACAAAACAAATTTAAAACTTTATAAATTTTGTTTGTAATAACTTTATGTATCATTGTAAAATGTTAAAGTTTTGTATTCATTTTGGTTAGATTTTAGAAAACATGATCAAATAAAATGAATTTGAACAAAATAAATTGACCTTAATAACAAAAGAAAAATGACAAAACTAATATAAAACCAAATCGTTGTTCAGTCTGTACGCGTGAGGTCTAAAACCTATGTCAATGGATATTGAATCAAGGTAATAAAAAAGTCCAGGGAGACATACTTTATAAAAATTAATACTCTGTTACAAAAAACCGAAGGTGTCAAAACGTTTGATTTTCTAATTATTGTACTGATTATCTTTGTCATTATACTTTTAAATAACATTGCCTTGTGATAATTTTGTGTTATATGTAATATATCTGTTGTATATATATATATGTTGAAGAATTAAATAAAGATAAAAAAAAAATCAGACGTCCGGAAAGAAATTATAAAAAATACAAGGTCGTTTACATCTTCAATTTGAACAATTATGCATAAAGATATGGCTGATATCGTATTTACTTGACATCCTTCCTGTTTGGACAATTATCTTTACCGTCGGGCTTAAAGTTTTTCTTTATAAAAAAAACCCTCATAAAATCAATATGCTATATAAATTTTAGAAACAACACAACTGTTCATATATCTTTTTCGCAGTTAGCCGAGAGAGAAAACTCAGAAAAACTGAAGCTATCTATTTTAAGTAGTATAGTATTCATGATACTAGTACATATAAACCTGAACAAATTACATAGAAACCTTTACCAACCGATGAAAATAATCCTTAATTTTGAGTCCATAAATCAGTTTTCAATGGTGGAAAAGACATTATATAGCAACATAGTATTTTCCGTACAACATTACGAAGAGTTAGAAAGACATATTCATATTGCATTAGACTAAGTGTAAATATAGCGTCAAGTTATTGCCGCTATCAGTGAACAAAATGCGCTGTGTTGTATGAAGTTTTTTTGGCAATGCTGTACGACAAAAGGATTAATGGATGGATATTGGTTTAACATTACTCCTCGTAGATTATATTATACTACTTCCAGGCATGTGCAGTACACAATTTTACTCGCGACAATATTTACAAATATTAATGTAATAACAATATCTAGTGACATAATGATAATAATAAGCGAACACGATGAAGTAACATCGTGATGATAAATATTTCGACTCAAAAAATGGTTTTCGTTAGTGTCATAAAATTTATATTTATTCTTTAAGTAATTAATATAATCAACAATTTTATTAAAAAGTTCAGTGACAAAATATAAGGAAAAAGATAGATCGATGGTTTTACAATGTGTGTTGCGTTTTGTGAAAAAATTTTGCTCCAATGATCGAAAAGATAGTTTAATTAATAAAAAAATATTTTAATGAGAAATCAACATAAGCACGTGTACTAGTTTAGTGACGCATCTAGAACTTTTCATAAAAGGGGGCGCTCCATGCATGCATTCAGTGATTCCCTATATAATCAACCAAATGTTTGCCACGAAAAGGGGGGGGGGGGGGCAAGCCCCTCCTCCTGGATCCGTCTATCTAGTCATTAACGACACCAGTAAGGTACAAGTAAGATATTATTAATAAGTAATTTCTAACTATTCCAATTTATATTTGAGTATTAGAAAACATTTTTTATTCTAATCCTAAAAAGTTTTCTCAATATATACAGAAAACAAAAACATAGCCATACAAAAACGCAAATCTATTTTTAGAATATAAAGGTCGAGGCAACTCAGTTCCAGTAAGGACTGTTTGATTCATTCTCTTGTGCACAAAATAAATTTTATCGTATAAAATCACGTGCAAGGTTTTCTAGAAGCAGAGAAATCGTTATAAAATAAAAGATTAAGGTTTTTATCACTGATATGCAATTTTGTTTCTTTATTTTCATCATGATACATACAATAATCTCATGCATTAAATGAAACCTCCCAAACAACACCAACGGTTGTGTTACGTACCAACCGTACCTGATACGTAGCAAATCTGGAAACCTCTAATAGACGTATTAGGAAAGTCGATACTACTGCTGGCGCTCGTGTTGGTCGGAAGAAATATACAATATGATTGGGGACCTTCTCAATGAGTATAAAAACTGAACTCTTTTGTTACCTGTTTGGGCGTGTTTGATACCGCTGAGACAAATCTGTAACAATTGTATTTATTAGAGTACGAAGGAAAAGATCAAATTATTTGTTTAAGAACCAGAAAAGATTCAATAAATACATTTTTAATATAGACAAATTAATATTAGTTTTGTGAATAATTTATCTTGTTTTAACATCTTGTAAGCCTTTGTTATTTTATTAATACTTTTACTTTCAGTAACTGCAAGTACTTTGATATTGGTACTTTGTGTCTATTGTCTTTATGTTATTTCTTTTAACGATTCCTGCCGATATAATGAGTCATGCCATTTTCAATCGATTTGCATAGTATGTACTTATGAATTACTGTTACAATTACACGACTGTCCGATGTTAGAAAAGGGTTTCGTCAAGAGCTCTTACGAACATATTTAACCCCGCAATATTATGTATGAACCGGTCACACACCATCAGCCTCTTATTCAGTAATTGAAGTTAGATTTTGAATGCGCACACTGGTAGTATACAACAAATAAAAATAAGTACAACACAAAACAAATAAACACAAAAATAAATACCCCCCCCCCCCCCCCACACACACACACACACACTTCTCATCTGTTATAAGACTATAAAAAGGTGTCCACGATTCTATATCATAAGCATACGTCTTTGGAAAGATCGTTATAAGCTTTTCTGATAATTCTGATTTTAGAAACAAAAAGTTTAAACGACATTTAAAGAACGATACAAACAAACTTTGCTTTAGTTGACATTTGACGATTTGAACCCCATTGTCTTCGTGTAAAATAACATCTGTCTGCATTTCCGATTCCAATGGGTTCAAGTTTATTCTCTCGCCTACAAAATTCGAGGGTTTCTTTACCCTCGGTCCGCCTTTTCGTCCGTAACACACTTGTTGACACTCTATATTTAACAACGTTCTAGGAATTTGACCGTACTTGATTCGTTTTTAGTCCTTATGAAAATCTAGAATCCTATTAATTTTTGAAGACAAAGGTCAAGGTCACAGTTGGAATTATTTGACGCAATAAGACGTCTAGAGACAGTCAGAGTCGTTTGTGACCTTATGGGAACAGCAAAGGAACGAACTAAAACAAACAGTTGAATTGTTTGGTGGACTTTTCGGGAGACATTAAACAATGCAAATGCTACCCAATCATACAATGCTAAAAGTTATTAGGCAAGTGAACAACAAAATCCCAAATTTTTTTTTTATTATTTTTTTTAAATCGTACCAGAATGAAGCAAAACGATACTAGTAGTTTTCTTCCATTGAGAGATCAAGCGGGTCAAAACCCTTATCAAATTTTTTTTTGAAGGAATTTTGTTGATTCTGAGAATAAAACAAAAACATCCCCTCTTTTTCATGTGTATCCTTAATTTACAAATGTACCACGTAATTTATTTTAATTATCACATTTGAAAATTAATTTTGGTTCTTAACAATGCCCGATCGGTCATGTATTGCACACTATAAATAACGTATTTCAGTTGCCATACAGGTAATAAAAAATAGAGTATTTATAATTGTGGAGATGACCCCCCAAATCTTATTGTATTTATCTTCCATCCAACACGAGCACCAACAGTAGTATCGACTTTCCTAACACGTCTAATAGAATAATTAAATTCACAGTAAACTACCAAATAACCTGTCATTTTGTAAGATCAATATATATTCGGGATAACTGTAATATTGTATGAAAATATAAGCTGATGTAAAAAGGTTATATATAAATTTTTAATATCAGAAGATGTGGTATGAGTGTAAATATGACAACTCTCCATCCAAGTCACAATTCGTAAAAGTAAACCATAATAGGTAAAGTACGGTCTTCAAAACGGAGCCTAGGCTCACACCGAACAGCAAACTATGAAGGGCCCCAAAATGACTAGTGTAAAGCATTCAAATGGTAAAAACTAATGGCCTTATCTATATTAAAAATTAGAACCTAGAAACGCTTATAAACCACATCAACAAACGATAACTACTGAACATCAAATTCCTGGCTTAGGACAGGTGCAATCAAATGCAGCAGATTCAAACGTACGCCCATATCTGAAATAACAGTTTAACATCACAACATAGAAAGACAAATGTCAATTGAAATTGCTGAACTCAATTAAAAGACACACTAACACAAGTGAACATACACTAAACGAATAAATTTGATTCATGACACAGTGTTAATATAAAATCCATAAAATAAGGGGGTTAGATGTTAAACAATTTAAAAAAAAAAACATCATAGCCTTGAACCAAAAGGCCGAATAATGTACACAGGTAAATGAAAATAATTGTGTTGTAAATAATTTTTACTAACTTTTGTTAGTCATAGAACGAGAACAGAAATGAAAATGTATATATATACCAAACATTTATTAATGCTTGTATGCAAAGAAAGACGACATAAAACACTAAATAACAAAACATTAAATAACAAAAAGCATTACAAATTGTATCATCAGGTCAAATAAAAAAAGAAAGTACGGTTTGAGAGTAATTCCAGTTACTGAAAGCTAGTTAAAAGCCAAAAAGAATTGATAATAAAAAATCATGCATCAGAGACTAAAATTTTCTTTAACACATCCCATTGTAGTCTGACCTAAAAATTCTAGCTTTTTTAATTGCAATAGCTATAGACTTTAATGAAAATCATAGTTTATTTAAAATATAAAGAAATTTCAAAAGTCACCATCAGAATTTAGGTAGACCTGAAAATTCGAGCTTTTGTTTACCTACCAATCAAATCCTTTAATTTGAAGGCAAGCCATCGAACTACTTAAATAACCTGGCAATCTGTAAGATCAGATAATTGAGATAGCTGTATAGTTTCATGAAAATCTAAGTTGATATGAAACGTTATAGAAATATTTAAAGGCGATTGTCTGTATTTAGTCTCCACTGAATCCTGACTTTCAATCTAGACTGTTATTGACTGTCCTTCGTCACAACTCGAGCGCTTCCGTACCCTCATCTAAGAGAGTCGAAGATTCTACCGAGGATTGTCGAATGCGCCCAGAATGCAAGGTGGACTTGTAATTTTGTTAATTTGTTATCAAATTTAAGAAATAAAGTAATAAGCAAAAAAGGATACAATTTTCAGTTTGCACTAAATGTGTATAGCTTTTTTTTAATCACTGCGGACTTTGACAAAACGTAAAAGCTATCTCAATGATAATTATATTTGATCATACAAAATGCACAGTTATTATGTAGTTTGGTTTTATTGCTATCAAATGTAAGGATTTAATTTATAGGTATCTACCTGAATTATAACTGAACTAAATATTTTTTCTTTTGTTTTGCATATTCGTTAAATCTTTACTATGACAGCAATAAACTAAACTACAAAATTGCCTAGATGGATTTGCATTTGACATTAAGTGTAATACCACCAAATCATAATATGTCACTTCCGGATTCAAACGAAAAAAGGTAGAAAAAATATTCCTTTGAATTTGACAGTGTTAGGAAGTTAACACTGCCTTTCACTGCAAAAACATTTCTAATTAAAAAAAAATATCTTAGTTGTTTCAATGCATCATTCTTTTTTTATTTGGTGTTTCTATAAAATATTTTGGAAACTTGAGGCTACATGATCCTACATGATAACTAAAGCTTGTAAACAGAAAAAAGGAGTAAGCATTTGATTGCTTACCTTCCAGTAATATCGTATATGAAATGAAATGTATATGAAATTTTGTCTGGAGTACTGGACAGGATAACACTTTTCTCATGCAAGGTATTTTTCAATTTGAAGATAAATTCTGTACAAAAGAACAACTGTGGAAAAACAATGGTGGTATATACCATAAAATGCAAATCAAAAGTCAGTGGTAAAAACTTAATAAACTATATACAAGCTGATTATAAAATCCGAATTTATAGGTTATTCAAATAGATATGAGAATATATTAATTTGGACAAATTATAGCAACGCATAATACATAAACTATTAACTTACATTTAGATAATTTTTGTCTTTACTGAAAATGATCCCAAATACTTTGTTCAAGATGTTGTTCAGTCTGCTGTGTCTGTATATGCGGTTGTTGCTAGCTGCTAAGTGGGTTATGGGGTTATATTGACACGGTCATATATTAATCAGTATCAGATAACGTCATAAGACTATCACTAGATTAAAGGGGGATTAAAAATTATACACCTGCTTCAGCTGTGTATGCAGCTCACAAATTGTCCACGTTTAAGGTCAAGTAACAGTAAATGAACGCCGTCTAGCGGATTCCGCGAAATATATTGCGACGTTTTGTACGAATTACGTCCCTTTGACCAGATTACTGGCGAATGTCAAAATTGAACAAAAAAGTTTGCATAATTATAAAGAATAACAACGGAAAATAAATTAATTATTTGATATAATAGTGTAGACCATGTACAGAATTAAGAAATCATGTAATAGACGAATTTTTACAAAATCGTTAATTGAAGATTTTACAGAATAAGCGTTATATTTAAAGATAAAGAACATTTAGGTCCACACTTCATATGGACCCTTAAAAAATCGTTGGATTATCTCGGTGTTGCTGGTCAGTAATGAATAAAAAAATCACTGGTCAATTTAAAGGTTGTTGTATGTGATGCAATATATTCTTATTTTCCTGTTCCCCTTATGTAACTTCCAGTTTTATTGAAGTTTACATCCATCAAAGCCATAGTTTTTATTTAGTTTCCTGTTATTACTACCCCCCCCCCCCCCCCCTTATTTGTCGCATGTTGTGTATCATGTACTGTTCTATATATACTTCGAGCATACATATGTACACTTATGAAACAATAACCATTTAGTAAACTTTTTAAAACGTTTTTGTAGACTTGTATACAATAAATTTTATACAGAACAAAAAAGATATTAACAAAGATGTCAGTTTGTCTGTGTGTTTTACTTGTTAACTTGCAGATGTATAAATAATCATTGAATCATTGATATAATGTTTGTTTAAATATGCGATGTTCTAAAGCAGAACACGTTCTGTCGTGATATAGTACCAAAACACAAGCTATTACATGTTCCGCTGCTAAAGAAATCGTTTTTTGTTTTTTTTCAAAAGTGGCCAAATCATATATCGGAACGGAGAAAAAGTGTAAACAGATAACTTACAAGATAGTCTAAGAGATTTATGAATTGGTTACCCAAAAAATGACAAAATTCAACTATCTCTCATTAGAGCAAATATTAAATAAGATCAAAACCCTGACCACATGCAAACAGACAGCAAAGTGAAAACATTCTAGGATTCAAACTGTAGATGTTTTGCGGAATAACTATAAAAGGGGACGGACGGACGGAAGGACGGGCGGACAGACGGAACGACGGGCGGACAGACGTACAGGGGTAGTTGAGGGGGGGAATAAAAATATAGCTTCAATTACATCTTTTATTGCGTCAACTTGTAGACAATAACCCTGATGATTTCTATTTTTAAGTTTTTACCATTTTTGCGTTCATGTACTTACAATGTATTTTTGTCTGAATTAGTAATTGTTTTAGATATGTATTTTGATAATAAACGTACATGTATCATATTTTTTACAACGAATAATTTCTGTTTAAAAGAGGGTCTGATTGGGGTTTACGGAATACAGAATAATGGGCAAAAATTGCAGAATAAAATGCAAAACAGAAAAAAAAGTGGATAATGGGGTGCTAAAATATAAAGAAAAAAGAATATTGGTAATACTAATTATAAATTAATGATAATTATCCAAACTCTTATGATAAAAAGAATATATCAATACGAAACACATAATCATCGTGCATAATCAACACGAAGAACGTTGGAAATTATTAGCATGATAACTTGACGTTATGTAATAAAAATTACGACGTCACGAATTTTGATGGTTTTTTTTTGCCAAAATGTTGGATTTGCGTCGCTTCTACAGGGAAAACGAAGTCGGTGACCATATTTTTTTTTAATATCATCTAATTCGTAAGACAAAGAGGAAGAAAATATTAATTTAAAAAAAAATTCTATGGAGCGGTTCACGTGATTTATACCGGAAACCGAAAATTGTAGAAGAAAAATATATATTTACCCTATATATTCAATGTAATTTAGTACCCTCTCGGACCATTTTAAAAATGGATTTTTCTTGAAAACGAAGTCGGTGACATATACTTTTTTTTACATTTTCTGATGTATATTTTCAATATCTAATTGAGTTCTAAATTTTAAAAAAATCTATGGACTAGTTCATTTACTGATCCTTGACCTTAATTAAGCTAATCTTACCTTTTGTTAAAACATTTACTAATAATAACACCTAAATAAGTAGCAAATTTTAATAAAATTGGATAATAATATATTATTGTCTACTTTTATGTCAAAAGAATAGTTTGTAACGTGTCTGTGTAAGATTTAACAGTGTGCGTATTAATTTCTCCATCGACATGCCAACCAAGATCAAACGTTGAAACTATATATTAACTTCAACCGAACAATGAAATACAAAAATAGTTTTACATACCTTTTGTTTCCTTACTTGGACTATTTCAGAGTTACCTCCCCTTAAAATGCCATTTTTTTTTTAAACATTATAAATCAAGCAAAAAATAATCTACACTTTTAACTATATTTATATTAATAAGTTATAAATTAAAAAAAATTGTTCTTGTAAATGTAAATTCACATTTAGTTATATATGAATTTCTGCATCAAATTTTACTAACTTGATTAAAATTCGGATCTTGAATTCTATTTTTTTACAATTCAAGATGCATAAAGGGCGAAAGACACCGTAAAATGACGAGTACCGAGTAGGTTGTCTTAATTAGACGTATAAATTCGGTTACTTATTTTATATTTTGATCAAGACAGAAAGAGATTTACACTAAATTTAATTTTGTTTATTAAATAAAGTGTGCCTTTCATTTCTTCCATCGACATGTGAACCTAAATTAAACGTTGAAACTATAAATTTACTTCAACCAAGCATCAACATGAAAATTAAATGTAGAAACCAGAGGCGGATTTAGGGGGTTGTTTTAATTAGATGTACAAATTCGAATTTTTATTTTGATCAAAACATGAAGAGGTTTACACTAAATTAAAGTTTGACAGTGCGTTTTATTCCCTTCAGGGACATGTGAACCTAAATTAAACGCTGAAACAATATATTAACTTCAACCTTACATCAACGTGAAAATTAAATGTTGAAACCACAAACTTTTTACAACCTAACTTCGACGTTGTCATTTAACATACATACAAACAACGTTGAAACAACATTATGACAAATGACGTTGAGTGCCGGTTGGGTTATTTTATTTAGATGTGTTAATTCGGTAAATACACTAAATTTATGTTTGTTTTAAAAGGATTTTGTCAAATAATTGTATATATTATATTAGATAAAAGTACTGCAATTTACTTTGTAACTTACTACCGTCATCACATTTATTTGATATCATGTGCTTAATTATTGCTTTTTTAACTCACCTTACCCAAAGGGGACAATTGATTTTTTCCCATCACTCCTTCGTCCGTCGTCTGTATGGCAAAATATAACGTACAGGTAACAGAAGCCATAGTTTGGATAGAAATTGCCATAAACACCAATGCTTAAGCAGAGTGTGATAAACCACAAATGACATGACCTCGTACCAAAAATGTCAAGTTCAGCCTTTAATATTTCATACCAGTTATGATGATGAAGTCGACTCTCAATTCTTTTTACCAATCCACTATTTGAACGTTATATTGTTCTCACCAGGGTCTCGTTTCTCAAGAAAAGATTATGCCAGAATGTTTGCATGTTCTGTAACCTCATTTCAATTTCTTATTCATGATGCATGAAAAGTAAAATTATAAAAATACTGAACTCCGAGGAAAATTCGCCCTAATCAAATGGCAAAATCATGAGAGACTGGTTTAAAAAGAATCTGTTGTTCATGAACTATATTGTACTAGCTTTTTTCTTTGATTTTGATTTTCGGAAGAAGAAAAACACAAATTGCTGGATTCTAGGGGTGTGATGTTCAGTGGTTGTCGTCTGTTTATGTGGTTCATAAGTGTTTCTCGTTTTTATATAGATTAGACCGTTTGTTTTCCCGTTTGAATGGTTTTATACTAGTAATTTTTGGGGCACTTTATAGCTTGCTGTTTGGTGTTAGCCAAACCTCTGTGTTGAAGGCCGTACCTTGACTTTTAATGGTTTACTTTTATAAATTGTTACTTGGACGGAGAGTTGTCTCATTGACACTGATACCACATCTTCCTATATCTATATAATGTGGAATCGTTGTGCCAGATGTTATTCCTTCCTAGTCCATTGGTCAATACGGACTGATATTTAAAGGTTGTTACCCATTTATTGTGGTTCTAAATGAGTGGAATACTGTCCTTCTATACTTAATGTTTTCATTATCACGTGTTTTAAGCAGTATGTTTTGTCATTTTGTCAAATTATTTTTACATTGAATGATATAGTTAGATTATTGATCAATTATTGCAGGTTGGCATACAATGATACATGTATTTCTGGTCATAAAATTGACAAAATTGGGGCGAAAGATACAAGAAGAACAGTCAAACTCATAAAACGAAAATAAACTGACAACGCCATGGATAAAAATGAAAAAGACAAACAGACAAAAATAGTACACAAGAAACAACATATAAAACTGAGCAACACGAACCCCATCAAAAACTGGGCCGATCGCAGGTGCTCCGGAAGGGTAAGTAAGTGCATGTCAATAAATTGTTTTTAATAGGGGGAATATAGAAATGAATGGTTCTATTTGGATTATATTAAAGATATACATGTATGTTTATCTTTTTTTTTGGGATGGGGTTCTATTGTGAAATATCAGCTGCAACTCAAACAATATGATTTTGTTTTGGATAATTAGGTGGGCATACACACATAAATGCATAATAGCAAATAACAATTAGTTTTCCTTGCATATAATGTATGTTACTTAAAAGAATAAGTTCTGTTCTCTTTTATTTTAAATAACCGATACAAGTTATATATAATTCAGACGCGGATTTAAAGGGTTTTTAAGGAGACCTCACTCCCTTTTGTGTGAAATTGTTTGTTGTTTATATAGGAAATCACTGAAGCATAACTGGAGCGAGTCTCCTCTTAGGCAGTCAGTGCCCCCCTACTTTACGAGAATTTCTGGATCAGCCACTGTAATTCTGTTTTATTGAAATCTAAATTTTTATTTAAAATCAAATTAATAGCTTTATAACATTTGTTTAGTAGTTCAATCTAATAATACAACCGACCAATTTTCATTCATATTTCAGAAATTATCAGTTTTAGTTGATATGTCTACGAATATTGTTGATAAAATAAAATAGTAATATCAAAAATCAAATGATGATAAATAGGACTTGCACTTGGTCATGTTTTACAGTTATATATCTTTGTTAAGTAAGGGAGCTACCATTTGATTTTTATGGGGGGGGGGGCTAGGATGAAAAATGTTGTCCTGCATTTTTTTTTTAGCTGTAATCTCTGTCCTGCCTTTTTATTTTTCACTCTGTTCGGTCCTGCCTTTTTTTTTAGTTTATCCAGACTTTTTTTTACCTAAATTGTCGTCCTGACTTTTTTTTTTGTAAGTGTCTCATCCTGCCTTTTTTTTTTACTCAAAACTCCTGTCCTGCCTATTTTTTTCAAATTTCATCCTAGCCCCCCCCCCCCCCCCCCATAAAAATCAAATGGTAGCTCCCTAAGCATGGTTTTACCTGATATTGTTTTCGTGTGACATTTCCTTTTAATCGGATAATATACTAAATATAAATTAAATGGTCATGACGGACTGACATTTAATTCTAGACTGAAAAAAAAAAACGTAGATGTTAAGGCTAAAAACAAAGTAGTATATTGATAAGATCATTTTAATTGATATTTGACCACATCATGATATAGGTATTAGGACTGAACTGCGAAATTTGATAGAAGTGTTAAACGAAAAGTATTATTAGTACAGATTGCGTTCATTAGTAACAGTTTCTTACATTTTGAAAAAAAAAAGTAGAGGTCTACAAAACATTAAGTTTGTTTGATGAGAGTAATTTTTGCCATTACAGGGTCTTTAGTTTAAAAATGTGTCCAATCATAGATGTAATACCCATTATTATATCTATGGTTCGACGAACATGCCTGCCATTCATCATGGTCGACATGGCTAAAAATAGAACAAAGGGGTAAAATGCAAGTTTAGTCTATAATCTAGAAATAGGCTATATGCAGAGAAGATATGACTAGACAAAATTGTCCAGATTATTGAGATCAACCTAATGGCTATACACAATGTATTAAGATTAATACGTACAGACGATGTCTTATAAGATTTATAGCCCTCAAATGACGAATATTACCATTTTGTTTTTTCCATTTTGCAATTTATCTTGAAAATTGTAATAATAAAGAGGGAGAACTTTAAGGACAGGGAGAAACTTTTCCAATAATGTTAAAAATGATGTTAAAATCCTGCATCCCAAAAGAATGGATGCAAGTTTAAAAAAAAGAAAACTCCGTTAAGAGTATAATCAATATATGTAAGGTTAAATTAAAATCGGTATCAACATTTGGACAAGATATTTAAAATTAGAATACATACCACAGATGTCATTTGTATACGATTTTATATTTAAAATTTTAAAGGAAAATAAGTTAAAAATTTTCAGATGGAAACTGCTTCAATATATTATTCCTACAAAGCAGCTACTATTAAAGTGGAAAATATCTGAGAACGATAAATGCAATTTTTGTAAAACAAAAGAAGAAGATTATTTACATTTCTTTATTACATGTTCATTTTTGAAAGATTTTTGGGAGAAAGTTCATTATCTTCTAGCAAAATGAATTTTCAAAACAAGATATTAGCAAAACATATAGTATTTGGATACAAAATATCAAATCAAGTGTATAACGGTTTTAATTATTTCTTGACAATTATAGGTTTTTGTATTTACAAGTCGTACTATGTATCCGAGCAGAAACTGAAATTTTTAGATGTGTATGCTATGTTTATAAAGGAATTACGAAGGTTTATGAATGAGAACAAAACAGTATCTCAAAATGTATTTTTCATAAATTTACAAAGATTAATATAATTGATGGGGAAAAACATATAATGTTCAATAGAAAGATTGTTTTTTCAAGCAAACATGACTAGTAAGTTGACATCTACACATACGGTAACATTATTAAAATCATTAATCGACTCCTTCTTAAGAGTTCTTGGTCTTTGATGGCAATATTTACCATTTATTTTAGTTTACAGCCGATTGCATATAGTATGTAGGTAAAGGTAATATCTTTGGTTAGCTTGCTTGCTATCTGAACCGTGAAGTCATTATTAGGCAAGATGTACTACTAGTACCCTCCTCTCGAAGTAGCCTAGTCCTACAGACAGGCAGATTGATTATATGTCGGACTAGTCTACGCATAAAGGAGGTTAGTTTACCTAACATAATAATTACTTAACGGATTTTGTAAAGGAGAGGGGGGGGGGGGGGGGCTGACTGACCTAAAAGGGGAGCCGCTCCAATGATCCCCTATATAATTAACCAAATTTTCCTCACAAAAAAGGGGGTGGCGGGCGGTCTCCCAGGACCCCCTGGATCCGCCAATGTAAAGTTGATTTCCTTGTTTGTAAGTTACCTATTAGAAACAAGTAATACAAATTCCTGTTATCATTTACTGTAAGACAATCGTATTCTACGTAAGCATAGACTGCATTAGGGGCATAAACTCAGCAAGAGGGATATAAGAGTATCAATCTATGTCGAAAACCTGCATAATGACAAACGACGAAATCTATATCATTTCCGTCGCTTTTTTGGGGCGAAAAATGGGTACAATTTTGGGATAAAGTGACGTTAATTGTTTAAGCACGGAAAGTGGTTGATGATAAACGAACTCCTCCAAAACGGCTAGGAGGGCGGTAAAAAATTTCAGATTTTTGAATAATACATCTGTGTTGAAAAAAAAGTAAATATGTGTAATGGACAGATGCGGGTTACAATTTTGGCGCTTATACATTTCTATCTTTGTTGAGAGGGAAAGTCCCAAACCGGGTGATTTTTTATCAATCATGAACTTGGGTTATTAATTCGGGTTGATTTATAGTGTGAACACGGTACTATTTTATCATTAACTGCAACTCCTTCCTGAACAGTTTCATAAAGTATACAGTAAAAGAGGGGCGAGAGATACCAGAGGGACAGTCAAACTCATTTATCGCCATGGATAAAACAAACAAAAAAGGCAAACAGACAAATGATAGCACAGAAGACATAACATAGAAAACTAAAGACTAAGCAACACGAACCCAACCAAAAATTGGGGTTGATGTCAGGTGCTTCTGTTATTGCTGTTCTTCATTATATAGAATTGTTAAATTATTTTTGCTTGTGTATTTTTAGGAAGAATATACAAATTGACATCCTTTCAGATGACTTTTGTTGGTCATTTAATTATTGAAAATACATCTTGTACATGGAATTATCGTTTTCCAAACGGAACTTCGGCATTATTTTGTGCAATGTCAATTTCATCATGGAACACTTTTTCCACAGTCAGGGGTTCATTAAGGGATGAAAATAAGTTAGAACTGTGTGTTACAATTTAAATAGCTATCAATTTATTTATTTAAGTTGCAGTATAAAAACAATCTTAGATCAATGTCATAAAAATATAAACTTTTTTGTACTCGGCGCAAAACTGGGGAAGGGCTAGGTAGAACCTCGCCCTTCCCCAGTTTCTCAGCCTCATATACAAAACAATTTATATTTTTCTTTCATTGACCTATTAACTATAGTTGTCCGGTCAATTTTTTGCGGGGATCGATTTTCTCGTGCTTGAGACTCAATGTCAGACTTAGATATAATTATTTAATAAAACCTCGTCTGGATAATGTTTCTTTAGGTTGGGGAAAACTTTCATACTGGTAAGTTGTACTTTAAATTTCATTTTGTTTTGTATTCCGATGTTTGTTGACTTGAATATTTATTTCTTTACATTTGATATTTATTTTCGGTTTTAGATTCAAACATTTCTAAAATTTGATTTACGTTTCCGTTCCAAAATAAATAAAGGGAATTGTACACTAGCTAGATATTTTATGATTTCGGGTTTTTAAAGAGAGGGGTTCAATTTGATAGCGATATTTAGAAGATGGTTAATCAGAGGGATATTTTAGAGGAACGGTCGTAATTTTCGGAATTGTTCTTGCCTTACTCTGAAATAGAATTTTGTATTAATGCATGGTTTATTTAAGGTCTTGAACCGGTCAATGATATTGAAAAATGTGTTTCATGCATTGCTCTGGTTGGACCGAAAATTAAACGGGAATGGAATTTATGCGATGTTTTTTTTTTTACTGGACCGACTTTGTTCCCTAGTCATGGAATCAGGTTCTAGTTGGAACCAGTCTTGAGTTGGTATATTGATTTTGTCTCGGAAGGTGGGACGTCACGAACTTGATTGATTGAAAAATATTTTAGTTTAAGCCGACTAGTGTACAACTCTTAATTTTAATTAAACGGACACCTCTAAAATTGTAGTATGTATCATTTTATTCAATTGGATAACACTAAAGCCAAACTCTTCCTTGAATTGGTTTACTTTTTATGGATATTTTTAATCACATCGTTTTATCCTAAAAGGGGAAGTTCGAAAATGTATTGACATTCTGTTGGACTCCCCCTTTTTTGTCCTGGGTTAAGAACCAACCCCCTTTTTAAAATGGCTGGATCCGCCCCTGTAACGTAAACGGCTGGGTATAACGTCATGATACCGATTATGAAGGAAAATCAGTTATCACACGAAGACCCCTTTACGTTGCAATATTTCAAGAAGTGGGGGGATTGCCTCCCCTGACTCACTGCAACAACGTATGATCTATGAATTTATCAGACAATTATATAGTTGTTAATGTCTGTGTCATTTTGGTATCTTGTGGACAGTTGTCTCATTGGCAATCATTCAAGATTCAAGATTCAAAGTTTTATTTAGAGTCGATATTCAATAAACTTCATGATAACACAAGCTCTAGTGAGCTTTTCAAATCGACTTAATAACAAAATACAATACACACACACACACACAATACGATACACACATACAAAAGTCATGAAAAGAACACAATTTTAAACATATAATGCATCGTAAGATACCATATGACATATATAAGTTAAAAGCATATATAGTACACTTAAAACATAGCACAAGTTAATAATAAGATTGCACAAATCAAATAGTCACACAGAAAATAAAAGTAAAATAAAACAGGCATAACACTATATGCATGCACTGCACTGGCATGAGCTGTTACTTGGAATTAAAGTCTAAAATATCAAAATTAAGAATTTTATATTAAAGTCCAAAATAATAAACGAAGCTGCTTTTCCCCTGGTCACAATAGTACTATAACACATGTTTTAGTAGTCTCAGATCTTGTATGAGAAAGGATTTGTATAGGTACTGCCCTTTGTCCAATCCCTTTGTTTAAATGTGCATTTGATAGGTGAACAATAAAAATATTTTGAATGTATATATTATTTACACTAAAATTATCTATATAAAACACATCTTCTTTTCAAACACCATAAGCATCAATTAATCTAAAAAGAATTAAAATAAAAACAACAAATAAAAAGTCTCAAAACTGAAATAAAAGACAGACAAAAGAAAAAATATTTTTATAAAAAAAAGTTCCTGTTTTTTTGTTGCTTTAAATCAATAACAAAAAATAATAGTATGATTTTTTATTTGCATCGCAATTTTCTCGATTGCTTGCTTGTTTTGAGGTTTAAACGTGTACATGTATTTTGATTATTTACGTACATTAATCGTGTTACAAAAAATGTAAATATTAGAATTTATAAATCCATTATTAAAATTGATATTGTTAACATAAAATTGCACACTTTCTTTGAAATATTGTTTTATCTATTTAGCTTTAAATGAAAATTATATTGTGACCGACACTTGACAGAAATATTGGACAAAGGTCTCGGGGACAAAGATGACATTTTAATTATTTTAATTATTTATTGAATTTTATGTTTATAAATGAAAAAGGTAAACGTTATAGTTTTACGCTATTTGTAACCATTGGTTACTGCAAACATTTACTCCGGTCTATCAAACATTATGTATTATGACCATTGTCAATTATGTATATATATGTCATTGATTGGCCCTATTTCGGCCACTATAACAATATTTGGTTATTTCTTATTGTAAGCTGACAAAGAAAGTGATATTGACATTCTATCAAGTAAACGATTGATAACCAAGTAAAACTTCTACTTTGAGACGTCAAAATTTGAATTTTGAAACTTAAAGGTAGGTCATGATTTTAATATTATTAAAACTAATTAGATTAAAGACAATTAAAAGTTTTCATAGATGCCGTTTTATCAAAATATTTATAGTTTTCCGAGGTAAATAATATACAATTACTGTCTTTTGATGAGGTAAATAATTGCAATTATCGGTTGTCCCACTGTCTATACCACTCTGTTCAGCTCTTAATATTATTCCGTATCATGTCTTTGTGACGTCAAATACGTTGACCCGGCCTTAATAACTTTGACCCGGACATATCAGCGACGTCATAATGTTTGAACCGACGTTAATAACTTTGACCCGAACTTATCAAGTCATCTTTTGTGTGCTGTGAAACAAAGAAAACACTTCTGAAACACGCAAATATAGCCCAATAAATCGATTATCAGATTATCTGCATATTGATATTGTGAAATATCAGCTGCTTGACATTATATGAAGGCTTTTTGATCTCGTTCGCTACGCTCACTCGACAAAAAGCTTCATATTATGTCTCGCAGCTGATATTTTACGATATCAACATGCAGATAACCTGATAATCGGTACTTATTAGTTATACTTTATTGTTGTTTGTAAGTGTTTTGAATGCATTGTTTTTGTTTTAATTTATTATATTGAAAAGTTTGAATTTCCGAAACTTAAAGGTGCCAGTCGATTCCGGACTGCCTCTTCTTTGGTAGCCAGTAATGCCAAGTACTTTAATAGGCGTTGTTTGCGGCTATTTTCCCCCGAAATGTAAACTCAAGACCCATCGCTCACAGAAATAGTTCTTCTGTCAAGAGTCTTCCGGAAATCAGAACAATAGCTAATTTCACGACAAAACAATATTCAATATAACATAAATGTACATGCATTGAAGTCAACCGTTCTATTATTTTAGTACTATATATCCTGGTACCCGGTACTACGTTCCAGGTGTTAGCTGATAGCCATACACAGTCACGATGTGTATTGGTATATGCACAGGCAATTGTCTCAGAAAAAAAATAGTGTTAATATATTAATGTATTTAGGATTTTTTTTATGAGACATTGCGATCGGGAACCAGTTTAGGTACGATAATATTTTTTTTTTATTCGGTTCTTTGTGTTGTCTTTCCGATCGTTTGAGTTGCAAAATGTTAGTTTGTTCTTGACTGTGTTGTACTATAATACTGCCGTCCCAAGGGAGGAAGAATTGAGATCTCTCAAACATGTTTTCTCCTGCCAAATTCTGTATATGTCTTCTTAAGTTAGGAGCCTGTAGTACAGTGGTTGTCATTGGTCAGGTCTACCAGGAGCCTGTAGTACAGTGTTTGTCATTGGTCAGGTTTACCAGGAGCCTGTAGTACAGTGGATGTCATTGGTCAGGTCTACCATACATGTAATTGTTTTTTTAGTTAATTGAAATGAGACTTAGTTTTCTTTTTTTCATGTCGACCTTTTACAGGTAACTATACACAGTGAGTTTTTTCTCGTTGTTGAAGGCTTTACAGTAGCCCATGTTTGCTTACTACTAAATTTTAACTCTTACGAAGGCCGTATGGTGACCTATTGGATATAATTCCCCTCTGGTATATTTCACCCCTCTTTTATGTCTATATGAGTTGGAACAATTGTTCAAAATTACCAGGCTTATATTTTAGTTTTAGAAAGACTCACTGGTTGCACCGGAATCAAAAGTTTGACGAAAATACCAAGGTGAAAGTAGCGCTTGTCTTTTGTTGAAAACTTGACTGATAGAGTACTGTAAATTTAAAAATTAATGCGAGGTTTTTATTATTGCGAAAAATGCGACAAAGTTGTAAATGCAATGATTTAAACTCGCATTTTGAAATATTTACATATGAATTAAACAGGATTTGTCTCAAAATAATAAAAATTAAAATCGCATTTAGTCTAAAATGACAAAATCGCAATAGTAAGTGCACACAAGAATTTCTGAATTTACAGTATTACCAGCCCGGTACACAGGTGCTTGAGGACAGGATCCTGTATGAGCCCCAAATAGTCCCTCCCCCTTTTTTTTTTATCTTTTTTTTTTAATCATAAATCTCAGATTTTTCTATATATATCCCTTATTTGTACTTATTTGTACCATATATATACTAATATACCATATTTATACTCTAAATATGCATGTTTACTATCAACGTGAATCTCGACTATAGAGCGAAGCGAAAGGTTGCCAACTTCGTTTCAAGAAATTGGGGCAATGGTCAGGAAAAATTGTTTTAAAATCTAATAAAATGTCTCTTACCGGTCTAATCAACGAGTACTTGCTGTTCCTACATAATTATCCTTATCGAATTTCAATATCCAGACATAATATATTACTGTTTAAACACTTTTAATTAGTTTTTTCGCTGGCGGTGTTGCTGTTTTTTGGTCCATTCAACTTCGATCAACGGAAGTTACAAAACAACGACATCTGTGTGGTCTTCAGCTCAAGAAGGGTAACTCCACTTGAAAACGCGGGAAATTAGATGAGTTCCGGGGTAGAAAAAGTCAGAGATTTTCGAAATGTTTACATTCGAAATTCTCTTATGTTTTCTTATCCAGCATATACCCCGGAACTCATCTAATTTCCCGCGTTTTCATGTGGAGTTATCCTTCTTGAGCTGAAGACCACACAGATGTCGTTGTTTTGTAACTTCCGTTGATCGAAGTTGAATGGACCAAAAAACAGCAACACCACCAGCGAAAAAAATAATTAAAAGTGTTTAAACAGTAATATATTATGTCTGGATATTGATATTCGATAAGGATAATTATGTGGGAACAGCAATTACTCGTTGATTAGACCGGTAAGAGACATTTTATTAGATTTTAAAACAATTTTTCCTGACCATTGCCCCAATTTCTTGAAACGAAGTTGGCAACCTTTCGCTTCGCTCTATAGTCGAGATTCACGTTGATAGTAAACATGCATATTAAGAGTATAAATATAGTATATTAGTATATATGGTACAAATAAGTACGAATAAGTGATATAGATAGAAAAATCTGAGATTTATGATTAAAAAAAAGGGGGGGGGGAGGGACTATATGGGGCTCATACAGGATCCTGTCCTCAAGCACCTGTGGCCCGGTAGCCAGTACTTCGTTACCGGCATGAAAATACGAAGGCCGTATGGTGACCTATTTGATACAAGTAGCTGTCTAATTGGCAATTTTATTTTTTATATATAATTATCATATCCAAATTAAGTTTAAGAACTTTTCTCACTTTAAGCTCTACATCCACCATCGATGCTTCATCTTATTGAATGATAAAATATAATTATAATAGATATTGTATGCATGTATTTTTGTTAAAAATAATTATATACTTTTTATGGACATTTATAAAAAAATTTCAAAACTTTTGCTTGAGTTTTTGTTGGGGGGGGGGGGATATTTTAGTGTTCAGAAGGGGTCTTGAATTTATTTACCTTCCTCAACGTGAGGACAGGTAAAAAATCAGAAACTCCTCTGTTTCCACAAACTCACCTCCCCAAATGATAGGAAATGAACAGTCCCTAATTATTATTTTTGTCATTAAGTCAGCAAAAGAAAAGTACATTAGTTTTTGTGAAATGGCAAATCACAATCAACCACTCTAGGTCACTGCCGTTCGAGGTCATAGTCTCCCATTTAAATGCAAAAGACTCCAATGTCTTTACATTATTTTATTTATTAATTAATTTGAATAATTACATTAGATGTATGTTTCATTACAATACGTTATTCTGATTGGCTAACTACACATCACGTGTTATTCTGTAAGCAATTGTATCACTCAATAAAACTTCTCATCCATGATAACACGAGGTCCCACAATAAAGTGCACAGGAGAATTAAATAAAAAAAAAATGAAAAATTCGTGTTTTCATAATCCTAGCTAAAAAATGTAATTATAAGTATTGAATGCTTCTTTTTGTAACTTCATAGGGTTGTAAAAACGTTGACCGTGCGCACATGTTTAGAATGAAGCGCTTCCGCGCTTCATACAAAATGTACTTCGGTCAACGCTTTTACACTCCAATGAAGTTACAAAAAGAAGCATTCAATTCTTAGATAAAAATATCACAATCTGGATTATTTGTCGCCGCTATGTTAACTTTTTTCATTCTTTCGTAGTAATGTTGTGTATAATATCTTTTGTTGTTATTGTTGTTAGAATAAAGATAATTATCTTTCAAATTTAAAGAAAAGCGATTTATATAAAATTGTCAATTATGAGGTGAAAAACTGAATTTGTTGTTCATGATAATCATGTCTACACCCACACATCAATGTGTTGTCACAGTGGGAAAAATGGACCAAATTTAATTTTCAGACTTTTCGGACATTTTGTAAAAGATTTATAAAATCGATCAGGGATTTTGTTATTTTCATTATGGAAGATTTTTAAGTCGATCGATCGGAAATTTGTTTAATCTTATTTCAGGTTTCAATTTGTTTGTCACGGCATTTACTTCAATCTTATACCTGGTATTTGTGTATCTACTAATTCGATTAATAAGTCTGTATGTTCTATGGTTATGTTTTAATGCACACTGTTTAACCAAACATAAAGTATTTATGTGCTAAAATGCTTCATCTATTTTGAACATATGTGTAAATAACTGAGCACATCCAATTATTTACACTTCAACATTAGTTTTTACTTTCTAAATACAACAAAACGAACACAATTTTGGATACTAAATGGCGCAGTGACCACCTCAAATTTTATTTCTTATACAATATATATCTGATCTGGTCTAGTCCATCAAACTAAAATAATAAAGTCCATCAAAAACACAAGATGTCAGAATCTTGGACAATATGTTCTGCAACAAAATAATCTACAAAATAAATACAACACATTTAAATACTGTTCTATATAAAACTTGAATACAAATATTTTGTATACAAAAAAAATGAATAAACTTCTACCTATATATATATATGACGTGCGCGTATGTGGTCACTACCCAGTCATCGATAACTAAAAACCCGTGCAATTTACTTTTATATTGACCGCCAAACCGGTTAACGGCAATAGTATACAACTTATACAAAATCTCCTTTATAAAATTAATACGCATTCTTTCAAATACCTTCCGTACATTCATTTAATCATTATCTATTTGCTAGTTTTTCTTTAATCCGTTAATTGAATTTGCCACAATAAAGTCTATCCAAGTATATTTTTGTTTGTTTAAAAACAGTTATTTCGTCAGATTGGATTTAGTATTACACTGAGCAGTTCCTATTGTATACAATTGTATTCCATGCTGGCAGTAGTTGTCGTTTGTTTTTTCCGTTTGAATGGTTTTACACTAGTAATTTTGGGGCCCTTCATAGCTTGTTGTTCGGTGTGAACCGAGGCTCCGTGTTGAAGGCTGTACATTGACCTATAATGGTTTACTTTTTTAACTTTTTTTATTTGGATGGAGAGTTGTCTCATTGGCACTCACACCACATCTTCCTATATCTATGAACTATTAAACTATACATCGCGTAAACCAGAGTTGTCTTTTCTTGCAAGAGTTTAACTCAGTTCCAGAGTCGGAGTCGGTGCAGACTATTCGTATTGTTTATTTTGTGTGTGTGTGGTTCAGGCCAACACATTACCCACTCCCAGTCACAAGATACACCCAGTTTCTATTTGTGATAGCGTGTTGCAGTTAAAGAAGCTACCATTTGAATTTTAGGAGGGGCTAGGAATACAAATTTCGTCCTGCATTTTTTTTTAGTTGTAATCTCTGTCCTGCCTTTTTATTTTCACTCTTTTCCGTTCTGCCTTATTTTTATTAGTTTATCCTGATTTTTTTACATACATTGTCATCTTGCCTTTTTTTTTGGCAAAGTGTCTCATCCTGCCTTTTTTATAATCAAAACTTTATATCCTGCCTCTTTTCTAAATTTCATCCCACCCCACCCCCTTTTTATAAAATCAAATGGTAGCTCCCCAAAGCAAAACCATGGTAAACCGTATAAACATGTAGGAGAAATAAGAATTTACACCCATAAAATAGTTTCATCCCTTCCACGATTATTCAAAGTTCGTCAAAGCCATAAAAAGGTATAGTTGCGTCGTTCCTATTTATACAACCACATAATCATTTTCCCTAAATTATCATTGAATACGAGATATAACGAGATTATACTGCCTACTCTTGAACAACATGGGTAATAACAGACTAATTATTTTACTGTTTCTTATTTTGTAGAGTTTTGTTATTGGATATATGAGATTGATAAACAGATGAAAGGAAGATGAAATCCAGTTCGAATAGCTGCGTTATAATTGTTCTTTTTGTTGTTTTTATTATTTTCCTCTTCAATTTTATTGATTTTCAAAATAAGGAAACATACACGTCGAACGAAAAAAACAAACAGATATATGCCTCTGATTTTATTCATATCGCACAAAGAAATGATTCAGCCCTCACAAACGAAGAAATATCCCTGAAACCAAAAGTTATGATAAAAGGAAAAGGGAGTTATAAACTTGAACACCCAACAGGAGTCAGAAAAAATGTGATAAGCTGGTCACAATATGGACAGGACCAGTTTCTTGACAAGTTATTTGATCAAGAACAAAATGGATTCTTTTTAGAAATTGGAGGTTATGATGGTGAAAGTTTTTCCAATACTTTATTTTTTGAAAAAATACGAAATTGGAATGGCTTGCTTGTCGAAGCCAATCCTTATACGTATGATATAATGTTTAAAAAAGACCGGAAGTGCTATATGGTGAACGCATGTGTCAGTAAAAGTCTGCCATCAATGTCATTTGTGTTAGCTGGTGGAATTACTAGTGCTAAGGAAACACTAACAGAAAGGCATCGCAAACGTATAGTCAGGGATAAAATTACCTATGGTAAACACAAAAACTGGGCTCATGCCAGTGAGACGGTTAAAGTGGATTGTCTTACGTTTCGACAGCTAATGAGAACCGTAGGGCGTAATTCTATCGATTACTTTTCTCTGGATGTAGAAGGTGCAGAAATGCACATATTAAATTCAATTGAATGGGAAGACATTAATATTGATGTGTTTACGATAGAAACAGACCAGCATCGAGATGAAATACTCTCTTTTATGAAACAAAAGGGATATAAATGGATTCAAAAACTACAAGGTGATGACATCTTTAGAAAAATTTAATAATTTGTGTATATTTTTGTTATTAATACCGATAAAAGTGAATAAATCAATTCCTTGCCTTTAAAGATTTTAATGCCACGAATACGAAGAACCATGGTTAATGCATATTTGTGGAAAGTATGTCTTGAATTTCTTAATGGTACGGTATTGACGAAATAAGTGTTGTGTTATGGTACAGATGAATAAGTGTTGCTTTGTGGTACAGACGTAATTAGTGATGCTTTATGGTACAGCCGAAGTTGATATGACTTTATGGTACAGACGAAGTTGGTATTGCTTTGTGGTTTAGACGAATATAAACTCTTAGCCGGAAATGTCATATTTTATACCCTGTATGAAACCTGAATAACACACGTATAACGGATTATCCCTACGTAAATTTTTTTCAGTTCATGACATTTGTTCAACATTCACCATGCAGTTATATTATATATATAATTAGCTGTGAAAATAATGTTATCATGTATGCAAGAATTGTTTATGATACTCGAAACCATTATTTAAGTATTTGATGTGTTAATGGCGAGATTTTAGATTAAAAACGTATAGTGTCACTGTGTCTTTTATGTTGTGATGTTACACTATTGTTTCAGGTAAGGGTAAAGGTTGGTACATATCAAAATGTATAAACCCACTTCGTTTGCTTGTACTTGTCTTAAGTCATGAACCTGATGGTCAGTTTTTTGTCGTTTGTTGATGTGGTTCAAAAATGTTTTTCGTTTCTCGTTTTTTTATATAGATTTGGTGCTCTTTATAGCTTGCTATATTGGTGTGAACCAAATTTCCGTTTTGAAGCTTGTACTTTGACCTATAATGGTTGACTTTGACAAACCGGTTAATCGGTCGAACGATTATCCGAGTAACTAGTGCTGATTAGTCAAAACTGTTTGATTTGACAACACTTCTTTATAGTATAGACGATGTTAGTGTGACTTTATGGTATGGACGAAATTAGTGTGACTTTATGGTACAGACGAAGTTGTTATTACTTATGCCAGTGCAAAAGAAATTATTGAGGCTTTATGGTACAGACGAAGGCAGTGTGGCTTTACTGTACAGATGAAGTTGTTGTTTTTTTATGGTGCAGTCGAAGTTGTTGCTTTTTATGGTGCAGTCGAAGTTGTTATTACTTATGGTAAAAAATGAATCATTGAGGCTTTATGGTACAGAAGAAGTCGGTGTGGCTTTTATGTACAGACGAAGTTGTTTTTATGGTGCAGTCGAAGTTGTTATTTTTTAATGGTGAAGCCGAAGTTGTAGTTTTTATGGTGCTGTCGAAGTTGTTGTTTTTTAATGATTCAGTCGAAGTTGTTGTTTTTTTATGTTGCTGACGAAGTTGTTATTACTCGATGAGTCATTAAACAAAAGAAATTATTGAGGCTTTATGGTACAGACGAAGGCAGTGTGGCTTTAATGTTCAGATAAAAATGTTGTTAACTGTGCAGTCGAAGTTGTTGTTTTTTTTATGTTGCAGTCGAAGTTGCTGTTTTTTATATCACAGACGTAGTTGTTGTTTTTATGGTACAGACGAAGTTGTTATTACTTATGGTACAATCTTAATCATTCAGGCTTTATGGTACAGAAGAAGTCGGTGTAGATTTAATGTACAGACGAAGTTGTTTTTTTATGGTGAAGTCGAAGTTGTTTTCCAATGGTTCTGTCGAAGTTATTTTTTTGGTTCAGACGAAGTTGTTATTACTTATGGTTCAAAAGAAATTATTGAGGCTTTATGTTACAGACGAATGCAGTGTGGCTTTAATGCACAGATGAAGTTGTTTTTATGGTGGAGTCGAAGTTTTTTTTATGTTGCAGTCGAAGTTGTTGTTTTTTATGGTACAGACGAAGTTGTTGTTTTTATGGTACCGACGAAGTTGTTACTACTTATGGTACAATCTAAATCATTGAGGCTTTATGGTTCAGACAAAGTTGTTGTTTTTTATGGTGCAGTCGAAGTTGTTGTTTGTTAATGGTACAGCCGAAGTTGTAGTTTTTATGTTGCAGTCGAAGTTGTTATTTTTTTATGGTGCAGTCGAAGTTGTTACTTCTTATGAAACAAACGAAATTATTGACGCTTTATGGAACAGACGAAGGCAGTGTGGCTTTAATGTATAGATGAAGTAGTTGTTTTTATGGTGCAGTCGAAGTTTTTTTTTTAATGATTCAGTCGATGTTGTTGTTTTTATGTTGAAGTCGAAGTTGTTTTTTTTTTGTTGCAGACAAAAGTGTTGTTTTTATGGTTCAGACGAAGTTTTTATTACTTATGGTTCAAAAGATATAATTGACGCTTAATGGTAGAGACGATGGCATTGTGACTGTAATGTACAGATGAAGTTTTTATTTATGTTCAGTCGAAAATGTTGTTTTATATGGTGCAGTCGAAGTTTTTTTTTTGTTGCTGTCGAAGTTTTTTTTGTTGCTGTCGAAGTTTTTTTTTGTTGCTGTCGAAGTTGTTGTTTTTATGGTACAGTCGAAGTTGTTATTACTTATGAAACAAACGAAATTATTGACGCTTTATGGTACAGACGAAGGCAGTGTGGCTTTAATGTATAGATGAAGTAGTTGTTTTTATGGTGCAGTCGAAGTTGTTTTTTTTTATGTTGCAGTCGAAGTCGTTATTTTTTTATGGTGTAGTCGAAGTTGTTGTTTTTTAATGGTGCAGTCGATGTTGTTGTTTGTAAGGGTGCAGTCGCAGTTGTTTTATTTTTTTTATGTTGCAGTCGAAGTTGTTGTTTTTATGGTACAGTCGAAGTTGTTGTATTTTAATGGTGCAGTCGAAGTTGTTTTTATTAAATGGTGCCGTCGATGTTGTTGTTTTTTAATTGTGCAGTCGAAGTTGTTGTTTTTAATGGTGCAGTCGAAGTTGTTGTTTTTTTAATGGTGCAGTCGAAATTGTTGGTTTTTTATGTTGCAGTCGAAATTTTTTTTTTGTGCAGTCGAAGCGGTTGTTTTTTTTATAGTACAGTCAAGATTGATTTGACTTTATTATACAGTCAAGATTATTTTGACTTAATGGTACAGTAAAACTTGATGTGACTTCATGGTACAGGCGAAGTTGGTATGGCTTTTTGATACAGACAAAGTTGTTGTGACTTTATGATACTGTCAAAGTTGTTGTGATTTGATAGTACAGTCAAAGTTGTTGTGACTTATAGTACAGTCAGAGTTGTTGAGACTTTATGGTATAGTTGAATTTGTTGTGACTTGATAGTACATTCGAAGTTGTTGTGACTTTATGATACAGACGAAGTTGTTGTGACTTTTTGGTACAGACGATGTTGTTGCAACTTTATGATATAGACGAAGTTGTTGTGACTTTATGATACAGACGAAGTTGGTGTAACTTAATGATACAGACGAAGTTGTTGTGACTTTATGATTCAGACGATGTTGTTGTGGCTTTATGATACAGACGAAGTTGATGCAACCTAATGGACCAGACGAAGTTGTTATGACTTTATGATACAGACGAAGTTGTTGTGACTTTATGATACAGACGAAGTTGGTGTAACTTTATAATACAGACGAAGTTGTTGTGACTTTATGATACAGACGAAGTTGTTGTGACTTTTTGATACAGACGATGTTGTTGCAACTTTATGATACAGACGAAGTTGTTGTGACTTTATGATACAGACGAAGTTGGTGTAACTTTATGATACCGACGAAGTTGTTGTGACTTTATGATTCATACGAAGTTGGTGTAACTTTATAATACAAACGAAGTTGTTGTGACTTTATGATACAGACGATGTTGTTGCAACTTAATGGACCAGACGAAGTTGTTGTGACTTTTTGATACAGACGAAGTTGTTGTGACTTTATGACACAGACGAAGTTGGTGTAAATTTATGATACAGACGAAGTTGTTGTGACTTTATGATACAGACGAAGTTGTTGTGACTTTATGATACAGACGATGTTGTTGCAACTTAATGGACCAGACGAAGTTGTTGTGTGACTTTTTGGTAATAAGTTGTTGTGACTTTTCGTTACTGACAAAGTGTTCGTGACTTTATAGTACAGTCAGGATTGTCATGACTTTATTGTACAGGCGAAGTTGCATTTTTGATATGGCTTCATAACACAGACCAAGTTGATATGGTTTTATAATACAGACCAAGTTGATATGGTTTTATGATATGATACAATCAAAGTTGTTGTGACTTTATGATACAGACCAAGTTGAAATGACTTTATAATACAGACCAAGTTGATATGGCTTTATGATATGATACAGTCAAAGTTGTTGTGACTTTATGATACAGACGAAGTTGTTACTTTATGATACAGACGATGTTGTTGCAACTTAATGGACCAGACGAAGTTGTTGTGACTTTTTGATACAGACGAAGTTGTTGTGACTTTATGATACAGACGAAGTTGGTGTAATTTTATGATACCGACGAAATTGTTGTGACTTTATGATTCAGACGAAGTTGGTGTAACTTTATAATACAGACGAAGTTGTTCTGACTTTATGATACAGACGATGTTGTTGCAACTTAATGGACCAGACGAAGTTGTTGTGACTTTTTGATACAGACGAAGTTGTTGTGACTTTATGATACAGACGAAGTTGGTGTAACTTTATGATACCGACGAAATTGTTGTGACTTTATGATTCAGACGAAGTTGGTGTAACTTTATAATACAGACGAAGTTGTTGTGACTTTATGATACAGACGAAGTTGTTGTGACTTTATGATACAGACGATGTTGTTGCAACTTTATGATACAGACGAAGTTGTTGTGACTTTATGATACAGACGAAGTTGGTGTAACTTTATGATACAGACGAAGTTGTTGTGACTTTATGATTCAGACGATGTTGTTGTGACTTCTTGGTACCGACGAAGTTGTTGTGACTTTATGATACAGACGAAGTTGGTGTAACTTTATGATACAGACGAAGTTGTTGTGACTTTATGATTCAGACGATGTTGTTGTGACTTTTTGGTACCGACAAAGTTGTTGTGACTTTATGATACAGACGAAGTTGTTGTGACTTTATGATACAGACGATATTGTTGCAACTTAATTGACCAGACGAAGTTTTTGTGACTTTTTGATACAGACGAAGTTGTTGTGACTTTATGATACAGAGGAAGTTGTTGTGACTTTATGATACAGAGGAAGTTGTTGTGACTTTATGATACAGACGAAGTTGTTGTGACTTTATGATACAGACGATGTTGTTGCAACTTAATGGACCAGACGAAGTTGTTGTGTGACTTTTTGGTACAAAGTTGTGACTTTACGATACAGACAAAGTTGTCGTGACTTTATAGTACAGTCAGGATTGTCATGACTTTATTGTACAGGTGAAGTTGCATGTTTGATATGGCTTTATAACACAGACCAAATTGATATGGTTTTATAATACAGACCAAGTTGATATGGCTTTATGATATGATACAGTCAAAGTTGTTGTGACTTTATGATACAGACCAAGTTGATATGACTTTATAATACAGACCAAGTTGATATGGCTTTATGATATGATACAGTCAAAGTTGTTGTGACTTTATGATACATACCAAGTTGAAATGGCTTTATGATACATACCTTGGTGATATGCCTGTATGACAGTCAAAGTTTTTGCGACTGAATGATACAGACGAAGTTGATATGGCTTTCTAACACAGTTACAGTTAAAGCTGTTTTGGCTTGATGATACAGTCAAAGAAGTTGTGATTTATTGTATAGACCAAGTTGATATGGGTTTATGATACAAAACAAGTTGTTGTGACTTAATACTATAGACTTAGTTGATATGGCTTAGTGACACAGGCAAAGTTGTGGCGGTTTATGGTATAGACCAAGTTGGTATGGTTTTATGATGAAGACAAAGATGTTGTGACTTTATGAAAAAGACGAAGTTGATATGGCTTTATGATACAGACAACCGTGTTGTGACTTTTTGATAGAGACCAAGTTGATATGGCTTTACGGTACAGTCAAAATTGTTGTGACTTTATGATATAGACCAAGTTGTTGTGACTTTATGACACAGACGAAGTTGGTGTAAATTTATGATACAGACGAAGTTGTTGTGACTTTATGATACAGACGAAGTTGTTGTGACTTTATGATACAGACGATGTTGTTGCAACTTAATGGACCAGACGAAGTTGTTGTGTGACTTTTTGGTAATAAGTTGTTGTGACTTTTCGTTACAGACAAAGTGTTCGTGACTTTATAGTACAGTCAGGATTGTCATGACTTTATTGTACAGGCGAAGTTGCATTTTTGATATGGCTTCATAACACAGACCAAGTTGATATGGTTTTATAATACAGACCAAGTTGATATGGTTTTATGATATGATACAATCAAAGTTGTTGTGACTTTATGATACAGACCAAGTTGAAATGACTTTATATTACAGACCAAGTTGATATGGCTTTATGATATGATACAGTCAAAGTTGTTGTGACTTTATGATACAGACGATGTTGTTGCAACTTAATGGACCAGACGAAGTTGTTGTGACTTTTTGATACAGACGAAGTTGTTGTGACTTTATGATACAGACGAAGTTGGTGTAATTTTATGATACCGACGAAATTGTTGTGACTTTATGATTCAGACGAAGTTGGTGTAACTTTATAATACAGACGAAGTTGTTGTGACTTTATGATACAGACGAAGTTGTTGTGACTTTATGATACAGACGAAGTTGGTGTAACTTTATGATACAGACGAAGTTGGTGTAACTTTATGATACAGACGAAGTTGTTGTGACTTTATGCTACAGACGAAGTTGTTGTGACTTTATGATACAGACGATGTTGTTGCAACTTTATGATACAGACGAAGTTGTTGTGACTTTATGATACAGACGATGTTGTTGCAACTTTATGATACAGACGAAGTTGTTGTGACTTTATGATACAGACGAAGTTGGTGTAACTTTATGATACAGACGAAGTTGTTGTGACTTTATGATTCAGACGATGTTGTTGTGACTTCTTGGTACCGACGAAGTTGTTGTGACTTTATGATACAGACGAAGTTGGTGTAACTTTATGATACAGACGAAGTTGTTGTGACTTTATGATTCAGACGATGTTGTTGTGACTTTTTGGTACCGACGAAGTTGTTGTGACTTTATGATACAGACGAAGTTGTTGTGACTTTATGATACAGACGATGTTGTTGCAACTTTATGATACAGACGAAGTTGTTGTGACTTTATGATACAGACGATGTTGTTGCAACTTTATGATACAGACGAAGTTGTTGTGACTTTATGATACAGACGAAGTTGGTGTAACTTTATGATACAGACGAAGTTGTTGTGACTTTATGATTCAGACGATGTTGTTGTGACTTCTTGGTACCGACGAAGTTGTTGTGACTTTATGATACAGACGAAGTTGGTGTAACTTTATGATACAGACGAAGTTGTTGTGACTTTATGATACAGACGATGTTGTTGTGACTTTTTGGTACCGACGAAGTTGTTGTGACTTTATGATACAGACGAAGTTGTTGTGACTTTATGATACAGACGATATTGTTGCAACTTTATGATACAGACGAAGTTGTTGTGACTTTATGATACAGACGATGTTGTTGCAACTTAATGGACCAGACGAAGTTGTTGTGACTTTTTGATACAGACGAAGTTGTTGTGACTTTATGATACAGACGAAGTTGGTGTAATTTTATGATACCGACGAAATTGTTGTGACTTTACGATTCAGACGAAGTTGTTGTAACTTTATAATACAGACGAAGTTGTTGTGACTTTATGATACAGACGAAGTTGTTGTGACTTTATGATACAGACGAAGTTGGTGTAACTTTATGATACAGACGAAGTTGGTGTAACTTTATGATACAGACGAAGTTGTTGTGACTTTATGATACAGACGAAGTTGTTGTGACTTTATGATACAGACGATGTTGTTGCAACTTTATGATACAGACGAAGTTGTTGTGACTTTATGATACAGACGATGTTGTTGCAACTTTATGATACAGACGAAGTTGTTGTGACTTTATGATACAGACGAAGTTGGTGTAATTTTATGATACAGACGAAGTTGTTGTGACTTTATGATTCAGACGATGTTGTTGTGACTTCTTGGTACCGACGAAGTTGTTGTGACTTTATGATACAGACGAAGTTGGTGTAACTTTATGATACAGACGAAGTTGTTGTGACTTTATGATTCAGACGATGTTGTTGTGACTTTTTGGTACCGACGAAGTTGTTGTGACTTTATGATACAGACGAAGTTGTTGTGACTTTATGATACATACGATATTGTTGCAACTTAATTGACCAGACGAAGTTGTTGTGACTTTTTGATACAGACGAAGTTGTTGTGACTTTATGATACAGACGAAGTTGTTGTGACTTTATGATACAGACGATGTTGTTGCAACTTAATGGACCAGACGAAGTTGTTGTGTGACTTTTTGGTACAAAGTTGTGACTTTACGATACAGACAAAGTTGTCGTGACTTTATAGTACAGTCAGGATTGTCGTGACTTTATGATACAGACGATGTTGTTGCAACTTAATGGACCAGACCAAGTTGATATGGCTTTATGATACAGAACAGGTTGTGTTGATTTATTGTATAGATCAAGTTGATATGGCTTTACGGTACAGTCAAAATTGTTGTGACTTTATGATACAGACCAAGTTGGTATGGCTTTATGATACAAACGAAGTTGTTGTGACTTTATTGTAAAGACCAAGTTGATATGGCTTTATGATACAGGTAAAGTTAAAGCTGTTTTTGCTTTACGATACAGTCGTAGTTGTTGTGGTTTGAAGGTACTGACAAAGTTGATTTGACTTGATAATTCAGATGTAGCTTTAAGGTACAAACGAAGTTGTAGCTTTTTGATATAAAAAAGAAGATGTGGTATGATTGCCAATGAGACAGCTATCCACAAAAGACCAAAATGACACAGACATTAACAACTATAGGTCACTGTACGGCCTTCAACAATGAGCAAAGCCCATACCGCATAGTCGGCTATAATAGGCCCCGATAAGACAATGTAAAACAATTCAAACGAGAAAACCAACGGCCCCATCCATGATGTATGTGTTTTGACGTAGGGTGCATGCGAAACTGTTGTGACTTTGTTGTACGGACAAAGTTATTTTGCTTTACTAAAGAGTCGAAATTGTTGAAATTTTATTATACAGACGAAGTTGAGGCCTTATGGTACACATTGAATTGTTGTAGTTTCATAAAACAGCCGAAAGTTGAGGTTTACTCAGAAAATGCATTATTTATAAAGGAGTCTCCGATTAGACGATAAGATCTGTAGACCATCGATCATAAGATACTTGTGTAGCTAGCATAGGGAGTGATGTTCTGGTTTGTGATTCCGTCCGTCCATCCGTTCGTTAATCCATTTGTCAGACCCATGTATGGATATTTCATATTTGCATAACATTTTGCTTTAAGGTAGTAGTCATACCATTTAAACGCAGTACATATGATAAATGCGACCAGGTTAATATATGTGTCAAATCATGACAAATTGATAAGAAGATAAGCAGTGGCGTAAGTGGGTCATTTTCACGTGTACGCCCGAACCTTGGCGAGGTATATGAGGGATGCCAACCGCTCAATGGACCTGCTGGTAGTGGGTTCAAAAGGTACTAAGCCCCCCCCCCCCCGAAAGCTATCGAGAATGAGATACCATAATGATTCCTGTCAGTAAAAATCATTGATAGCAACATTTATACTAGATCATACTACTAAACGAGAAGACCTCATTTTGTTTGTCGCTTCTTTCTTTCCACAATAAATAAATCATCATGCGTCTGTGTCCTATAGGTACAGTGCATAGTCGCATTTGTCATCCATTCTTAAGATTATTCAGATTGAGCTATTTTGGTGGAAAAACAAGAAAAAAGGCATCCGGATATTGTTTCCGTCATTGGACAAAATTTTAAGTCAGACTAGACTTCCGGTTTGCGTTTACTGTTTACAGTGAACATACATATGCTACGATTAAAGTGTATTTGCTATCTGCTATCATGTTCAAGTTCAACTATCCACTGCAGTTACAGCCAAACACGTGAAAGTCAAATTATTGTGCCATGAAAACGGTAAATGAAGTCTAGCGGGACATGGGAAATTACAAAAAATGAGAATGGCTTACGTACATAGTGTAAGTGGGATCCGGGATCGAAGCCCCCTCCCCCCTAATGAGTCAGAGACTCCTTTTATAGATATTAATGAACATAATATACAGATGAGCGCTAAAATTATTACTGTGTTAGTAAAATCGATAAATAAAAAAATGGGAACATTGGAGAGAAGGAGAAGACGGGCAAGAAAAACAATTGTCCTGTCCTAAAGCGCCTATGACTTGATTTCTTTTCTGAAGTTATCCAGTCATAAAATCTTTTACAAAAAATTATTGATTTATAAATTGACAATTGATAATAAAGAGCAAATACCCTTTATTTATAGTATTGCATGTTCATAATATATACTAAATGTTTGTCCGTTTTGAAATTAACAGAAAACAAAAAATTTGGAAAGTTTGAAAAAAAAGGAGGAGGGGGACAATAACAATTGTCCTATCCCCAAGCACCTATGACTTTTGATACCTTTCCTTAAATTTTCCAAAATTCTTCCTACAACAGTTAACATACATTCAACCACACTCTGAATGCCCGCGATTTCGCGGGTGTGTTCTAGTACTTTTGAATCTAAATGGTTAATTTGTTTTGGTTAAATTTTGTAATATGTTAACTTATTCATCGTGTTAAACTGGAAGCTAGCCTAATGGTCATTGGTTTTAGAGAAAACGTCCAAACCAATATTACTTTTAAATAAGTTTAAAGGGTGCCGTGAGTGAGCATACAATCGACAAAAGCACCTTTTAATGAACACTAAAAAAATAAATTCTAAGAGGTGCAATATAAAAAAAGTTCTGGAACATCTAGGATTTCTTCCCACAAAAAGTGAATCAATTTATCATTTAAAGGGATTTAAAAAATCAAAATTTTTTTTTTATATTGTTTTCTTGATCTGGAATATTTCACGACAATCTATGAAGGTTTATAAATTGAGCATGTAAAACAATTAATTCAGAAAAAAACAGAAAAATGAACGAAAACAAATGATTTCAAAATTTTAGCTATAGACATCAGTCATAGAAAAAGCTTCTTCGGCATTTTCATAAAATTCGATGAAGGTTCGACAAGTAGTTAATGTAATTGAGAAATAACAAAATGTAAAAAGCCCAAACTGCGACCACTTATTAATTACATTAAGAAATACATTTTGTCCTTAAAATGCGGGAAAATAGGTATACTTGCATTATTTATATTATTGCTCTGAATACTCTTTTGATCATAAACAGTTTCTGTCCAACTCTCGTAAAATTTCACGGAGAGTCATTCAAAAGACTTTATCCACATTCGGAACATAAATATTGACGCCGCTTTTTCTCGCTTTTGGGACATAAATCACAGGCTCGACAAAAATACAAACAACATATCGAATCTGAGCAGATAGTGAATTGCTTTAATTATAAGAAAAGTACGTAGAATTCATAGTAGATTCAGACTTTTACAAAAGATTCGAACAAATATGTTAAATGATCTATTTGAGTAAATTTAGTCCCTTTTTATTCAAAATTACAATCCATTGAAAAAAGAAGCACAAGGCTCATGTGCTTTTGACCAGTTTTTCGTATTCTATGTCGATTATTTGTTTTATTTTCAAAATTCAAGTGTACGCCCGGGCGTTTTGACGTAAACGTAGCTACGCGCATGCCTTCCCCAGTTTCTCAGCCTCTTTCATTGACCTAATATTGTATCTATAATACTAAAATTACGAGGTCCAATTTGTTAGCCGTCATCACGTAAAAACGACGAATCGCAGAATTCAACTTTATATATAACTAATATAGTACAAAGGTGTAGATTAAAAATTACACCACTCCAGGCCCTTTTGTTTTCCACGTAATTAATATCGCCAATAATTAACAAGTTCCGGGTCGAGTCCGCTACCGATACCAATAGTATATTCACCTGTTACCTATTACCTTATCTGTACGTTCCGCATCTGACAGGCGCACCACCAAACGTTGTATTCGGGATTAATATGCTATATACACGGGTCATAACCACAGGGTTGACACTACTAAATTGTCAAATTGTTACCTATTGTAGTATTTTAATCAATAAGACTTTCTAAGATAACAATACGAATACTAAAAATCTGGACTAAAAATAAGGCGTATAGGTAGTTTTCAATTTGTTAGTGGGCATGACGTAAAACAGCGAAGCAAAGAATTCAACTTTATTTATAACTTATATAGGACAATGCTGTTGATTAAAAAATACTCCATTCCAGGACCTTTTGTTTTCCAAATAATTAATATTATTGTTTCAGTTCGACGGGTTCAAACAGAAAGACTTGAAAGCAGAGAAAAACTGTGTATCTTATAATCGGCATGACTTTATCAGATGACAATACTAATACTAAAATAAGGCTTGCACATAGTTATATACTTTAATTCAGTCACGGACCCGTGATATCACGGGTGTGTTCTAATCAATAAGACTTTCTAAGATAACAATACGAATACTAAAAATCTGGACAAAAAATAAGTTTCAATTTGTTAGCGGGCATGACGTAAAACAGCGAATCAAAGAATTCAACTTTATTTATAACTAATATAGGACAATGCTGTTGTTTAAAAAATACTCCATTCCAGGACCTTTTGTTTTCCAAATATTTAATATTACCAATAACTCATGATAAGTTCCAGTTCGACGGGTTCAAATAGAAAGATTTGAAAGCAGAGAAAATTGTGTATCTTATAATCGGCATGACTTTTATATCAGATGACAGTACTGATACTAAGACAAGGCTTGCGCAAAGTTATATACTTTAATTCAGTCACGGACCCGCGATATCACGGGTGTGTTCTAGTATATATATATGTTTCTAATATGACGTGCTTCTTTCGCTTTGTACACAACACTGTGTGAAAATTTTCGATATATCTATACTTAACGCAGACTCAGAGATATAAAATAATAATGGATGTTACAATATACCTCCCACGTAAATCCACATGTATTTGAACCTGTTAATTTTATTCCTCGCTAACGCTCAGGATAAAATTCGAATATCACGGCCCAGGCCATGTGTAAATTTCCAACAAATCTATGGCTTTCATGAATTATTTCTTAAATACACAATAAAATATTGTGACCGTAAATTCCCCTTTTTCTATTTTTAGATATTATATATAACTATTATAGTTGTCCGGTCACTTTTTTGCGGGGATCGATTTTCTCGTGCTTGAGACTCAATGTCCAGACTTAGCTATTTAATAAAACCTCATCTGGATAATGTTTCTTTAGAGTGGGGAAAACTTTCATACTGGTAAGTTGTACTTTAAATTTCATTTTGTTTTGTATTCCGATGTTTGTTGACTTGAATATTTCTTTCTTTACATTTGATATTTATTTTCGGTTTTAGAGTCAAACATTTCTAAAATTTGATTTACGTTTCCGTTTCAAAATAAATAAAGGGAGTTTTACACTAGCTAGACATTTTATGATTTGGTTTTTAAAGAGAGTGGGTTCAATTTGATAGCGATATTTAGAAGATGGTTAATCAGAGGTATATTTTAGAGTAACGGTCGTCAATCTTCGGAATTGTTCGTGCCTTACTCTGAAATAGAATTTTGTATTATCGCATGGTTTATTTAAGGTCTTGAACTGGTCAATGATATTGAAAATTGTGTTTCAGGCATTGCTCTGGTTGGACCGAACATTAAAATGGAATGGAATTTATGCGTTGGTTTTTTTTTACTGGACCGACTTTGTTCCCTAGTCATGGAATCAGGTTCTAGTGGGAACCAGTCTGAGTGGGTATATTAATTTTGTCTCGGAAGGTGGGACGTCACGAGCGTTGATTGAAAAATATTTTAGTTTAAGCCGACTAGTGTACAACTCTTAATTTTTAATTAAACGGACACCTCTAAAATTGTAGTATCTATATATATATCATTTTATTCAATTGGATAACACTAAAGCCAAACTCTTCCTTGAATTGGTTTACTTTTAATGGATATTTTTCAACACATCGTTTTATCCTAAAAGGGGAAGTTCAAAAATGTATTGAAATTCTGTTGGACTCCCCCTTTTTTGTCCTGAGTTAAGAACCCACCCCCTTTTTAAAATGGCTGGATCCGCCCCTGTAACGTAAGCTGAGCTAGCGGGGTATAACGTCATGATACCGATTATGTAAGGAAAATATGTTATTACACGAAAACCCCTTTACGTTGCAATATTCCCAAGAAGTGGGGGGATTGCCTCCCCTGACTCACTGCAACAACGTATGATCTATGAATTTATCAGACAATTATATAGTTGTTAATGTCTGTGTCATTTTGGTATCTTGTGGTCAGTTATCTCATTGGCAATCATACCTTCTTTTTTAGCTCACCTGCTCCAAAGGGCCAAGTGAGCTTTTCCCATCGCTTTGCGTCCGTCGTCCGTCGTCTGTCGTCGTCCGTCGTCCGTCGTCGTTAACTTTTACAAAAATCTTCTCCTCTGAAACTACTGGGCCAAATTAAACCAAACTTGACCACAATCATCATTGGGGTATCTAGTTTAAAAAAAGTGTCCGGTGACCCGGCCAACCAACCAAGATGGCCGCCATGGCTAAAAATAGAACATAGGGGTAAAATGCAGTTTTTGGCTTATAACTGAAAAACCAAAGCATTTAGAGCAAATATGACATTGGGTAAAATTGTTTATCAGGTCAAGATCTATCTGCCCTGAAATTTTAAGAGCCAGTCTGCCATGAAACCATGCAAAATCTCAAATTTCGTCCAAATTGGTAGTTATAACTGAGCAACATTATATATATTTCCAAAATCTTTGGGTATTTAGGAGTTAAGATAAAAAAAAATTTGTAAATTCACACTATTTTTCATTTAACAGCCTTATTTGCATATTTGTGAATTATTAAAAAAAAAATGCAAAAAAAATCACCATATTTAGGTACTTTTTAAAGGTCTGGATAATTGATATATCTCTTAAATATAGCATTATCTTGTTATATTTTGCAAAGAACATTATAAAAAAAAAGAAAAAATGCATTTTGACATTTTTTTTACCTTTTGGCAGGTTGCCAGAGAGGTTCGTGCAACAGATGTATTAGATAACTTGCATGTAGTACATGTACTCAGTAGGTGTTTTCTCTCAAGATCATATTTATTTTTTTCAACTTTTAGGATTTTTTTAAAGGTGCATATCGGTTCTAAGACAAGTAAAAAAATTTAGCCTGGCACATATTGGGAAATTGGTGAAAAATGCTCCCAAATATCTATAAAATGCACTAATTGTAATAGTTTTTGCCCCTTAATATTTTAACTAAAACTGATCAAAGTAGACTTATATTCCGGACAATAACTTTAGTTTAAGTGTATAGATCTTTATGATTTTTTTTCAGAAGGTTCAATACCACAAAAGAAAGGTTTGGATCGATTTTGGGGATGACAGTCCCAACCGTTTATCAATTAAGGGCCCAAAAGGGGCCTAAACAAGCATTTCATAGTTTAAGGATAATAACTTGTGTATAAGTATTTCAATTGCTCTGATATTGTATCACAATGTTTAAAACCACACGTAGAAGGTTTGGATCATTTAAATGGGTCATGGGTTCAAAGTTAGGAATTAAGGGCCAAAAAGGGGCCAACAAACAAGCATTTTTCTAGTTTCAAGACAATAACTTGTGTGTTATTGTATGGATCTCTCTCAAATTGTACCACAATGCTTCATATAACAAAGGGGAGGCTGGGAGTTAGTTTTGGATTAATTGTCAAAAATATGTAGGAATAAGGGACCAAAAAAGGGCCAAAAAGAAGCATGTTTCTAGTTTCCAAACAATAACTTGGGTTTAACTTTAAGTATATGGATCTCTCTGTAATTGTACTACAAGGTTCTATACTTAATTAAAAGGAAAGGATGGGATTGTGTTAAAGGGTTATTTCTTAAAGGGGGTTTCCATAAATGGGGGGGGGGGGGAATTTGTAAACAATTTTTTAAGGGATTTCTTTTTTTTTCAAAATTTTTCAAATTTCAAATTTTGAAAATTTTCAAGAAGAAATCTTCAATTGCACAGTATTGTGCTATAGATTTGTTGATCTTTGACCACATTTATTTTGTAACAAAAACTTTATTTTGTCAAAAATGCAATCACAATCCAAATTCAGACAGCATCAAGCTTGAACATTGTGACCAACTTTAATTTGCCCCAACTGTTCAGGGTCCAACCACTGCGTTTGTATAAAGCTGCGCCCTGCGGAGCACCTGCTTTTCACATACTTTCAATTGATGACAGTCTTTTAAAAAGCTTGTTATATGAAACAGAGATGTGAACACACTTGTACTTCAAAAAATCTTCCTCTTTGAAACTTTTGATTGGAATGCAACCAATTATAGGGGAAATCACTCATTGAGTGTCTAGATTAGAAATCTGTGTCTATTAGAGCGTATGTAAAAAATGTGGCCATTTTTTTTTCAGCTACGAAAAAAGTTTATATGTGCATATATAATGTGCAGGGCCGTAACTAGCCTCTATTAATAGTGAGGCAAAACATATTCGCGGAGCGTAGCGAGGCGAAAAAAAAATTGGCGAGGGGTCTGGGGGCCGCTCAAGGCCCCCAGAAGCTCTGAGAAAAATAACGCAAAATCATGCATTCTGAGCGTTCCACGGACTCTTTCTTACATTGAAACGCAAATAATCTTTAGCTATTTTTTCGACAATATTCTGGTCTCAAAGCAAAAACATAGATTTATTGTAATTTAAGACTTTTAGGTTTTAGGGGCAACACCGATATGTAGGATAAAGTAAAAATCTTATTTCTCATAATCATTAATACCGGGTCTGTCTGTCTACTCTTGTCTTGTGCTGACTTTGGTGATTTTTTATGACTAGATTTAAATATAGTGACAGTGCAGTATTATACCTTAAGTACTAGTACTGCTTAAGTCGACACTAGGGACCATCTTGACCTTCTTTTACGGTATTTATAATTATTGAAGTCCAAGACCCTCCAGCAACTATCAAGATGAAGAACAGGAATAAAAACTTTAACCATTGATCATTTGTATTTTTTTCTATGCATTGGCTTTGTTTGCGATTAGGTCCCGTGCACGTTTACTCCATATTCCTTTATTTTCTGTCTAAACACGACTTAATGCAAGTTTAACCCTTCAATGTAAAAGGTCATATGGCAGTACATTGTTTTTTTTCAAATGATTTGATACCGGGAAATTGGTGGTCTTTCTTTAATTTAAACCATGTCAGCTATGTAGTTTTATCCACAGGAGCTGATACAGATATTTTTTTAAATTTTTTTGTTGTTGATTAAAATAGTAAATTTTCTTTATTTATAATACATATCTATCACTTCTGTGCACGTCTCACCTATATATACAATGTACCAAGTTTCGAATGATTTAAACAACTCGGAGAAAATACCCAATTTTACAATCCATACTAAGAAAAATTGCCGGTATTTTCTCTGAGTCGTCTCGAAACTAGGTGAGATATGCACAAAAGTGATAGATATATGGATTATTAATATAGAAAATTGAATATCTTAATCAACGGAAAAAAAGACAAAAAAAATATTTGTATTCTTTGATATCAAGTTCAATTATCCATGCAGAAACGACATTTTTTCTGTGTCCAGTATAGCATCGTAGATAGATATAGGAAGATGTGGTGTGAGTGCCAATGAGACAACTCTTCATCCAAATAACAATTTGAGTTATAACAATTTATAAAAGTAAACCATTATAAGTCAATGTTCAGCCTTTAACACGGAGCCTTGGCTCACACCGAACAAAAAGCTACAAAGGGCCCCAAAATTACTAGTGTAAAACCATTCAAACGGGAAAACCAACGGTCTAATCTATATAAAAAAACGAGAGCATTTCCTTAAATATTTTCCCGCACAATATCTGGACATCGGTGGATATGCATCATTGCACACGTTTACAAATGAAAAAACAACACTCAGACTATAGTCATAAAGTAGGACAATAAAAGAACAAAGACAAACCCGAGACACAGAAATACAAAAAAATAGACCATCAACTCCGAAAACCAAAAGTATAATAGAAACATAGATCACAAAAAAAAATGCAGGGGCGACATCAGACACTTTCCGTGAAAACAATTTGATATAAAGACAATATTTTTTTCATTTTTTTTTAATTTCCAGCATGAGGCATTTGCCTCATTTGCCTCAATGTAGTTACGGCCCTGATGTGCCATATAAAAGTTTTTGATTTATATCTCAGATTAAATCAAGATAAAAGAAAGACATTTGAGGTGACCCTACTTCTTCAAAAATCGAAAGCTTTTCCAAAATTATCTTGAATGTTCCCTCTGCAAAAAACATCTCTTTCCTGTTTGTTGATACTTTGAGATTTTGATTTTAAGTCCCCTAACGGCTAACGTCTAAGTGGACTTAGGTTTGCACTGCGTTTGGCTGTCTGTCAGTCTGTCTATCTGTCATTTCGGCAAATCAAGACTTTTTGTGCCTGTAGATTTTGATTTGATATTAATTTTGGTTTATTGATTTATCATGACAAGTTACAGGTCAAATTCATTATTCACGCTTTAAGCTTTTCTCTTTGTTCAGTTGAAGCCCTTTCTCTAGAATTAAATTTTTGATGAAATACTTATTCATTAGAAGATTTCTGTTCAAACGGAAATAACTGATTTTTTTAAAGACAAAATGACATTTTGAATGTTTTTTCCTTTTCTTTGGTATTTAGTGATTCAGTTTTGTTCCAGTCTGATATTTGTGTGCAGAGTTGTGGTCTTTGGACATAGGAAATTGACTTAGATAGTCAGAATTCAACAAGTTTTTTTTTTGTTTTGCTTGAAGATTTTGTCTCGATATTTTTATGTAGTTTACACCATGAAAAATTATAGAACAAGTTAAAATTTTGTTCCATTACAATGAATTTGTAACGGGTTGGGGACTGTGTATTGCCATGTATTACTCACAGAATGCTTGTTTTTTTTTCAAAAAAAATCTGATGCTGCAAAATTGTTTAATATTTAGTTAAAATAGATATTGATGACTTTATTATGTTAAATTTTTTCAGATCTATCAAACTTTTACTTTGTTTTGCTAATACCTTCATCATGTTCATTCATGACTAAAAACTTGTATTTAGACCATTTTGCACGTTTTTCTTTACGGTAGACCACCATAATATTACATGTATATAAACAGTAAAATCTTACCATTTTAATGACAATATAAAAAAGAAGATGTGGTAAGATTGCCAAGGAGACAACTGACCACAAGAGACCAAATTGACATGTAGACATTAACAACTAAAGGTCACCGTACGGCCTTAAACAATGAGCAAAGCCCATACCGCATAGTCAGCTATAAAAGGCCCCGATAAGACAATGTAAAACAATTCAAATGAGAAAACTAAAGGCCTTATGTATATAAAAAATGAATGAAAAACAAATCTGTTACACATAAACAAACGACTAGCACTGAATTACAGGCTCCTGACTTGGGACAGGAACATACATAAATAATGTAGCGGGGTTAAACGTGTTAGCGGGGGATCCCAACCCTCCCCCTAACCTAGGACAGTGGTATAACAGTAAAACATAAGAACGAATTACAAAAATCAGTTGAAAAAGGCTTAACTCATCAGATGGACAAAAATACAAGTGGACGTGGCCGGGTTGTCTGCTCAACAGTTTAACCATTTATCTGTGCATATTTGTTTTTATACAACCGCAAAAAATGAAAAATTTTGGTCGTATATTGGTATGACGTTGCCGTAGTCATCGTCATCCAAAGATATTTTGTTTTCGCACTATAACTTTAGTATAAGTAAATAGAAATCTATGAAATTTAAACACAAGGTTAATGACCATAAAAGAAAGGTTGGGATTGATTTTGGGAGTTTTGGTCCCAACAGTTTAGGAATCAGGGGCCAAAAAGTGTCCAAAATTTAACTGTTTGATTTCATCAAAAAATGAATTATTGGGGTTCTTTGATATGCCAAATCTAACAGTGAATTTAGATTCTTAATTTTTGGTCTTGTTTTCAAATTGGTTTACATTAAGGTCCAAATGGTCCATTAATTATTGATATGCCGAATCTAAAAATGTACAAAGATTTTTTATTATGGGCCCAGTTTTCAAGTTGGTCCAAATTGGGGTCCAAAATTAAACTTTGATTTCAACAAAATTGAATAAATGGGGTTCTTCAATATGCTGAATCTAACCATGTATTTAGATTTTCAATATTTGGGCCCGGTTATCAAATTGGTCCACATTGAAGTCTAATGAGGTCTAAAATTGAACATTATTTGATTGCATCAAAAATTGAATTCTTGGGGTTCTATGATATGCTGAATCTAACCATGTATTTAGATTTTGGATATTGGACCATAATAGGTAAATGTCAAATTAATTATTTTTTTTAAGTTTTTAAGTTTAAGTTCTTAGACCACACTCATTCTGTTGTGTCAACTATTTAATCACAATACAAATTCAGAGCTATACCAAGTTTAAATGTTGTGTCAATACTTGCCCCAACTGTTCAGGGTTCGACCTCTGCGGTCGTATAAAGCTGCACCCTGCGGAGTATCTGGTTACATGTGGTTATGGAATTTTATTGCATTTGAAATATTTGTGTTTGTCTCAGCTGGTAGGAATAGGCCATCTGTATTTTACATGTCTTATTCCAAGGCCTCAAATTGCTAGAGATTACATTCTAGGAGGAAACTTAACATTACTGTTATGTCCACTGTTCTCCCAGAATTGACATAGGGATAACTAACTGGTTCATGTCAGCGTCACAAAATTTTAGTTCCAGTTTTATCAGGAACTACTAGGAGTAGTCTCTTTATATTTGACATAAAGCTTTATCACAGTATACAAAATATAGTGCAATTTTGTCTACATTTTCATACTATTTTAGAAAAGAAAATACCCCGATTTCATCTGAAGGAGACGTGCTTAGAATTTTTAGAACTTTTATGATAGTATTTTTGTCTAAATTGAAAGGGGTTGCATTCATGTTGTCAGAGTCTCTATCTTTTATATGTTAAACAGTTTTATGAATCATTATCAAATACAACATGTTTTAAAAATTTAAGTGAACTCAATTGTGGCCACTTTGAATTTAGACAAAAAGCATCTAAAAACTAGACTATTATAAAATGCTAAAATTATGAAGAACTCATGATGATATTACCTGATGAGTGTGCATAGTATTGTAAATAAAACAGCCCATTTTTAAGTTACTAAATAAAAGTAATTTACTTTTGAATAAGTTAAGATTTTAACATATGGTAAAAATGCTCAGTTTAGGGGCAAAAAATGCAAAAAAGCGGTTTTCCCGGGTTTACTCCTTTAGTATATTTTATAATTTAAACTAAGTTAAACTTGGTTTATTCAATAAATATAACCAGTAAACATTAGTTCAGTCAATATTTTTCTTATATTTTGACTATTACATACTTTTAAAAAGTTTCTAATGAAACAGATAAAAAAATAAAAAAATCGGCAAAATGGCCATCACGCCTATCTTTAATTATTATTTTCTCATAAGAAGGTATCATTTGCCGAGCACCATTTTCTTGCATTTTGTAGATAAATATATAAGCTTCATGAAATATTATATTTTATTGAAAATAAAACATGATCTTACAAGATTCAAGCCTTTAAAAATATAAAAATTTTGCTGAATCGGCACTTTTTCAAAACCATGCAATTTCAACCTGTTAGTAGGGGTATTGAAAAATCTCACAACTTTTTGAATTATCATAATTTCCTTTCATTTTAAGTTGTTAGTTAAGATATTTGCTATCATTAAGCTGTATTATTTCTATAAAACAAAAACAAAAAACCAGGTCAAAATACCCTAAAATAGGCTTGAAATGGCCAATTGTCAGTACAGAAATAGACAATTATCGAATGTTTGGCATACACAAATAATGGCTGAATATTTTTTCAAAATATTTTGCACAAATAGTTATTACATATAAGTTATCTAAAATACAAAATATTAGTCTGATTGGAATATTTTGGATTTGGACCATTTTGCATGGTTTTATCACAGACTGGCTCTTTAAAAGATGAATCGGACAACCCGTTATTGGGTTGCTGCCCCTAAATTGGTAATTTTAAGGAAATTTTACTGTTTTTGGTTAAAATATTGAATATTATTATAGATAGAGATAAACTGTAATAATGTTCAGCAAAGTAAGATTTACAAATAAGTAAAACATGACCGAAATGGTCAGTTGACCCCTTTAGGAGTTATTGCCCTTTATAGTCAATTTTTAACCATTTTTCGTAAATCTTAGTAATCTTTTACAAAAATCTTCTCCTCTAAAACAATTTCTAGTACAATATCGTTATAATTAAACTTAACATTATTAGGTAGTCTCCCTTTAGAAAAAATTACAATTTTACTTTTTTGTACATTCACTTTCAATTTCCACACTTCACAATATTCCGATAAAGTATCCAGTTGCTTTTGTAAGTCAACTTGCGACTCTGATAACAAAACTGTATCATCTGCATATAATGTTACAAAAAGTTTAAGATAACAATCAAGTTCGGTTTCTAATTCATCTGATAGAGTTTTCAAACCATCTATGTTCTTGTTTCTTAGAAAATCTTCCAAATCATTAACATATAAAGAAAAAAGTAAAGGGGATAAATTTTCCCCTTGCCTAACACAAACATTACACGGGAAAAAATCTGAAAATTCATTACTATAAAAAATTCTAGATTTTATGTTGCTGTACATATTTGTAATAGTATTATAAATACATTTTACCATTCACCGAGTATTTAATCAATTTTGACCAAAGTCCTGCATGCCAAACAGTTTCAAAGGCCTTTGCAAAATCTATAAAGGCACAATACAGTTTTTTCTTCTTATTTCTTAACAGTTCAAATAATAAATGAAGTACAAAAATGCTATCGGTAGTAGATTACTTTTTCTAAATCCAAACTGGTTTTCTTTCAGTAATAAAAAGTTCTCTAAAAATGAACTTACTCTAAGATTGAGAACTGAAGTGAAAAGTTTACCCAAACAGCTTAAAATAGTGATAGACTTTCGAAAAATACATGGATGAACTGCGATAGATCTTTCACCTAAACAATAAACAGTACAACAGTAAATTAAACCACAGAAAGGTAAAGAAAATATTGTAAAACATATGTATTATATACATGTACGTGAGCATTAATGTATCGGATATTTGTCATTCATACAAATAATTTTGATTTCCCTTATATATTTTGTCATATTCATCATCATAAAAGGGAAAAAAAAGACACCATAATTTACAAATTTACTTTTCCCATGATAAAAAAAAACAGTGGTAACTATCCAATTCTCATTGACAATTCCAATGAATTTTACATCGCGCTAACAATGCAGAATCTTCTTTTATTACAAGATGTAGATCAAGGCGAACACATAACCCAGTCACAAGAAACACCCAGTTTCTATTTGTGACAGCGTGTTGCGGTTAAAAAAAGCAAAAAATATGTAGGGGTCAATATGCTTGTTTTCGAGATAATTGCCATTGGAATTTTGGCGAGAAAATGTTCTCTCTTGATTTTTCATAGCTTTATTTTTGACAAGTTTTAGTTCTCAAAAACTATCAAAAGATAAATAAGATTTTATAAGAATTTTACAAAAGGCTTTTAATTATACTTGTAAAAGATTTATAAAAAGAAAAATGGGGGTCCATGGACATTTTTTTAAGGCATTTAAATGGATAAAACCAGAGGATTTCGAAAATCTGACAAAAAATCCAAAACATGACAAGCAACCATCCTTAATGCAAAACTATTGTACACCATTTCCGGAAATCACATCTTATATCAATGTTAAGTGTGATTCACATGTTGAACAAACTTCATTTAAAAACAAACAGTTATTAACAAATATAATAGTGTTGAAATAATGCATGTTCTACATCAATAAATTAATAATAATAAAGTTTGCTTGGAGTTCCCTGTAAACATGTAGGAGAATGTTCATTCATGAAACGATCCACTATTATCCAAAATAAGATTAAGCCATTTAACAGTAGTTCCTATATATATATACAACCACATCTATGCGGAATGAAAATCCTAAACTATCTTTAGTTTTCTATATTTTTTGTGTACTATTGTTTGCTGTCGGTTTGTCTTTTTCTTTTTTAGCCATGTCTTTGTCAGTTTATTTTCGATCTATGGGTTTGATTGTCCATCTGGTATCTTTCACCCCTCATTTTAATTAAAATACGAAATTTCACAAGACTCTACTGCCCTAAATACAACGACATGCATAATGACTGTTTCTTATTTTGTAGAGTTTTGTTATTGGCTATATGATAAACAGGAAAGAAAGGAAGATGAAATCCAGTTCGAAAGGCTGCCTTATGATTGTTCTTTTTGCTGCTTTTACTATTTTCCATTTCCTTTTTTTTGATTTTCCAAATAAATGGAAACACACGTCGAACGAAAAAACCAAAGAGATGTATGCTTTTGATTTTATTCATATCGCAGAAAGAAAAGAGTCGGCCCTCACAAACGAAGAAATATCCCTGAAAACAAAAGTTATGATTAAAGGTAAAGGAAGTTATAAACTTGAACATCCAACAGGAGTCAGAAAAAATGTGACAAGCTGGTCACAATATGGACAGGACCAATTCCTTGACAAGTTGTTTGATCAAAAACAATATGGATTCTTTTTAGAAATTGGAGGTTATGATGGTGAAAGCTTTTCAAATACTTTATTTTTTGAAAAAATACGAAATTGGAATGGCTTGCTTGTCGAAGCCAATCCTTATACGTATGATATAATGTTTAAAAAAGACCGGAAGTGCTATATGGTGAACGCATGCGTAAGTAAAAGTCTGCCATCAATGTCATTTGTGTTAGCTGGTGGAATTACTAGTGCTAAGGAAACACTAACAGAAAGGCATCGCAAACGTATAGTCAGGGATAAAATTACCTATGGTAAACACAAAAACTGGGCTCATGCCAGTGAGACGGTTAAAGTGGATTGTCTTACGTTTCGACAGCTAATGAGAACCGTAGGGCGTAATTCTATCGATTACTTTTCTCTGGATGTAGAAGGTGCAGAAATGCACATATTAAATTCAATTGAATGGGAAGACATAAATATTGATGTGTTTACGATAGAAACAGACCAACATCGTAATGAAATACTCTCTTTTATGAAACAAAAGGGATATAAATGGATACAAAAACTACAAGGTGATGACATCTTTAGAAAAATAAAATAAAAAAAATAAATAATAATTTGTATATTTTTTTTTATTATTACCGATAAAAGGGAATAAATCAATTCCTTGCCTTAAAAGATTTTCATGCCACGAATACGAAGAACCATGTTTAATGCATATTTGTGGAAAGTTTTTCTTGAATTGATTAATGGTACGGTATTGACGAAATAAGTGTCTGTTTTATGGTACAGACGAAATAAGTAATGGTTGATGGTACAGACAAAGTTGATACAAGTTTATGTTACAGACGAAGTTGTTATTGCTTTGTGGTTTAAACGAACATATATTGGCTGTGGAAATAACTTTATCGTGAATGCAGTAATTCTTTATAATACTCGAAAACTTTGTTTAAGTATTTGATGTGTTAATCGCGAGATTTTAAATTAAAAACGTTTAGTGTCACTGTGTCTTTTATGCTGTGATGTTACACTATTGTTTCAGGTAAGGGTAAAGGTTAATACATATCAAAATGTATAAACCCACTTCGTTTGCTTGTACTTGTCTTAAGTCAGGAACCTGATGGTCAGTTTTTTTGTCGTTTGTAGATGTGGTTCAAAAGTGTTTTTCGTTTCTCGTTTTTTATATCTTTATAGCTTGCTGTTCGGTGTGAAACATTTCCGTGTTGAAGCTTGTACTTTGACCTATAATGGTTTACTTTGACAAATTGTGACTTTGATAGAGAGTTGTCTCATTGGTACTCATACCACATCTTTTTATATCTATAATCCCTGCATTGTTATTCAAATGAATCACAAAACTCACACATTTGTACTTCGTTATTTTAGAAGTTTCCATGGCTTTATAGTATATACGATGTTAGTATGACTTTATAGTATGGGCGAAATTAGTGCGAATTTATGGTACAGACGAAGTTGATATGACTAATAGGCCTGACGAAGTTAGTATGCCTTAATGATACAGACAAAGTTGTTATTACTCATGGTACAAAAGAAATTATTGAGGCTTTTTGGTACTGACTGTATTTAATGTACATATGAAGTTGTTGTTTTTTATGGTGCAGTCGGAAGTTGTTTTTTTATGGTGCAGTCGATTTTTTTACGGTACAGTCGAAGTTGTTATTTTTCATGATGCAGTCGAAGCTGTTGTTTTTCATGGTGCAGTCGAAGTTGTTTTGATGGTGCAGTCGAAGTTTTTTTTATGGTACAGACGAAGCTGTTGTTACTCACGGAACTAAAGATATTATTGAGGCTTTATGGTACAGACGAAGGCAGTGTGGCTTTGCTGTACAGTCGAAGTTGTTGTTTTTTATGGTACAGACGAAGTTGTTATTACTCATGGTACAAAAGAAACTATTGAGGCTTTAATGTACAGATGAAGTTGTTGTTTTGTATGGTTAAGTCGAGGTTGTTGTTTATTATGGTGTGGTCGAAGATGTTTTTTTTTGTGCAGACGAAGTTGTTTTTTTTATGGTGCAGTCACAGTTGTTGTTATTTATGGTGCAGTCGAAGCTGTTGTTTTTATGGTGCCGTTGAAGTTGTTATTTTTATGGTGCAGTCGAAGTTTAATTTTGATATGGTACAGTTGAAGTTCTTGTTTTTTTTATGGTGCAGTCGATTTTTTTTTATGTTGGAGTCGAAGTTGTTGTTTTTGATGGTGCAGTCGAAGTTGTTGTTTTTATGGTGCAGTCGAAGTTGTTTTTTTTATGGTGCAGTCGAAGTTGTTGTTTTTATGGTGCAGTCGAAGTTGTTAATTTTTATAGTACAGACGAAGTTGTTATAACTCATGGTACAAAAGAAATTATTCACTGGTGGTAAGCAGATGGCCGTAACTTAAAGTTACGACCATCTGAATATGGGAGACAACTTTAGGAATAAGTTTTTCTTTTCCGATTTTCGTGCAGTAAAAGCAGTGGCGGATCCAGGGGGGGGGGGGGAATTCCGGGGGTTGAAACCCCCTTTTTTTGACGATCAATGCATTTGAATGGGGACATGAGATTGGAAACCCACCCCCTTTTTGTCCTGGATTGGGAACATATACATTTATCATGAGCGCGTTTAAAAAAATCATTCCAATTTGTATTAGTCATTCAAAAATTCGAGCATGATGGTCGAAACTTTAAATTGTGATGGTCTTAATGTCAAATATAGTATTTTTGATGTTGGTCGTAACCGACACAAGATAGTCGTAACCTTGAAAGGTGACCGTACCATGAGTTAAGCCTTTTTCAACTGATTTTTATAGTCCGTTCTTATGTTGTACTGTTATACCATTGTCCCAGGTTAGGGGAGGGGTCGGATCCCGCTAACATGTGTAACCCCGTCACATTATTTATGTATGTGCCTGTCCCAAGTCAGGAGCCTGTAATTCAGTGGTTGTCGTTTGTTTATGTGTTACATATTTGTTTTCGTTCATTTTTTTACATAAATAAGGCCGTTAGTTTTCTCGTTGTTTGAATTGTTTTACATTGTTATCGGGGCCTTTTATATCTCACTTTGCGGTATGGGCTTTGCTCATTGTTGAAGGCCGTACGGTGACCTATAGTTGTTAATGTCTGTGTCATTTTGGTCTTTTGTGGATAGTTGTCTCATTGGCAATCATACCACATCTTCTTTTTTATATAGTAACTAAAGTATTTAGACGAATTTTTATCAAATTATTTTAAAAAGCACTGTGCACACAACCATGTTAATAAACTTGGTTGTTATATAAACTTTACTAAAAACAATATTATTTAATTTGTTACTCTGATAATGGTATGCAGAAATTAAGTTAAAGAATTAGCAAACATACATTTTTTATACATTCAGAACGACTATCAGTTAGAAGTAACAGTGACAACTAATCAACTCGCATTAAGCCAAATATCATGTTAGTCTTGAGTATTCAATTTGATATTTTTACATGTAGCATACTACTAGACTTAGTATGTTGGTTTTTACCTGCGCAATTTTTAGCGCAAGTATACAAATGCTGTGTGCTATTAGACGTGTTAGGAAAGTCGATACTACTGCTGGCGCTCGTGTTGGTCGGAAGAAATATACAATATGATTGGGGACCTTCTCAATGAGTATAAAAACTGAACTCTTTTGTTACCTGTTTGGGCGTGTTTGATACCGCTGAGACAAATCTGTAACAATTGTATTTATTAGAGTACGCAGGAAAAGATCAAATTATTTGTTTAAGAACCAGAAAAGATTCAATAAATACATTTTTAGACAAATTAATATTAGTTTTGTGAATAATTTATCTTGTTTTAACATCTTGTAAGCCTTTGTTATTTTATTAATACTTTTACTTTCAGTAACTGCAAGTACTTTGATATTGGTACTTTGTGTCTATTGTCTTTATGTTATTTCTTTTAACGATTCCTGCCGATATAATGAGTCATGCCATTTTCAATCGATTTGCATAGTATGTACTTATGAATTACTGTTACAATTACACGACTGTCCGATGTTAGAAAAGGGTTTCGTCAAGAGCTCTTACGAACATATTTAACCCCGCAATATTATGTATGAACCGGTCACACACCATCAGCCTCTTATTCAGTAATTGAAGTTAGATTTTGAATGCGCACACTGGTAGTATACAGCAAATAAAAATAAGTACAACACAAAACAAATAAACACAAAAATAAATACCCCCCCCCCCCCCACACACACACACACTTCTCATCTGTTATAAGACTATAAAAAGGTGTCCACGATTTTTGATTCTATATCATAAGCATACGTCTTTGGAAAGATCGTTATAAGCTTTTCTGATAATTCTGATTTTAGAAACAAAAAGTTTAAACGACATTTAAAGAACGATACAAACATACTTTGCTTTGGTTGACATTTGACGATTTGAACCCCATTGTCTTCGTGTAAAATAACATCTGTCTGCATTTCCGATTCCAATGGGTTCAAGTTTATTCTCTCGCCTACAAAATTCGAGGGTTTCTTTACCCTCGGTCCGCCTTTCCGTCCGTAACACACTTGTTGACACTCTATATTTAACAACGTTCTAGGAATTTGACCGTACTTGATTCGTTTTTAGTCCTTATGAAAATCTAGAATCCTATTAATTTTTGAAGACAAAGGTCAAGGTCACAGTTGGAATTATTTGACGCAATAAGACGTCTAGAGACAGTCAGAGTCGTTTGTGACCTTATGGGAACAGTAAAGGAACGAACTAAAACAAACAGTTGAATTGTTTGGTGGACTTTTCGGGAGACATTAAACAATGCAAATGCTACCCAATCATACAATGCTAAAAGTTATTAGGCAAGTGAACAACAAAATCCCAAATTTGCATTATAAAATAAATCATCGAGCGTTCATATTGTGAAAAGGGGATTTGTGTTTTCCAAAATATTTTTTTTTTTTTTATTATTTTTTTAAATCGTACCAGAATGAAGCAAAACGATACTAGTAGTTTGCTTCCATTGAGAGATCAAGCGGGCCAAAACCCTTATCAAATTTTTTTTTGAAGGAATTTTGTTGATTCTGAGAATAAAACAAAAACATCCCCTCTTTTTCAAGTGTATCCTTAATTTACAAATGTACCACGTAATTTATTTTAATTATCACATTTGAAAATTAATTTTGGTTCTTAACAATGCCCGATCGGTCATGTATTGCACACTATAAATAACGTATTTCAGTGGCCATACAGGTAATAAAAAATAGAGTATTTATAATTTTGGAGATGACCCCCCAAATCTTATTGTATTTATCTTCCATCCAACACGAGCACCAACAGTAGTGTCGACTTTCCTCAATCTAATTAAAAACCAATCTCTCATCGCTCCCGTTTTCTGATATGTCGCGTGGGAGATCTAATGAAACCCGTTTTGAGGTCACATGTGAGTGACCTCGTACCCAGTAAACAATCCAACGTTGACATTACGTTGTGACAACGTAATACTATCGTTGTGACAACGTAGTAAAATTACGTTGGTACAACGTAGTTTTGTGAACTCTAAGGCACGTGCTGACAACCATCCACACAACGTTGGCACAACGTAATTTGTGACGTAATTTATTACCATCATAAAACGTTGTAACAACGTCACAGCACAACTATAAATGTCCCTTGTCCTCATTTAATTGATAGAATCAATGCAATTCCATTGAAGAAGTATGTAAACAGGGTCTTTATTTTTTCTTTTGACCCGTTTTAAGTTGTAAATTTTTCTATGTGGGAAAGATGGACAATTGTTGATATGTATCCTATTTCCTCACTGCCAGCTGTATATGAAATTGTCAAAAAGTTGGTTTTTTTTAATCTTTTTGGCAGGTTTCAGTGTGAAATGTATAAATGTCTAGTTTTCCCAAAAATAGTTGTTTAAGGTTTATAAAGTCTTAAGTTTTTAACTTTTGCAATATTGAAGTACAAGAATTACACATTTCCATTTAACAAATGCACCTTTTCTTTCTTTTAACACATAAGACTTTTCAAAAAAAGGAAATTTTGTATGATGGCCAATAAGACAACCCTCTATCCTAAAATCAAATATTCATGATGTTAGCAATTATAGGTACATGTACAGCCTTCAACATGACATCTTGGTACGTGCTTCAAATTCTGAATGTTTAGTGTTTCAGTGGCCTAGAATACAGATTTCACTATGATGGCGGAAATTCTAGAATGAAGGTTTCACTTTGACGACGGAAAACCATTTTTAATGAATTTTTCAGAAATACAACAAACTACCACATTTACCTTAATATTTACTGAAAATTCATTCAGCTGGATTCACTACACGATTACAAGCTAGGAAAATCGGCCCAAAATCTGACTGTCTAATTCATAAATATATATATTCTACACAATTCATACACACTTCTAAAAATATCCCAAATGAAGAAAATACCTGAAATTCAATTCAACTAACTATTGCTTTTTTCCATTGACCAACTAGAGATAGTATAAAAAAAGAAGATGTGGTATGATTGCCAATGAGACAACTGTCCACAAGAGACCAAAATGATAGACCTATCCAACAGTTTAGACTTCTTTTTTTCTTACAATGTACATATAGCTACATGAACCAATAAAAACAATAATAGTTTGTTTCTGAATTTTTAATTTTTATTCCAAATTTTAGTCTTGTGTTGGTTGTATACATTGTACATGTCATTCCAAATGTTGGGTTTCTGCCCTCTAATCAGCTGGGCAATTTGCACAATTGTTTCTGCATACATGTAGTTGGTATTGGTAATGTTTTCTACTCTAGCTCAGTCAATATAGTACACTGGATATGTAGGATGGCTTGTTTCGAAGCTAAGACATTTTCACATATATGTGGTTAAATTTTCGGAATACGAAGTGCGATGTTTTTTTCACACAACAATTTCTTTGAAAATTTAAAACTTTGAATACATTAAAAAACTCCATAGTTTTTACATATTTATACTATGATCCTCTACTTTCCAGATCAACACAAATGGTAAAGCTCAGTCACTTGTTAAAAATGAAACATGTTCAATATCACTACAGAGACAATTTTTGTTTACACACAACTTTTGATGGCGCATTAGTTCCTCATTTGGAGGCGCATTAGGAATATTGACCCAGCTGGTCTTGTGTTGGTTTCAGATCTCTGAAAAAAAAATCATAAATTATAAAATACAAAAAAATAAATTGATCCCAACTTATGAATTACAGCAGTTCTTAAAAATTATCCTGTGTTTAAACATAATCAATATTTTTTCTATTGCCGGTCCTATAATAAACTCCCTTTGCATTTTGGTATTTCATACACAACCACCCCCAAATAATATTTAAGAAAAGAGCTTTCCCTGGGGGAGAGGGGACATAATATTTTCTGGAGCAACCAGTGGTTATTCTACAAATAATTAATAAAGGAAGTTTGGTTTCACAATATTGTCATTTTTCAATTAATTTAAGATATGCAAAGGATTCTACCTTAATAAATTTAGCATGTACATCGATACAACAAGACCTCATACATGTAGCATTTGCCAATGAACGCAATCTATAAAATCAACAAATTATAATTTGATAAATAAAATTAATATAAGAAGAATGTGTCCATGAGCCACAAATGATCTTATCAAACTTAATTTAAAGGACATATCTAGAGAACAGTAAAGCAGATGCTCTTCAAATTCAAACTCTGCGTTTTATGATAATAAGCGTTGTGTATTGGTTGCATACCATGTGGTTTAGGCAAACGTTAGATAACAAAATCCAATTTTGAGTTCAATGTACATGTATGTATGTACAGTACAAGAGTTAAACTATATCACTCAGTTAAGGAGGACAGAAAAAGAGCTGATCAACTGATGTTTACCTTTTTAAAATCTTGGTCCAAATTTTTGAGCTGGTGCATGCTTAACTGTTACATGGTTACTGCAATGATTTCCTCAACCTCAGACACATTGGATCTGTGGATTTATATACAAGACTCTGGAAAATTTTTTAAAATACGTTCAATTATCTTTTATATTCTTCTGTCTGTTACATATAAAAAAGAAGATGTGGTATGATTGCCAATGAGACAACTCTTTACAAGAGACCAAAATGACACAGAAATTAACATTTATAGGTAACCGTACGGCCTTTAACAATGAGCAAAGCCCATACCGCATAGCCAGCTATAAAAGGCCCGAAATAACAATTTGAAACAATTCAAACGAGAAAATTAACTGCCTTATTTATATAAAAAAAAATGTTAGTCCAACAAATCTTTAGAACAAAGTGACAAATTTAAATGCATTCCAAAATTCATATGTTTTATGATTGATTACAACATTGTTTCTGATCACATATTTAGTGATTGTACATGTAGCTCGTCATTGATAAACATGTAGATTTCATACTATAAATTGTACAGCAAAAAAGATTTCCCTATGTACTGTTTTTTAACACCTGTAAACTAGGTTTTACCCTGAAAACAAGAAAATTTTACCTAACTTTCAAGGCTAGATCCTAGTCTAAATCATTATGACACTTTCAAGACTTGGAAGGCTGTTTTTTTATTTTTTTCTGGGACGCCTTCCTACAACGACCTAATCCTATTACGACAACTGTGATGGCTATCTTAATTTTTTTCTGTGACGCCTATATTTTACAACATCTTTATTTCCATGTCAGACCCAGTGATACAATGATTGATCGTTTGTTGCTCAACATCCAGTGGCAAATATTTCATGCATGTTAGCGACGACCCCCAGTGATATATGCAGCATTATCATTAATAGGCCGAGTTGGTAATATGCCAAGTTTGAAATGTGCGGAGTTTGTAATGGACCCAGATATCTAAAGTGCTGAGATGTTTAGCTTCACATTTTCTGATATTGATAACATGGATAAGACTTTTATGCTTCAATGATTATCAAAAAATAACAGAGCAAAAGACACTTGTAGCCTTAATATATAGGGATAGTAGCTCTTGTCACAGATAGAAAACAAGTACTTGTGGCTGTGCACCCCTCCCCCCTTTTTTTCTTTCTACAGTTATTACTTATTTTTAATTGCATATATCTTCAGAAACAACACAAGTTAATCAAGCAATTTGATAAATGGATTCAAATAACACACATTATGGCTAAAATATCTTGTATCAGTGCAATATATTGACAGTATAAGAAAAAGTATCATATTTCAACACGGTCACGTATAACAGACTTGAAAGAGGCGCCCAACACGGTAACAGCTGTTTTATTTTCATCAATCAAACTTGTTTTTATCATGGAGAACCTATTTGGTGTAACGTGCAATCATTGTTTTACCTTTTTCTTTGTTCTGGAATCTGGATCAAGCTAAATTTCCACTGCAAATTCCTCACTGTTTTCAAAAATCAAGCGGCAAATGTGCGCATGCTCAGACTTTTCATAGTATGCAGCGGTAAAACCCGAGTACTGCTGAACGTTACACTAATCAAATCGTGAAAAACGATTATGAAATCCAAGTGATAAATGATGACAAAATTTTAATGATATATTAAACAATAAATATTCATATAAAATACATATATTAGAACATTAAAATTGGATTTGTAATATTTTTCTTTGACATCTTGATGCAAATTATGTCTGCGGGAAAAAAGGGAGAGTTTTTTTTTAAATCGAAAAAATCGTAAATATATTCTAGTGAAGGTGAATGATCGATATCATATCCAGGAATACTCATTATGACATGCCCCAAAAATTCGTCCCATAAAACCAGATTTTTACAATGTATTCACTACGTTCTTATAATGTCGACACGACGTAACAAAATGTTACGTCGGATTATGACAGTTATAAGCACGTTGTCACAACGTAATAAAATGTTACGTCCTGACAAGGTACTAAATTTACGTGAATCCGACGTAATTTTATAACGTTGTCTGTACGTCTGCATCCAACGTTGGATTTTTACGTTCCCACAACGTTGGTACGACGTAAACTCACGACATGACGTTCAGACGACCATTAACCGACGTCGGGAGTACGTCGTGTGTTTTCTGGGTAGGTGTGTCTTTTTCGACCAATGAAAATGAGTCTTCCACGATTTTGGAAGTTTATCGTGAGGTTAAGGGATGTAACTCATTTTATTTACGAAGAAATCGTCAGTCAAAAGCATTCATAAACTTTTTTGATTGGCTTATTGATAGGTCGTCAACTCATTTGCATATCATTATAAATTCATAACTTCTAGTTCACTCACATGTGACCTCAAAGCGGGTTTCGTTAGATCTCCCACGCGATATATTAGAAAACGGGAGCGATGAGAGATCGGTTTTTAATTAGATTGGACTTTCCTAACACGTCTAATAATAGTAAATGAACGATTGTTGACATTAAGTAAAACACTGAATAATGATATGATTCTGATAGGTTCAAATTTCATACCACTAGTAGAATGTTGTAAAATTAAACCTGCAGTTATTGATTCTACGATCATCAAAGTGTTTTTATGAAGTTTAGAACTGGTGCATCAGAAAGGGGAAGGGGATACTGGAAAATAAATAATTCTATATTAGAAGATAATGACTACATACAATTAGTTAATAAAGAAATGGAAAGCTGCTTTATGGGAAATCGTAATTTAAAAAATCTTGGTTTAGCATGGGATATATTTAAAATAAAGGTAAGGGGGGGGGGGGGGGGGGGCAACTATGGCTTATTGTAAATCTAAAGCAAAATTTACAAGAGAAGACTTACGAACTCTTGAAAAAAAAATTGGAAATAAAATTGAAAATTAGAGATGAACAAGAATCTGAGAATAACGTTTTAGATAAAGATATTGAAGAACTTGAAAATAATATTGCCCAAATTTATGAACAAAAGGCTAAAGGGGCTCATACGAAAGCATTGAAAATATCCCAGATTTTTATAAAGATATTATTAAATGTTGGAAATTAACTGGTGGAGGTCTAACAAAAAACCAGAAACATTTACAGATATAAGAAAACAAATATTATGGAACAATAAATTTATCAAATTTGAAAATAAAGCTATATTTAAAAAAAAATGCATTAAAAGCGATCTTATTTATGTAAATGATATTATAGGTGAAAAAAAGCTGTATTTCTCAAGACATCATTTTAAATAAACTAAAAAATAAATCAAACTGGATAGCTGAAATTAATTTAGTAAAGAAATCTTTACCAAAAGACTGGGCAGCAATTTTAAAATCGGAAAATTCAATAAAAAGTATCGTTAATATAAAAAGAAACCAATTTATATTGGATGGTTTACCTATAATATTAGAAGCAGTAACAAATAAACTTTTATATAAATCTCTGATAAATAAAAAAAATGAACCAGCTATTGCACTCCAAAAATGGCTGCGTATATTAGATATAGATGATGTGTTATATCAAAACTATCTATATAAATTTTTATTCAGATACTTAAAAGAAAATAAACTTAGAATTTTTAGATGGAAATTACTACAACATATTCTACCTACATAGAAACTTTTATGCAGGTGGAAAATTGTAAACAATAGTTCTTGTAATTGTTGTACACAAGAAGAAGATTATGATCACTTCTTTATACTGTGTACGTATTTAACACTTTTTTGGAATAGAATAAATGAAGTTTTAAAGAACAGTAAAATAACTTTTAAGATAAAACAAAGACACTTAGTATTTGGATATAAAACTTCTCAGGAAGAATATTTTGAATTAAACTATTTTTAACAATTGTGGGTTTTCAATTTACAAAGCCTACTACGTATCTGAACAATGATGTTTTGCATTTGCGCCGATCTGCATTTCATTTGCGCCGATTTTTTCTTTCATTTGCGCCGATTTGTTTACAGGTAAATTACAGGTGAATAGATATAAGAAGATGTGGTATGAGTGCAAATGAGAGAACTCTCCATCCAAGTCATGTTATTTTTCATTTATCATTTTAGATCTCTTCCATTAGCCATTTGTACAAATGTAATGAATTGTCAATCATATCATGTATATAACTGTTGTCCCCTGCTCAATACGGGGAGATGGAAGAAGGCCTACAAGATACACCCCAAGACTTTTCTTGACAGTACCCCTCTGTCTTTCGGACATCTGCCACATGTTTATGCTCGATCAGTGTTTTGACAATAGAATCCGTGGTGACTCTTGGTTAACATGATTTGTGGTACGTTTGTAAGATATGTTCTTATGTTTCAGGACACTAACCTTCCTATATGTATGGCTCGCGATGATTAAAGAATTGACTCCTCGGCTCGTTGCAGTGTGTAATATGTCCATCATGGTCCGAGACCACAAATATAGTTACTAGTGTTGACAGTGGGTTACTTGCCATTAATTTTTATACCTCTTCCAAATTTATTTCTCCATGTTTAATGCCTCATATTGCAAGAAGGGGGGTGAAATTACACTGTTAAAAAATTTGGGTTCAGAATTTTAAAGAAAGTAGTGATTTGGTCCAGCTGAAAAAGGTTGAAAATTTGCACTTCGGAAGCTGTCAAAAGATTTCAAGACGCCCTAAACATAAAATTGTCCATATTTTGAGTTAGAGCCGATGAAGTTTTCTATAATTTTGATATAGTTTGTCCCAAAAGTAGTACAACACACTGTAAACATTTCATTGAGAAAGCGCAGGTGGGATTTTTTTTTTATTTTCATTTATCTTCTAAAAGAAATGCACTACGAAATAATTGTGGCCTCGGACCTCATGTTACAACGAAGCTCCAAAACAATATGAATCAAAATTAACTTAAACATAAATGAACAACAATTATAACCAGATTTTATCAATAATAGTACACTGTACACAGTCAGGATCCTACTTCGTCAAAATTATCTCCCCATTACGCCAGTTCATTTTCACAATCGTAAAAATGGAAGCCATTGTAGCGATGACGCGCTACCAATTTTGCTCTTGGAAACCGATAAATTTATCCACATTGCACCAATACGATCCTTATATGTCAGATATATTTTAAAAGACAAATGTATCAACTAGCTAATGAGCATCAGTTAATGATCTTGTCTGCATTGATTCAACTTAAAACTATTGTCTGATCGGTTGTTAGGTGGAATTTTCGAAAAATCATAAACATTTAAAAAAAATCTAATTAAATATTTCGTGGAAGGGCAGACTAGATTTTTTTAGTGGTTGAAGACTATAAACCCTAGTTATCACACACAAAAAAATTAGAATTTTTCGAAGATATGCATTTTCATCATCCAACTTCAGTCAGGATCCTACTTCGTCAAAATTATCTCCCCATTACGCCAGTTCATTTTCACAATCGTAAAAATGGAAGCCATTGTAGCGATGACGCGCTACCAATTTTGCTCTTGGAAACCGATAAATTTATCCACATTGCACCAATACGATCCTTATATGTCAGATATATTTTAAAAGACAAATGTATCAACTAGCTAATGAGCATCAGTTAATGATCTTGTCTGCATTGATTCAACTTAAAACTATTGTCTGATCGGTTGTTAGGTGGAATTTTCGAAAAATCATAAACATTTAAAAAAAATCTAATTAAATATTTCGTGGAAGGGCAGACTAGATTTTTTTAGTGGTTGAAGACTATAAACCCTAGTTATCACACACAAAAAAATTAGAATTTTTCGAAGATATGCATTTTCATCATCCAACTTGTAAGACTGTCGTCAAGTACTTTCAGTAAAAAAATAGCTATTCGAACACACCTTCCCTGTTTGTGTGACTCATTAGATAGGTATTTCACTTGACCCATATATTTCATCTTTTAGTACTGTTATTTTTTTATGTTATAAAGTCAACCTGTAGCTTTAATTTATAAAAATGATAGAATCTGAAGCGAGACGATGTATGAAATATTCTTACTTTGAACGATATCAAGACAAAATACTCAACTCAAACACGCCCTAACATAAAAAGGTGCACTCGATTTTCTCTTTTCGATACAATTGTTACCTATTTTTTGGAATTTTTTCTTCAGTCACATAATGGAAGGGCAGACACGAAAATTACTGAACTAATAGATTGATATCTTTTCCGTCCGTGGTAATTTTTTCAAAAAAATCGGAGGTTATGCATTTTTGTCATCCAACTTGAAAGATACCCATGTCGTCGACTTGATATCTAATTGTTCTGCTTAACTATGTACTAGATAAATTGAAAACTTATGCAAATGGTGTTTTTGAAATAAAACACCTCGTAATTGAGAAGAAAATTGCAGTTTTGTTTGTTTCTATTAACTTTTTAAAAATTTGTCACTAAAGTAAACAATACAGTAAACATTTATCGCCTTCTCTAATAGAGAGCTTCGATTCTTTTGTTCTATTTCAACCTGGTTTCCGACTGACTTGTAAGACTGTCGTCAAGTACTTTCAGTAAAAAAATAGCTATTCGAACACACCTTCCCTGTTTGTGTGACTCATTAGATAGGTATTTCACTTGACCCATATATTTCATCTTTTAGTACTGTTATTTTTTTATGTTATAAAGTCAACCTGTAGCTTTAATTTATAAAAATGATAGAATCTGAAGCGAGACGATGTATGAAATATTCTTACTTTGAACGATATCAAGACAAAATACTCAACTCAAACACGCCCTAACATAAAAAGGTGCACTCGATTTTCTCTTTTCGATACAATTGTTACCTATTTTTTGGAATTTTTTCTTCAGTCACATAATGGAAGGGCAGACACGAAAATTACTGAACTAATAGATTGATATCTTTTCCGTCCGTGGTAATTTTTTCAAAAAAATCGGAGGTTATGCATTTTTGTCATCCAACTTGAAAGATACCCATGTCGTCGACTTGATATCTAATTGTTCTGCTTAACTATGTACTAGATAAATTGAAAACTTATGCAAATGGTGTTTTTGAAATAAAACACCTCGTAATTGAGAAGAAAATTGCAGTTTTGTTTGTTTCTATTAACTTTTTAAAAATTTGTCACTAAAGTAAACAATACAGTAAACATTTATCGCCTTCTCTAATAGAGAGCTTCGATTCTTTTGTTCTATTTCAACCTGGTTTCCGACTGTACAGTACATGTACAAGTATTAACTTACCTGTAAATTTAATTATGAGCAAATATAAAATCGGCGCAAATGAAAAAATGAAATCGGCGCAAATGAAAGAATGAAAAATTTCAAAATCGGCGCAAATGTCATACGCCCCTGATCAAAAGTCAAAAAATGTTAACGTTTTCTCAATTTTTCTCAATGAGTTCAATAGAAGAGTATGTTTGAAAATTAAAAGTAATGTTTTAGCAACTATTAGAAAACATATGAATATAGTCATATTAAGTGATTAAGTGATATAATTTAATATATATATGATGTAAAAAAATGTAATATGTATTTTTACAACTAATCACTACCCTGAGTGATTAGTGGATTGTAACAGGGAACATCAGGAGGAGCTTGGGTATTAATATATTTTTACTGTACGTTAAGGCATCAAATCGAAAAATAAAAATTAAGAATGATTGTTCAGAATAGTACGTTCAATAATTTCATTTCATTGAATGTCTGCAGATGAAATTATTGAACGTACAATTTTGGACAAACATCCTTAATTTTCAATCAGCTATTGCAGTTTTTATAAAACATTGGCTTTCAAAAATTCGGCTTTTGATCGTTTCTGATTAATGAAAATCCACAAATGCGCTTCGGAGTCCTGTTGTTTCCAACGAGTTGTTTTTATTTTTTATTGATTGCATGACAATCTTGCGGTATATCATTAATATTTATTTTTTAAGTATTGGTACGGAATCAAAACTTAATCCATGGTGCCGCAAATGAACATTGCAGTGGCGGATCCAGGGGGGGGGGGGGGGGGTTGGAACCCCCTTTTTTTCGCCGATCAATGCATTTGAATGGGAGCATATAATTGGACCCCCCCCTTTACTCTGTGTTGGGACCCCCCTTTTTAAATGGCTGGATCCGCCACTGCATTGTGTTAACCTAGAAAGTATGAATGTTGTTGGTATATTTTTTTCACTGATACATGCGTTGAATCAAATACTAGTAGTTTGTAGCCAGGATAATATTACAAGGTAGAACTAAATGTACTGCGGCAACTATCACTTAAGAATTGAATGCTTCTTTTGTAACTTTATTGGGGGGTAAAAGCGTTGACCGAAGTACATTTTTTTATGAAGCGCTTCCTCTAAAAATGTGCGCACGGTCAACGCTTTTACAACCTTATGAAGTTACACAAAAAAAAGCATTCAATACTTATAATTACATTTTTTAGCTTGGATCATGAATATACGATTTACATCAAGTTTTTATTTAATTTACCTGTGCACTTTATAATGGGACCTCGTGTCATCATGAATGATAAGTTTTAAGGATTAACATGTGATGTGCAGTTAGCCAATCGGAATAACGTATTATAATGAAACATACATCTAATGTAATTATATACATATGCACGTTGAAAATAATAATGTTGATATTGTATGAATGTATTCAGATTTAAGCACGCTGAGTTGAAGCATAAAGTTCTATCTTTTAAATATTATGATTGCTACAAGCTATGTATGAATATTGTTGACTAAAGTCCTTTTGCTAAAGTTAAAAAAAAAAACCCATTATCATCAGTATATAGCAAACAATGTAAACTGCTGACCCCTTTAATATTCTTTAGAAAGAAGTTTTAGAATCCATACAATGAAGGAATATTTGACTCGTGTGGAAGTTTTGACTCTAAATATGCCTCCTGAAGTAGTGGAAAGATGATCCCAAATTTTAAAGCCTGTGCCAGTTTGTGATCATAGACTTTGCAATGTGAAAATGCAGATAAGCTTCGGATAAGGCTGATCTATAGTTATAGTTATAGATTTTAATTTTTCTTGAAAGGGTTGAAATATCCCCAAATTTCAGTAATATATAAGAGAATAGGTTTAATTGTATGCTCAATTACATGAAGGATTTTTTTAAAAACTTGTATTCAGTGACAGAAAGTCCTTGCGTAGCTTAGATAGTCTTTTAACGCCTTACTATACAATTCTCTCTATGTGAATGAAAAATATCCAGATGCAATAAAAATTATTCCTAAATATTTACAACGTTGAGCACAATCAATAAGTATGTTATTAAAATAAAAATCATGTTTTATATGTCTCACTCTGTCTGCCTTGTTAAGGGAGCTACCATTTAATTTTTTTTAGTTGTAATCTCTGTCCTGCATGCCTTTTTATTTTTCACTCTATTCGGTCGTACCTTTTTTTTATTAGTTTATCCTGACTTTTTTTACCTAAATTGTCATCCTGCCTTTTTTTTTTGCAAAGTGTCTCATCCTGCCTTTTTTTTTTTTGCAAAGTGTCTCATCCTGCCTTTTTTTTTTTTGCAAAGTGTCTCATCCTGCCTTTTTTTTAATCAAAACTCCTGTCCTGCCTATTTTTTTCAAATTTCATCCTAGCCTCCCATAAAAATCAAATGGTAACTCCCTAAATACAAGCACCTTGGTTTTAATGAGATTAATTTTCAAACATGCACCAATCTTAACAATAAGTACTTATTACACCAAGTTAACTCTGAAGTCCTTTTCCCGAAGTTGAAAAAAATGACAATATCATCAGCACACATAGTAAAGAATTATGGACTTGTTGTGAATTTACAACAGCTACATGTACATGTATCAGGGGATCTTTTAAAACAACCAGGAAGTTCTTTTATGAAAATTTTGAACAAAATTTGACTCAAACTGTCTCCTTGTTTAACACCAACTTTAGTTCAAAAGAGATCTGTTACCCTATTCTTCAACTATGTCCAATAGCTGAAGTTTTATCCCTGGGTGAATGCCAGCATCTAAGATTCAAAAGCCTTTTGGAAATCAACAAAGCAGGCATACACTCTACCTTCTTTTGTATTAGAATACAATAGTTTTTTTTTAGAACGAACATGTGGTCAGATGGTCCTGTTTATTTTTTTTGGTCAATCCAATTTGACTATCATCAATGATATGATATTCATCTAAGAATTTACAAAGACGTGTATCAAGTATCTTATTAAAACGCTTCCCAAATGAATCAGTAATTGTAATTCTTTGATAGTTATTAAGATCGGATGCATCGTTCCCTTTATAAATTGGGAATAAAAAAACCTGTGGTCCAGGGCTCATGATATTTTCAATAAGAAAGACAAAGATGTATAGCGGATAGCATGGTACCAATAGGCGTATTCAGAATTTTCTATAACAATAAGTAATAATTATACATGAACTTCGACATTGCACCGTTAGCTTATAATCAGCTTGACTACCAAATGACAATACGACTTTTCAAAATCCAGGCTAAGAATAAGGCGTATGTTCTTTAATTTGAATATGGTCCAGTCTCGATAACGACCCCCATAACATTATTTTGATTCCTTGCTCTTCCGACTTAAAGTATCAAATTAGATTGTAAATTTTTCTTTTAAATTCCACTTAGTAGGTATAATAGTTTTTAAAATTTTTATCTTTTCAATAGATGCAAAATCTAAGGAAAACAAATAAGGAAACTGTTATTTCATGTAATGTAAAATTTGTTAAAAACGCCTTTTTTATTCGTAACTAAAAATGATCATAACCAGAGCTGTTTTTCTTGTATTATTAAATTGTACCACAATGTTTCATACCATAAGTAGAAGGTTGGGATATATGTTGTGGGTTATGGGGCAAACATTCTAGGACTTAAGGGCCAAAACGTCCAGAATGGTTATTGAATAACCTAAAACCAATGCTTTATGATATCTTCTTTGAAAATTAGAGTTATCTTTCTTTGTTCAGAATAGTAGTTTAATCAACTTAAATCAATGCTATTTATACAATATACAATACAATATTCACTTTACTACCAACTGATAAATTAAAGCAATTTTTCTCATTTCTGAAATTAAAAAGAAAATTTCTTCAAATATTTTTTTTTTGAAAGGATTTTAAATATTCAACTGCATAGTGAATTGCTCCAAAGCAAAACAAATATTTTAAGTTCATTAGACCACATTCATTTTGTGTCAGAAACCTAAGCTTAGTCAACTATTTAATCACAATCCTAATTCAGAGCTGTTTCCAGCTTGAATGTTGTGTCCATACTAGCCCCAACCGTTCAGGGTTCGACCTTTGCAGTCGTATAAAACTGCGCCCTGTGGAGCATCTGGTCCATTCATTTGTTTATTTCTTAATTTGTGTGAAATAACATTGTTACAGTAAATGATAATTACTACACTTTCATACCACAACAAATATTGTATTGGTACATGTATCACTTATATTTGTATCCATATAACATACAAAAAATAAAAAGGAATAACTTTGCATTACCTTTTGAATACTATGACTTTTTAGATATTTAGACATATTAAGACTAATTAAGTAGATGTTGATAATATTGGCTTGACATGCTTGAAATTCTATCAGATTACTTTTGGAGCAGTTAATAGTCTTTGAAGCATGCTCACAAAAGTTCTTTTGATGAAATCATTTTCATATTAGTCAAAGTTTTCTTTACTTCGACCAGCTTTGGAGGAGATATAATCAAAGAATTGATATAAATCAACACATAAGTTTACTTCCTAGCTCATCTATCCCCAAGCATCATGTCAGGTATTGTCATTACTAAAAACCAATAAATGTATTCTAATCTGAGGAACAATTGAACATTTTAACAAAATTTTAACTAATGATACCGAGGATCCACCACAAAGTAATATTAATAGAACCATACCAATAGTAAGCAAATACATATAAAAAAAGAGGTGGTATGATTGCCAATGAGACAATTCTCCACAAGAGACCAAATCGACACAGAAATTAACAACTACATGTCACTGTACGGGGATAAACCAGCAAAGTCAATACTGCATAATCAGCTATAAAAGGCCCCGAAATGACAATGTAAATAATGCAAGCAAGAAAACTAATGGCCTTATTTTTTATCAAAAATATAAACAAAAAACTAATATGTAACACATAAACAAACGACAACCACTGAATTACAGGCTCCTTATATCATGTTCTCAAAACTGTATCATGTCCCATTTAGAAAAAAAACACGTGAAAAAAGAACCTAGCTATCATGTGTTGCTCTCCTAGCTACAAAATGTATCCAAAATCAAAGATGTAGAACATATTATATCATAATAATTTGGTAACTAATGTAATTACTGTCTCCTACATGCCTTGGACATAATTTTTTTTAATAAATAACACTCCTAATGCTAAGATTTGTTGTCATCGTGCAACACAGTTAATAACACCATATAGGAAAAACATAGAACTCCTTTTGTCATAAGACACTGTCAAAAATCCAAACATACTATCCACACTCATCTGTGTCCACACTTGTTGTTGTATTAAAATGAATTCTCCACTTGTAGTTTACATTGATAATGAATTGAAAAGCTTAGAACTATTTGCCTCTTGGTTAATTTTATACATTATATTTTATGCAACAGTGACTGGTCATTTCATTAAGTGTTTTTCTCTCGACTCGTTCCAAGTTTCTTCCGTTTTGCACTTTACATGTACCCCTCTCTTCACTGTGAGCCCTTTTTAAGTTTTTATCATTTGGTGAAATCAACTTCACAAATATATCATAAAATATTCATATAATAAAATATAAGTCTAAAACTCTTGACTTGCCTTAAGCTTATTCGGTCATTTCATTAAGAGTTGCGACCATCCTGAATATTTTTGTTGTTTTAGTTACGACCATCATGTTCGAATTATTGAATGACTATTTTACAAAAATTAGAATGTTTTTATGTATCCAATTTTGTTTCAATATCAACGCACTGACCATGAGTATGTATGAGACAAGTGGTTTGGCTCAAATAAATCTTTTACTAAACAAAAGCAGAAAAGAAAAGTTTATCCCTAGAGTTGTCTCCCATTTTCGGATGGTCGTAACTTAAGTTACGACCATCCGCTTACCACCAATGATTACTGGGACTTTATGGTACAAACGAATTTCAAAGGCAGTGTGGCTAAAATGTACAGATGAAGTTGTTGTTTTTAATGGTGCAGACGAAGGTGTTGTTTTTAATGATGCAGTCGAAGTTGTTGTGATGTTATGGTACAAAAGAAGATGTTGTTTTTTAATGGTGTAGGCGAAGTTGTTGTGAGTGTATGGTACAAAAGAAGTTGTAGTGACTGTAGGGCATGGTACAAACGAAGTTAGTGTGGCTTAATAAGACTTATTAAATTGCTGTCGTGTTTTGGTACAAACGAAAAGTTGTTGTGACTTTATGGTTCGGACGAAGTTGTTGTGACTTTATGGTTCAGACGAAGTTGTTGTGATTTTATGGTTCAGACGAAATTATTGACTGTATAGTGCAGTCAAAGTTGTAACTTTATGGTACAGTAAAATTTGTTGTAACTTTATTGTACAGGCGAAGTTTATAAGGCGTTATTACACAGACCAAGTTGATATGGCTTTATAAAACAGACAAAGTTGATATGGATTTATGATATGATACAATCAAAGTTGTTGTGACTCTATGATACAGACCAAGTTGATATGGCTTTATGATATAGACCTTTATGACACAGTTACAGTTAAAGCTGTTTTGGTTTTATGATACAGACGAAGTTGTTGTAACTTTATGGTATAGACCAAGTTTATATGGTTTTATGATACAGACGAAGTTGTTGTGACTTTATGGTATAGACCAAATTGATATGGCTTTATGATACAGACGAAGTTGTTGTGACTTTATGGTATAGACCAAGTTTATATGGCTTTATGATACAGACGAAGTTGTTGTGACTTTATGGTATAGACCAAGTTCATATGACTTTATGATACAGACAAAGTTGTTGTGACTTTATGGTATAGACCAAATTGATATAGCTTTATGATATAGACCAAGTTGATATGGCTTGATGATAAAAACCAAGTTGATATGGCTTTATGATATTGACCTTGTTCATGTTGTTGATATGGCTTTATGATACAGACGAAGTTGTTGTAACTTTATGGTATAAACCAAGTTGATATGGCTTTATGATATAGACCAAGTTGATATGGCTTGATAATAGCTGTACAGTAGTTATTGTGGCTTTAAGGTACAGTTAAAGTTGTTGTGACTTTATAGCATGATTCAGACCAAGTTGGTATAGGTTTATGAGTTTGAACAGCGGTATAATACTGTTGCCTTTATTTATGATACAGACGAAGTTGTGACCTTATGATATAGACCAAGTTGATATGGCTTTATGATACGGGTACAGTTAAAGCTTTTTTGGCTTTTCGGTACAGACGTTGTAGTTGTGGTTTTAAGGTACAGTTAAAGTTGTTGTGACTTTATGGCATGACACAGACCAAGTTGGTATAGGTTTATGATACAGTCGAAGCTGTTTTGACTTTATGATATAAACCAAGTAAATATGGCTTTGTGATACAGGTACACTTAAAGCTGTTTTGGCATAAATAAATGTGTTTTTACTTGGGATGCATACGAAGCTATTGTGACTTTGTGGTACAGACAAATTTATTTTGCTTTACTTAACAGTCGAAATTGATGAAATTTTATTTTACAGACGAAGTTGAGGTCTTAAGGTACACATGGAATTGTTGTAGTTTTATAAAACAGCCGAAGGTTGAGATTTACTCAAAAAATGCATAATTAATAAAGGAGTCTTCGATTAGACGATTAGATCTGTAGACCATCATAAGACATGTCTTAGTCATTAGACAGCATTAGTTTAAACATATTTATTTATAGTGGATTGGGAAACAAGTTATTGCAACTTATATTAATCCCTTCTACTTTGCGGGTGTGAGTGCTGCCTTGAAGCGGCATTAGCTTGTCTTTTACGAAATATACAAGAATTTATTTTTATCGGCAAGACATATTGCTCTCTCTTAACACGGGTCAGCCATTTATCGTCCCCTTCCGTGCAGGCGATTTGGTGTCACAATATCTCAGTATCATGGGTTCGAAATTTGACACTTTAAGCCCTCGGGCTCCGTAGATATCGTAAATGAATTTATTTGGAAATCCTTCCGATACCATTCTTTAATATACATTGCCTTAATGTCATTGAATTTGATGGTCATTGCATGACGAGGGAAGGTTTCACCGTCATATAAGCGGTCTGCGGTAGATTTTCTCTAAATATTTTAAATATCAAAATGGTACTTTGAGCCCTCCGTAAACAAAGAAGACACGAAGTTTATCCGAATTCCCTTTGTTCTCGACTGTTTTCGAGATATTAACCATCTGTCTGCATAATATGAGGAAGATTAAGAAATCAAAGGGATCTAGGCATTGCTCAGTGCCCTTTGCATTGGCCTGATATTTTTGCGATTTTTAGCTGAAAAGTGACAATTAAAGCCCTCCGTAGATATCGTATATAAATTTATTTAGAGAAATTCTTTTGATACCATCGGTACATGCTGTATAAGGGATGGAAACGAGTACTCCAGTTCTCGCTTGAAAGGCCGAGTAATCGAGTACAATGTTTGTTCTCGGATACTCGTTTACCGTTCACAAATCTAGAGACATTTTCCCTTTCAGCTGAGTTTGTGGATCAATACATATTACTGACCAAGAACAAAACTAAAGTGTCCTGCACTAAACCCTACATAACTTATTAGAAACTTTTTTAGCAGTGTTTGTAAACAGATCAACAATTTCATGGAGCAATAACTCATTAGCCGTAAACTTCCTTGTAATTGCTAACCAAGAGCTGCTTGTACACGTGATTGGTATGAGATGTACATTTAATGGGATAAGTGTTTATTTTAAACGTTATTATTCTTTAATCTATAATGAGATATCGTTATGTAATAAATGCATTCGAAGTTCGATACTTCGTTGACAAATTATGGGACAAGTCTTTATATCAAAATTACTACCTTCACGGGAACAGATGATACAGATTGGCTATTAATTCGGACTTTACTTTTAGGATATCGAATGATTGTATAGGCAAGTTTCGAATGTTACATGTTCATTCGTATTGTGTCCGTGCAAAGGTAGGATACCTTTTAAAACTAACTTTTAGCTTTTAAAACTATTTTAAAGGTAACAGAATTGTGTCTGCTGTCAGAAGCGAAATTGTAAAGTAAATGAAAGGGATTTCAAGATGAATTGAAATACAGATATCTCTGATCATTTCCTGAGTATTATTTTGTTGCTTCATAATTAATAGAATTTTTACGAATGATCTAATTTCATTTATGGCAAGAAATATTTCCAAACAAAAAACTCCCTTTTTTATTTCAGATTTTATATTTTGAGATCTTAGTCTGATATCTAGTTGGAAAAATGTGTTTTCCCTTTTTAACAGCTACATACTTTTTTTTGGGATTAAAATCCACATTGATAGAAGACATTTCTTCCAATTTACTAACTGCCATAAATATAAAAAAAGAAAATGTGGTATGATTGTCAATGAGACAAATCACCACAAAAGACCAAAATGACACAGAAATCAAACGACAAATTATGGAACAAGTTTAATATAAAAATTACTACCTACAAAGGAGAGCAGATAACAAAGATTGGCTATTAATTCAGACTGTGCGTTTAAGATATCGAATGATTTTATAATCAAATTTCGGACTTAATATATCATGAACAAACAAAAATTGTGTGGAATAAACTAAGTAAGTCGTTTATGTACTTTGCGTATAATATATACAATGGCGAAGCCCATACGAGGTGAAAAGTAACGTCACAAACATGTGAACGTAAATACGGGAAACGTAACGTTATAACTTCGAACTATTCTCAACATACTGGGGCCCGCAAAGTGTATTTATGTACAAAACAATAGAATATTACTTTAAATGTTCATCAATAAAGAAAAGAAATTTAATTTTACACTTGCATTAATTACTGTCTTCATAACACAAAAGTAGGAATTTGAATTAAACTTTAATGAGTCCATGATTTTATTATTTCCTTTGCACGAATTGATGCCTTCCGCAAGGGCAATGTTCTTGTCGGTATTTCAGACTATTTCTTCGTTGTTTGTTTCTTCCATATATTCATCAGATGGTGTTACTTCGTTTATTTCTAGAGGATAGAGTTTGACGAACGGACGTGAAGTTCGGCCACTGTTCGTTCTGATTATCGACAACGCACTAAACCATCGTTACCAGTAACAACTTCTTCCACTACTGCTTTTTTCCATTTAAATTCGCGTTTTATCGTCATGCACTTGAACTACATCTCCTACTTTAATGTTAATCTTATTGCCGCCAGTCTTTTTATGAAATTCTCGAAGTGAAGTTAAGTACACAAATTTCCAACGGTTCCAAAAATGTTCAATAAGTGTAGATAATCTTTGAGCACGCTTTGAAATATCTGAAGCAGTCAATGTATATGTTTCGTTAATGTTGTCAATTTCGGTACGTGGATACGGTAATGTTTTAACTCGGCGTCCATACAACAGGTGCGCGGTTGTTAACGGTTCACACTTAATGAAACTTGCGGCGATTAATGTATTTTCGCTATCATCAATTACGGCATTTACTGACGTTTGCTTATCATTAGTAAATGTATTTTCATGGCAAAGGCTTGTGTGGTGCTTTTTATTGCACTGGCGGCAGCGAAATTTCTATTTACAATCTACGGAACGGTGTGATCCTAAGCAATTAAAACATAACTTCTTTTCTTAGACGATTGATAGGCGTGTGTCGTTATCTGTAACATTTGGGCATTTTGCAGGGTCCTGTAAATTCTAGCAGAATATGCAAGGTTTTTGTCGAATATTTTGTGTTTGTCTCTCACGGTTATCGAATGTAACTACTTTACTCGGTTCACCTTTTATATTAGCGCTTGTCAAAAAACGATGCGGTCATTGCAGTAGGCTGCTTTGAATCCATAATCGACGACGAGCGTTGTCCAGCTTCAATTATAGTGATTTCTTTCAAAATTCATCGTCTCAAATCAATCAATTCCCAATTATCGGAACCGTTTTCACGAGCTAAGTGTTGTCGTATTTCTGACGGAAGCTTGTTCAGTATTATCGGAATAAGTAATGCACCATACGATTCTCCGGAGCGGCCTAACGATTCAAGACCTCTTATATATACCTCTAACTTGTCGTAATAACCACGTATATTGAGTAGGTTGTTTTGTGGTGCTCTAAGTTCTTTCATTTATGGGTAGACTTTACATAGATAAATTCAGCCGTATAAGAAAAGCAAAATGAGAATGTTAAATTTGATGTATGCCTTTTTGTGCTACTTTGTTACATTTGTTGTTTATGTAGTGATATTAAGATGATAACACAATATTGACTGTTGTACCCCTATTTTTGACATTTTTACTCTTTGAGTATGTTTGTTTTGTTCATGCATCGTTGACAATGTAATGGAATTTGATGCGACTGTCATACAAGTGAGAGGTTTAGCTAGCTATAAAACCAGGTTCAATCCACCATTTTCTACATTAGAAAATGCCTGTACCAAGTCAGGAATATGACAGTTGTTATCCATTCGTTTGATGTGTTTGGACTTTTGATTTTGCCTTTTGATTTTTGATTTTCCTTTTTGAATTTTCCTCGGAGTTCAGTATTTTTGTGTTTTTACTTTTTTCTAGCATAGCTTGCAAATACGCATTTGTAATCTTTTGCAATTGTCCGAAGCGCTCCTTTAAAAGTTTAATAGCTTCCATGTAATTTGAGTATGTGAGCGGTAACCCGTCAATAGTTCTTGTAGCATCATTAACAAGCTGGGATTTTAAATAGCCTAAATTTCTGTACGTCTGTGAGTGTTACATTGTAATGGACGGAAGATTCAAAAGAGTCCCGAAATGTTTGCCAAGTCAGAATTTCTCCGTTAAACATGGGTAGTGTAAGTTTCGGCAAATGGGGATTTTGGTTGCTAGGTTGCTGAACGGGATCCATTTGTGTTGTGTACGGAACAAAACAGTGTTGATTAATGTTTTCAAAAGTATGAGAAGGTAATGCGTGATCATGCTGTGGGATATCATTGTCAGTACATACTTTGTTTGCGAATGTTTTCCGTAACTGTCGTATTTTAGTGTTCAAAAAGAATGTGTACTCATCTGCATTAAGAATTTCTTCCTCGATGTCCTCCTCCTTTAAAGAGTTCATAATATCTTCGTCCAATGCACTAATAGTTTTCTGTTTTTGAATTAATGTTTCTAAAAGTTCAGCACTTTCTTCATTGTCCAAGTTTGAATCATCTTCCGTTTTCCGTAAAAGTCTCTTTACTGCACTTTTGTGACCGGCTCTGACTACTTTTAGCTTGCTGTCCATCTTATCCTGGTCACGGCACCATATATGTGTGGAATAAACTAAGTTAGTCGTATATGTACTTTGCGTGGTGTTTACTTTGCGTATAATATTTACAATGGCGAAGCCCATACAAGGTTAAAAGTAACGTCACAAACATGTGAACGTAAATACGGGAAACGTAACGTTATAACTTCAAACTATTCTCAACAAAAATAATTGCCATCATGAAAGATTGTTTTTATTTACGGTAGTTAGTTATTCTAGATCTTGTTCAAAGAGGAGCGGTACACATAACCAAGGATCAAGTTATATGCTGTAGACGTATACAGTTTGAGGTCTGCAATTATAGGTATGATTTCGTTAAGATGTGAAGCGATTTCATCATATTATAATTTAGTTTAGACAATAACAAAAATACCGCCTCCCAACAAAAATCTATACTTTTAATTGACAATACTTCAGAGCTTTATCCGAGTACTCGAGTACTCGCCAGTATCATGACCGAGTACTCGAGTGTTAAATTTCATATCTTTTGACATCCATAATAACTAAAAAAAACTAATTTGTAATCAGTATCGTCATTGTTTTTCTATTGATTTGCTCGACCTTTTCATAAAAAAATGCATTTTCTTATTTTATCGTTCGTCGGTTTATCCACTGTGTCATAGCGTCATATCTAAAAAAAAAAAGTGAAAACAACACATTTTATAATTTCGTGCGTCCGAAGCGCTTTTCTGGATTTACCTTCATCAGGAACGCTCAAAGCCAGACATTTGAAATTATATACGTCCCGCTTTCTTGAAGATAAACATCTTAATGTATATAAATGACTACACTAATACATTATATTAAAAAAAAAAAGAAATTCAAAATGATAACTGTTACAATAAAAGCCGATGACGCTTCCGAAACTTTATTGGAATACCACACAATAAAAAATGTAGCCCAGCTAGTTTCAAAAATGCATAAATGGATCAAAGCCTTACCATGCCAATTACATTATAAAAATAAAGTAACAAGAAAACCGAACTCCAAGAAAAAATCAAATCGGAAGGTGTCTTATCATATGACAAAATCAAAAACTTAAGTTTACCAAACGAATCCCGACTTGTTAAAGGCATTTCTGTATGTAGTATATGGTGAATTCAACTTGGTTTTATAGCTAATCAAACCTCTGACTTGTATGTCAGCCGCATAATTAATATATATTGACACAAATAAAAATCATTTCTGTTATGTTTACCATTATAACATGACGTCCTTCAAACGCTTTTAATTCACATCCATGGTAAAATATGAATATATTACCTGGCTGTTCGGATTGTTCTCTCACGTCATCTATTTTTCATAAATGAGCCCTGACGTCATAGAACGATGACGTGAGAATATGAGCATTTTACGTGGAAAAAACACGCTTGTGAAACAGAAAATCATCACAACAAGGACACGTAAACAAACGATGCTAAAATGTGTTATAAGCCATATCATTAGCAAATTATCATTTAAATTCATCCAAAATTATCTAAATACGTTATTGTAAATAGTTTAAGCATGTCACTTATTCAGTTTGCTTCGTTTTTTTACGCCAATTCAATAGTGCGTTTATTTATGGGAACGGCAAATATTTGCCTCCACCTAGAGCGGTTCGATCCAAAAGAAATGCCGTATTTGTCTTATCAGAAGCTAAATAATTCATGGGGGCTTGAATATATATCGTGATTTTAACATGAGTTGTCCCCTTTATGTCGATGTCTTACCCCTCAATGTCGCTCAGAGTAAAATATTTGGCATAAAAGGCCAACTCGTGGTAAAATCACGATATATTTAACCCAATGCATTATTTCTTAATTATATTAACTAGAATAATTCTGTTGATTCTAATATTTCTAGTAGGTATTACATATCGAATAAATACAAATAATTACTTAAAATATTTAAAGTAAGCCACAATCATTAAGTATGACTAATTGTTTTCATTTTGAAATTGGATTCAAGTCTGGGTAATCGAAACAACTTGTATTTTCTCTTTGAACGACACATGTATCGTTCATGCTGTCATTTAGGTATATTTTATCAGGCATCATGTGCATGGCTAACTAGACGTGCAGCCACTGAATTACATATCAACCATTGATTACGAAAAAATAAACAACAATATATAAGCACTACTAACATATGATATCGAAATCAATTGTTGGGCTTCGATGAGTAGACTGCTTGTTAAATGACATAATAGGCGAGCTACCATCAATGTTTTTATTCAATACACCCTACAAATAAACGAATCAACAATTTATAATTTGCACGGATATTATGTTTACGGTCAGGTATGCCCGGTAGTCACTAATTTGTACAGTGGATAGTATCATTAGTCAAACTCAGAGTCCAAAAAAATGGACAATTATAAATTTTGCAAAACGGTGATTTCGTAAAATTACCGTTTCAGGTTCTTGAATGATACTTTTTTTTTAGCTAGCAAACAGTTTTGAATTTCTGCTCTCAAATAGTTGGATTATTGAATGAAAATTTCAAACAATTTGATAAAAACATTGAAAAGTCATTAACCCAAATAATCACGTGAGACCTTTAAAAAAACCTCACATCAGATCTTTACTTCTTTCCTGATATCTCCCTGGCTTCAGTTGGTTTTCGACTTACAAGGTTGAACATTCTTTTGGTATGTTCAAAATATATGTATATTATATAATTAAAACAATTTTATTTTTACATATTCTTTGCCCAATCGATTTTGTTTTTTCAATTTCAATTCGGAAAAACTTTTATTCTTTGTCCATGTATAGTTAGTTTTGTAAATCCTAAAGCAATTAGACAGATGTATTTTACGATACATAACATGTTATGACTTGATGATGAAACAAAATGTACTGTAAACTATTGTTTGAACAATACATTTCAATAAATGAAAAACAAAAGTACAATACTGTAGAGCACAGTTTAATGATCACATTATATATATCGTTAAGATTGTCTATGCATTAATAATTGTCTATAATGTAACATATTAGCAAAACTCCCTGGTCTTAAATAGTCATCATTGTTTCTACATAATCAATCGAACGTTGTGTTAGAAGGATGTAATGCGCGACTAACATCACTAAAGTACAACACCTACCTACACTTTTGTTATATTAAGGTGGTACCCAACACTTTCACTAAAATTTATTTGTCTCGTTTAATTTTCATAAAATTTTGACAAAGTATTTACTTTGACCCTTTAACAAAACTATAAAAATTTCAAAAATTTTGAACCAACTATTTTGTCAGAAAAATGACACTGGTTATATAGCAGTTTGACAAACACCAATTTTGATCATTGAGAAGCTTAATATTCCCTTTACAACACAACGTAATTAAAACTTTTAGCTGACTTTTCAGAGTTATCTCCCTGTAGTGTTAGGTACCACCTGAAAAGACGATACAAATGTACAAATGAATGCTTTTTAATGTAACATTTCGTTAAAAGACAAACTAAATGACAGCATTTTAACACTTTTTTATTTTTTTTATTTTCTTATCCAACATATATAATATACAACAGTACAGTTATCAAATAGCTAGTTCATCTATAAAAATGTAATACAATACAAATCATCAGAAAATGTATAGAACTTGTAAATAACGCGTTGTTGGGATTTTATAATGGTATCTTATTAAAAAGGGCACAAAAAAGAGTATAGAGAATTAATTAATAAAAAAAAGAAATAAAAGATGATTACGAATAAAAGCAAAAAAAAACAAAACAAATATATTAAATTTAAAAAAAAAGACCCCAAAAAACACCCCAACAAACCCAACAAAAATTAGTTTCATTTCTGTTAACTTTGTAGTTGCTAGTCCATTAAATTATCCTATAAAGCCTCTTCAGTTGGTAAATGTGCCAAGCTTGATTAAACTTAATTCTCCTTTAAAATGTCTTGTATTATATATATACTGTTTAATCCAGAGAAAAATATTGTTTTTAGGGTCACCTTTGTACATTCGTAATAAATTTTCAAACAAAAAAAAATATCTTGTGTAAAAGGTATACTAATACCATTCTGGAGAAACCACATTTCAGTTTGCTCAATACATAATAACAGTCTCAAAGTATATGTTCAATTGATTCCAGTTCAGTCTTCAATGATTAGTCCGTTTCTGTGTATGTTACATTTTAATGTTGTGTCGTTCTTTTCCTCTTACATTAAATGCGTTTCCCTCAGTTTTAGTTTGTTACCCCAATTTAGTTTTTTGTCCATAGATTTACGAGTTTTGAACAGCGGTATACTACTGTTGTCTTTATTTACAAAAAGTATAATATGGGTTTTGCACTATCCCTATTTTGTTTAAAAACTTATATAATTATTTGTTGCCAGAATTTTATGATTTATTCTATACTGAAGTATTTTTTGTTATAGCAAATTGTTGTTGAAAAATCTTTTTCCAGTTCTGATTTTCTAAAACTAAAATTGCGTCCCATCTTTTTAATCCTGAAGGAACAGTGTTATTTTTGTTTAGCACCAAATTCATATCTTAAGATCCCTTTTTGCTTTTGAATATGGTCTTTATAACTAATGGTATGAAAGGAGATACTAATAAATAATCTCCCCTACTATTTTTTTGGAATTCTTAGTTAGTATAGAAATTATGCTTTTATATTTCATGATGTCTAAATTTATCTGAAAACACTCCCGAAATTGATAAGAATTTAGAAAGGTACCATTCTCCCCAACAATATCATTCACATGTAGAATACCCCTACCAAGCTAGTCTTTGAAAAACACTGGTTTGTTGTCAGTTCGGAATAGATTATTCATCAAAAATATTTCCAGTCGTGCAAATTCATTTCTTTTCAATTACCATTTGCCACGCATCCAGTACGTCTTTCAAAAATTTATTCTTAATACTTAGCTGTTGTTGTTTTACATAGCTATTACCACGACTAAAGAATCTATCTTTATCAACATATGAAAGAAATATATTTCGCCATTTGCAATCTTCTTTAAAATTCTTCTGATACAAGTACACTTCAAAGCATGTAAATTATTCATTTTTAAGCCTTCATCACAATAATCTTTTTGTATTACATCTTTTTTTACTCTATGAACTCGTAAGTTCCAAATTAACTTATACTTAAGTTCATTTATCTGTTCAATAATATCTTCACTTTGATTAGGTAGTGACAATATTAAATGACTTAAAATTGGCAGCACACGTGTCTTAACAAATGTAACTCGACCAATAACAGTAATGTTATACGTATAGATCATTGTTTCATTAGTCTCTTTATTTTTACAATATTTTCATCATAATTGATTTTAACTAGTTTATCTAAATCAACATCAAAATTAACACCCACTAATTTAAAGGATGTGCTTCTTCCACAAGTAAGATTTTGATTTGTACGAGGTGTCTCTGTGCTGTACTTTTTACGTTCAATCCAAATTACATGAGTTTTGGAAAAATTTATATTCAAACCACAAATTTGTGCAAACAAATCTAGTTCAAATAAAGCCTCGTGTAAAGCTTCTTCACTACCATCTAAAAGTAGTGATTCAGCAAACTGTGAGGGTTTGGGATCAACATGAAGAAAGGAGTAGGTTCAGTCAGACCCCTTTTTGACCCCAAAATATAGCAGTTTTAGAAAATTGTGAAAATGTAATCTTTAAGCTATATTTTGGAAAGCAAAATGATTCTGCTACATAAATATGAGTTGTTTTTGACAATACAATGCGCAAATATCGCATTCTAGCATCATTAAGTCGTGCTAAATTACTGAAATCTTCAACATTTTAACATTTTGGTTAATTTTTAGACGGTTTCCGTCCAAAATGAAAGTGGCCGCATTCGTGTTCATTCATAATATTGAAATGTAAGTTGTATTTGATGATAATACACAGCATATATAAAGGTTTAGGATGAACACGGATGCGGCCGCTTTCATTTTTGACAAAAACAATCTGAAAAGTGACATATTTTGGCATATTTGATAGATTTTTCATATTTACGCTTGAATCAGAGCGTTTTCAAGGACTAAATCAGTTAAAATCTTTCACATTAACTAATCGAATCGATTGAAATAGACACTTAAGTGTTTAAAAAGTGGCCGAAAACTTTTGTTAGATGAACCTGAAATTTGAGGCACAAAATCGGTCTTTACCGGACCTACTCCTTGATTCCATTTATTTTTTGTTTATTTCTTACTTTTAACGCTAAAATTTCTGCACAAAGAATGAAAAGATAAGGCGATAATGGATCATATTGCCTTTAACACCGTTTAACATTGAAAAGGTCTAAACGATTCCCTTCCTGCATGACTGCTGAACTAATGGTTTGAAAAAGCACTTTCACCCAGTTTAATATAGAATTGCCTAAATTAAAAAAAATCATTTAAAAGAAATTCCTCTGAAATGGAATCAAATGCCTGATATATCATTATCTTCTTGTTCGTTTTTATTTGTCTTTCAATTGTTGTATAGAAGCATTTTAAAAGGTTAATCAGAAATATAATGCATGATTAAATCAAATGGTGTGATTCAAACGGTTTATTTAACTTATTGTCAAAAATGAGTTCGTTAGAGAATTAATTATGATAATCGCAATCCAGAATAAAAAAAACTTTCGACAAAACACATGGATGTAGTGCGATAGATCTTTCACCTAAACTATAAAGTAAATTAAACCACGGAAACGTAAAGAAAATATTGTAAATGTACGTGAGTATTTATGTATCTGAGATTTGCCATTCATACAAATAATGTTGATTTCCCTTATATAGTTTGTCATATTCATCATTATAAAAGGGATAAAAAAGCATAATTTACAAATTTTTCATGAGAAAAAAAACCGGTGGTAACTATATATATATATATGCAATTCTGTTTGACAATTTCAATGGATTTGACACCGCGCTTACCATGCAGAATCTTTTTTTATTACAAGATTTAGTTCCAGAGTCAAAGTCGGTTGAGACAAGTATTGTTTATTTTGTGCTTGGTTCCAGGCGAGCACATAACCCAATCACAAGATACACCCAGTTACTATTTGTGACAGCGTTTTGCAGTTAATGCAAAACCATTGTACACCATATTCGGAAATCATATCTGATAGTAATGTTAAGTGTGATACACATGTGGAACAAACTTCAGTTAAGGAGATACCCAACACCTTCACTAAAATTAATTTGGCTCGTTTAATTTTCATAAAATTTTGACAAAGTATTTACTTTGACCCTTTTACAAAAATATAAAAATTTCAATATTTGAACCAACCATTTTAACTGAAAAATTACACTGGTTATATAGCACTTTGACAAACACTAATTGTGATCATTGCGAAGCTTTATACTCCCTTAATTAACAACACAACGTAATTAAAACGTTTAGCTGATTATACAGAGTTATCTTCCTTTAGTTTTAGGTACCACCTTAATAACAAACAGTTATAAACAAATATAACAGTGTTGAGGAAATGTATGTTCTACATGCATGACAATAAAGTGTAATTGGAGTCCCCTGTAAACATAAAGGAGAATGTTCACCCATTAAACGGTTTCTCCCGGCCTTGCGGTCACAAAACTTTAGAGCACAATTTTTGTACTCAGACTCAAAAATCAACCAATCAAAATACTAGATTTTGTGTTTCGAGCACTTATTTTGTACTCGGAGTACTGAGTAAAGTTTTATGACCGACAGCCCCGATCATTTATTATTCAAAATAGAATAAAGCCATCAAAAGGTATTTCCGATATATACAACCACATCTATGCGGAATTAGGTTCATGAATTATCTTTAGTTTTCTATATTTTTTCCTATGACTATTTTGTTTGTCTTTTTCTTTTTTAACAATTACTTTGTCAGTTTATTTTTTATCTATGATTTGATTGTCCATCTGGTATCTTTCGCCCCTCATTTATCAGTAAGAGATTTCACAAGACTCTACTGCCCTTAATACAAACATAACTGTTACTCTTGAAAGACATGCATAATGACTGTTTTTTTATTTTGTAGAGTTTTGTTATTGGATATATGAGATTGATAAACAGGAAAGAAAGGGAGATGGAATCCAGTTCGAAAGGCTGCTTTACGATGATGCTTTTTGCTGCTTTTACTATTTTCCTATTCAATTTTATTGATTTTCAAAACAAAAGGAAACACACGTCGAACGAAAAAATCAAACAGATGTATAATGCTTTTGATTTTATTCATATCGCAGAAAGAAATGATTCGGCCCTCACAAACGAAGAAATATCCCTGAAACCAAAAGTAATGATTAAAGGTAAAGGAAGTTATAAACTTGAACACCCAACAGGAGTCAGAAAAAATGCGATAAGCTGGTCACAATATGGACAGGACAAGTTTCTTGACAAGTTGTTTGGTCAAAAACAAAATGGATTCTTTTTAGAAATTGGAGGTTATGACGGTGAAAGTTTTTCCAATACTTTATTTTTTGAAAAAATACGAAATTGGAATGGCTTGCTTGTCGAATCCAATCCTTATACGTATGATATAATGTTTAAAAAAGACAGGAAGTGCTATATGGTGAACGCATGTGTCAGTAAAAGTCTGCGATCAATGTCATTTGTGTTAGCTGGTGCAATTACTAGTGCTAAGGAAACACTAACAGAAAGGCATCGCAAACGTATAGTCAGGGATAAAATTACCCATGGTAAACACAAAAACTGGGCTCATGCCAGTGAGACGGTTAAAGTGGATTGTCTTACGTTTCGACAGCTAATGAGAACCGTAGGGCGTAATTCAATTGATTACTTTTCTCTGGATGTAGAAGGTGCAGAAATGCACATTTTGAATTCAATTGAATGGGAAGAAATTAATATTGATGTGTTTACGATAGAAACAGACCAACATCGTAATGAAATACTATCTTTTATGAAACAAAAGGGATATAAATGGATACAAAAACTACAAGGTGATGACATCTTTAGAAAAATTAAATAATTTGTGTATATTTTTGTTATTAATACAAATAAAAGTGAATAAATCAATTCCTTGTCTTATTAAAAAGATTTTCATGCCACGAATACGAAAAACCATGTTTAAAGCATATTTGTGGAAAGTTTGTCTTGAATTGATTAATGGTACGGTATTGACGAAACAAGTATTGTTTTATATGGAAGGGAATATCCACCATAAGTATAAATTTCTTTATTTGTAAAATGTTATTTCTTAATTTGTAACATGTAATTTCTCAATTTGTAAAATGTCCTTTCTTAATTTGTAACATGAACTTTTTCCATCTGTTACATGAATTTCTACAGTTCTTGATTCGTGAAATGTAACTTCTTAATTTGTATATGCAATTTCTTAACGTACGTGTTAACATATTTTCAGATCGTTACATAGATTTCTACATTTCTTAATTTGTGAAATGTAACTTGTTTCGGTTCTTTGTTTAAGTAACGTTTTGGGAGATCAGTGTAATTGTTAGCGCCACCGGCTAATGGTAAGATCCGTTTCTAAAGAAACACGACAAGCTACAAATCAACATGTTACAAATCAAGAATAAAATAATTCCACAATATTCCGCACGAGGTCACTGTGGGTTGATGTCAACTCGTACATTCGACAACTCGTATTCAATATTTACCACCTCGTACCAAATATTTAAATATTTATATCCATTAACATTGTTATATATCTTTGTATATTAAAGAAACATATAACTACAATAATTGAAATTGGTAATTGATTGGTAATCTGATGCAATTTCTTTTCAAATCAGAAATGTCATAAGTTAACCATTCGTCTTCAACAATCAGCTCTAGAATCCAGACACAGTATAAGACACATCTAGAGTAAACAGACCGTACCAGCTCTTCCTCTACAAATCATTACACGACTCCAAAAGGGTCTTAGTCTATTGATAACCCAGTTAAGTTTAGATTTTTTAATGCTTGGGGGCTGAACAGAATTTAAACAAAATTGCTGTCTCCGTATTTCATTGAAATCTTGCTTGGACATCATATCTTGTTTTTGTTGTTGTTGAAACGATGTTAACTTTTTGGAATTTTGGGTCCTCAATACTCTTCAACTTTGTATTTGTTTGGCTTTTTAACTATTTTGATCTGAGCGTCACTGATGAGTCTTATGTAGACGAAACGCGCGTATGGCGTATGAAATTATAATCCTGGTACCTTTGATAACTATTAACTGACTTAGATACTTTAGATACTGTTGTCTGCTTTATGGTCGGGTTGTTGACGCTTTGACACATTCCCCATTTCCTTTCTCAATTTTATTTAAACCTACCAGACGATTATGTTTTTTTTATTTTGTTTAATCCTTGTGCCGACTTTTTCGCTTCAAAAAGATACAAAAGGCCTTCATATATAAATTAAATAGAACAAGAATGTGTCCCAAGTACACGGATGCCCCACTCGCACTATCATTTTCTATGTTCAGTGGACCGTGAAATTGGGGTCATAACTTTAATTTGGAATTAAAATTAGAAAGATCATATCATAGGGAACATGTGTACTAAGTTTCAAGTTGATTAGACTTCAACTTCTTCAAAAACTACTTTGACCAAAAACTTTAACCTGAAGCGAACGGACGAACGGACGCACGGACGGACGGACGGAGGTACAGACCAGAAAACATAATGCCCCTCTACTATCGTAGGTGGGGCATAAAAATCTTCTTGAACACATGTTCAACGCAAAGATCAGTGAAAAAAGATCTATAGGATTTTACACATACAGTTATTTAGATACCAAAATAGATACGAACAATGATTAAAATTGAAAGATAAGACATTTCGCCCTCAGTATTTCTCCAACGAAATTTGATTAACTTGAGACATATTTTAAGGTAAGAGTTGACATGGATCCACAGCGACCCCGTGTGCAATATTGTGAAACTATTTAATTCTAGACATGTAAAACTTCTTGATTTGTAACTTGTAGTTTTTGTTTAGAAACGTAACTTCGCTTTGGATGTCATCGGTAACAATTACACTGACACGATCTCCCAAACCTTGACTCGAACGAAGAAACAAGTTACATTCCAAAAATTAAAAAATGTAGAAATCCATGAAACGCATGAATAAAATACGTTAACAAATTAAGAAATTGTGCAGTTACAAATTAAGAAGTTACATTTTACGAATCTAGAAATGTAGAAGATCATGAAAAAAAAATGAAGAACATACGTTAACAAATTCAGAAATTGCATTTACAAATTAAGAAGTTACATGTTACAAATTACGAAATTACATTTTACAAATAAAGAATTGTTTAATTATGGAGGATGTTCCCTTCCATAGTTTTATAATACAGATGAATAAGTGTTGCTATGTGGTACAGACGAAATTAATTATGCTTTATCATGTTTATGGTACAGTCGAAGTTGATATGACTTCATGGTATAGACGAAATTGGTATTGCTTTGTGGTTTAGACGAATTTAAACTCTTAGCCGGAAATGTCACATTTCATACCCTGTCTGAAACCTGATTTACACACATATAACGGATTACCCCTACGTAAATTTTTTCAGTTCAGAACATTTGTTCAACATTCACCATGCAGTTATATTATATATATTCTGTATACGCAAAATATTTTGTAATTAGCTGTGAAAATAATTCTATCGTGTATGCAATATTTTTTTTTATAATACACAATAACATTATTTAAGTATTTGATGTGATAATCGCGAGATTTTAGATTAAAAACGTATAGTGTCACTGTGTCTTTTATGTTGTGATGTTACACTATTTTTTCAGGTAAGAGTAAAAGTTGGTACATATCAAAATGTATAAACCAACTTCGTTTGCTTGTACTTGTCTTAAGTCGGGAACCTGATGGTCGTTTGTTGATGTGGTTCAAAAATGTTTTTCGTTTCTCGTTTTTTTTAATATAGATTTGGGGCTCTTTATAGCTTGCTGTTCGGTGTAAACCAAATTTCCGTGTCGAAGCTTGTACTTTGACCTATAATGGTTTACTTTGACAAATTGTGACTTTGATAGAGAGTTGTCTCATTGGTACTCATACCACATCTTCTAATATCTATAATCTCTGCATTGTTATCCAAATGAATCACAAAACTCACACATTTGTACTTCGTTATTTTAGAAGTTTCCATGGTTTTATATCATAGACGATGTTAGTATGACTGAATGGTATGAACAAAATTATTGTGACTTTATGGAACAGACGAGGTTGTTATGACTAATGGGCCTGACGAAGTTAGTGTGGCTTTATGGTACACACGAAGTTGTTATTACTTACGGTACAAAAGAAAACATATGAGGCTTTATGGTACAGACGAATTCAGTGTGGCTTTACTGTACAGATGAAGTTTTGTTTTATGATGCAGTCAAAGTTGTTGTTTTATTTATGATGCAGTCGAAGTTTTTGTTTTTCATAGTACAGTTGAAGTTGGGTTTTTTATGTTGCAGTTGAAGTTGTTTTTTTTGTTGCAGTCGAAGTTGTTGTTTTTATGGTGCAGTCGAAGTTGTTGTTTTTAATGGTGCAGTCGAAGTTGTTGTTTTTATGGTGCAGTCGAAGTTGTTGTTTTTATGTTGCAATCAAAGTTGTTGTTTTTATGGTGTAGTCGAAGTTGTCGTTTTTATGATGCAGTCGAAGTTGTTGTTTTTTTATGGTACAGACGAAGTTGTCATTACTCATGGTACAAAATAAATTATTGTTGTAACTTTATGGTACAGACGAAGTTGGTATGGCTTTAAGTTACAGACGAAGTTGTTGTGATTTTATGATACAGACGAAGATGTTGAGACTTTATGGTACAGAAGAATTTTTTGTGACTTTATGATACAAAGTTGTTGAGACTTTCTGGTACATACGACGTTGCTGTGACTTGATGGTATAGACGAAGTTGTTGTCATGGTACAAACGAAGTTGATGTTGTGACTTAACGATATAGTCATAAATGTTGCTTTCTGGTACAGACGAAGTGATTGTTCTGGACAGACGACGTTGTTGGGAATATTCAGTACAGATAAAGTCGCTTTAGGATAAATTCGAAGTTGTTATGGCTTCATGATACAATCGAAGTTGTTGTGACTTCATAGTACAGGCGAAGTTTATACAGCTTTATGATATAGACGAAGTTGTGTTGACTTCATGGTATAATGAAGTTGATAAGGCTATGTGATACAAATACAATTGTGGTGACTTTATGGTATAGACGTAGTTGATAGTTTCATGATACAGACGAAGTTATTTTGACTTAATGGTATAGACGAAGTTGATATTTCTTTGTGACGCAGAGGAAGTTGGCGAAACTTTACAGTACAGACCCAGTGTGACTTTATGATATTTACGAAGTTGTTTTGACTTCTTGGTAATGATGAAGTTGATAAGGCTTTGTGATACAGATACAGTTTTGGTGAATTTATGATACAGACCAAGATGTCTTGACTTTATTTTTTAGACGTTGTTGATAAGGCTTTATGACATAGACACAATTGTGGGGAATTTATGGTACAAACGTACCGGTGGCTTTTATCGTATACACAGAGTTGTCATGCCTTAATGGTAACAACAAAGATGTGACCTCACAGTAAAAATAAAATTGTGGTGACTTAATGATACAGACGACAATGTATTAATCTTACGGTACAGTCGAAATTGTTGCGACTTTATAGAACACACAGTTGTAAAGACTTCTGTACGGACAAAGATGCTATGGTTTTACGTTACAGACGAAGTTGTTGTAGCTTTTGAATACAAACGAAGTTGTAGGTTTTTGGAACAGAAGTTGTTTAATTTTAAGGTTCAATCGAGATTGTTGCGACTTTATTATAGAGATGAAGTTGTGGCTTTACGGTACATAATTAATGGAGTTGTAGCTTCATGATATAGGAGTGGATATGGCTTTACAATACAGTCAAAGTTGTCGTGACAATATGGTATAGTCAAAGTTGTTGTTGTGACTTCTCGACAATCAAAGTTGTTGTGACTTTATGGTACAGTCAAGATTGTTTTGACTTTATGGTACAGTGAAATGTGTTTTGACTTTATGGTACAGTAAAATGTGTTTCGACTTTATGGTATAGACGAAGTTGATATGTCTGTATGATACATGTACAGACGAAGTTGGGGTGTTTTATGGTATAGATCAAGTTAATATGACTTCATGATACAGTTTAAGTTGTGATGTTACACTATTGTATGGTGAAGGTTGATAACTATTAAAATGTTAAAACCCACTGTATGTGTTTGCACCTGTCCCAAGTCAGAAACCTGGTATTCAGTGGATGTCGTTTGTTGATGTGGTTCTCAAGTGTTAATCGCTTTTTGTTGATATGGCCTCTTTATATCTCACTGTTCGGTATCGACCCAGCTTCCTGTTGAAGGTTGTACTTTGACCTTTTATGGTTTACTTTTATAAATTGTTATTTGGATGGAGAGTTGTCTCATTGGTTCTCATAGCACACCTTTTTATATCTATAATATCTGCATTATTATCCAAATAAATTATCACTTTATATGGTTCAGTCGAAGTTGTTATGCTTTATAATACAAAAAAGTTGTTGTTTTATTGGTCTTACGTAGTTGTGGCTTTAATGTTAGCTGAAGTTGTTGTAATTCTATGGCACGGAACAGACAAATTAAGTGCGTCTTAAAAGTGTTTTTTACTGTAGTCGAGATTGTAGTGACTTTATTATACATGTTATACAGAAGAAGTTGTGCCTTTATGGTACAAATGGAATAGTTGTAGCTTTATAAACAAGACGAAGTTGAACTTGCTCTATGGTACAGACCGTTGTTGTTACTTTATGGTACTGACCACATTGTGACTTTATGGTATAGATGAAGTTGATATGGTTTTATGATACAGTCAAAGTTGTTATGACTTTATGGAACTGACCAAATTGTGACTGTTTGGTATAGACGAAGTTGATATGGTTTTATGATTCAGTCAAAGTTGTTGTGACTTCATGGTATACACCAAGTTGTTGTGACTTTATGGTATAGACGAAGTTGATATGGTTTTATGATACAGTCAAAGTTGTTATGACTTTATGGTACTGACCAAATTGTGACTTTATAGTATAGACGAAGTTGATATGGTTTTATGATAGTCAAAGTTGTTGTGACCTTATGGTACTGACCAAATTGTGACTTTATGGTATAGACGAAGTTGATATGGTTTTATGATACAGTCAAAGTTGTTATGACTTTATGGTACTGACCAAATTGTGACTTTATGGTATAGACGAAGTTGATATGGTTTTATGATAGTCAAAGTTGTTGTGACCTTATGGTACTGACCAAATTGTGACTTTATGGTATAGACGAAGTTGATATGGTTTTATGATACAGTCAAAGTTGTTATGACCTTATGGTACTGACCAAATTGTGACTTTATGATATAGACGAAGTTGATATGGTTTTATGATACAGTCAAAGTTGTTGTGACTTCATGGTATTGGCCAAGTTGTTGTGACTTTATGGTATAGACCAAATTGTTGCAACTTTTAATGGTATAGACCAAGTTGTTGCAACTTTTTATGGTATAGACCAAGCTGATATATCTTTATGATACAGTCATAATTGTTATGATTTTTTGACGAAGTTGTTGCGACTTAAAGACATCAGGGTTTCATTTTTGGCAATAAAAGATTTCTATTATAACTCTATTTAATTGTTGGCCACAGGATCCGACCCGTGCACAATATTTTAACAATGGATCACTGTGAAATTTGAAAAAAGGATTCGTCAAAGAAAAATATATATTAAATGCTAACTTATTTGAAGAAAATAAACATGCCCCAAAAAGTATTCAATTACTTTATATTGGTCCTGGGAATAAACCCTTCTAATATATATGGCCATACATTATGATTATGATGATTTCATACTTCAAACTGATTACAAATCATGTCAGACTCGTTTGAATTGTTTTACATTTGTAATTTCGGGGCCTTTTACAGCCGACTATACGGTATGGGCTCATTGATGGAGGCATATCGTGACCTATAGCTGTTAATTTCTGTCATTTTTTTCTTGAGGAAAAATGTCTCATTGACATTTTTATATAGATACACTGTAGATTGCAGTTTATTCTATTTTACATCAAAGGGCAGGTCACTCTGACTGCACAAAATAGAAAAGAAAAAGAACTCTTAAGTGTGTAGTGTAAGATTACTTAAAACATATCATGTGTACAGTACTACCTGTGACTTTATCTTATTAATGGTGGCCATAAAAAATATGTTCACCATGGTGGCCCTATATGTTCATCATCATACCCCCTGTTGCTTTTTTAATACACAAGGTATTACTCAAAAACTAGTCAAGGATAAAGGGAAATCTTGAATGCATTGAAGTGTTAAAATTATATAACTTACAGGTCAGGTGAACAAATTCAAAAATAAAATGAAACAATAAAACTAGTTGAACAAACAGCTTAATTAAAAAATAATTGTCTCCTGACTATTAGTTTTGATATTATACCTTTTAAATAATTTTTGATCAGTTTAAGTTATTTTTTATATTAAGTCTATTTTTTGGTAGTGAAGAATAAATGAATCTCATTTTCAAATATACTGCAAATATTTACAATGCCTGCCTTTTTCTATTGACAAGGTGTTTCTCAAATTAATTTTCTAAAATCAAAATGGTTTATTATTGTAGATAGACTGATCTTAACATATGATTAAGGTTGTCTCTAAGACTTAAGCTAAATAAAATTTAGGCAATTCATTATTTCTTTATTGAATAAAATATTTTTTATAAGTATTAGAAACATTCAGTACAGCAAAATTTGATAATATTTTTATTGTCATATGATATTTTAAACATGATCCATGTTTTAGAGGTTAAGCATTTCTTTTACTTTTTGTTCTTGGGTTAGTGACATTATAATGAGAAGGTAAATAATTTTCAAATGGATTTATATCTCAAAGTTGTTTTGTTAATTTTACAATCAAGGAATAGGTGTTCTTCATTGATCTACAAGAGGCACAGTTTACACATTCTATCCTTTCTAGGAATTTTATATTGTCCACTATTTTCTATTTCTAAATTATGACCAAAAATTCTCTACCTTAATTGACACAATCAAGTTTACAGTTTTTATCATAAGTTATTATTTTTAGATTTTTCTTTAAATTCATTTTTTATTAAGGACTTTAAAAGTCTTAATTCATTAAAGTCCCTGCAATTATTAACTTTATCTAAAAGGCCTAGGTTGATTGGAATATTCTTTGTAAATGTATACCAAGAATATGTATCATGCCAGTCCAGCACTATCGACAATATAATACACTGAAAAAAAAATGATTTAATTAATAAACCATTAAAGTGTCACCATCTTTAGAAGTGCACTTTATTTTTTCTGGAGACAAATTTTGAAAGAAATTAACCAAACTGAAGATAGCATACTTAAGTTAATAAGTTTCAAGACAATTTCTTTAAATAATTTCTTTTCATAAGATACACTTGATTCAGATATATAAGAACATTTTTCATTATGATTAGCATTTTTAATGAACATTTATCAAAATTTGATGATAACTAGGTGGACATTTGGAAAATAAGTCTTTTCGGTGATTGTTTGTGCACAACACTTGTTTTGAGATTTGAAGAAAATTTAGATAAACAAAATTAGTTTTTTCCTAAACCATATAATGGTACTTGTAGTTTTCCTGAATAATATATTAGATGTTATCAAAATCTATTGTAAAAGGATTGATATTGATCATCTTATTTTGTTAAGAAACCAAATTGTTTAATTACTTTCATTTTTTTTATTTAAAATATCACTTGCATGATTATTAGTTATTATTAATAGTAATAACTCATTTAATAATGTTAACAAACAATTGAATACAATGTACATCATGTGTAATTATATAAACCTTTTACTTAAAAAAGAATTATTAAAAGTCTGTTTATTTCAAATACTAGTCAATAACTTTAGCTTTGACTTTTTGCCATTTCGACTCAAGATTCTTACCAAGAGGAAATTAAAAGAATAAGAAACAAAACAGTAAGAAACAAAACAAACAAAAATGAAAAAAAAAACAATTAAAAAATAAAAAATTTAAATAACATTAAAGACAAAAAAATTATAATAAATTAACAGAGTAAAACAATATTTTATTCTACATTTTCAAAAAAAGGTGAAATGTCAATTTTAATAAAAACCCAAGTCACCTGTACAGGTAAATTTTAATGAAACATACCAGCTGAAAACTTCAACCCTGATTGATTTTAACAGGTAACATAATTAGATAAAAAATCTGCCCATGATTTATGACCCCCAATAAATGGCCAACATCTCAAGATTGAATACCTCAATAAATGTTCACCATTGGATGTTGACCATGCAAGAGGGTGGACATAACTAAGAGGAAGTCACAGGCTGTACTGTATGTCAAATGTATCATTTGTATGTACTACAATATTTTAAGAATTATATCGAGATAAACAAGAGTGCGCACGCTGAAATGTCTCGACTGCTTTCTTTCCGTTGGTTTCAAGCTGGTAGTATCTGGTTCACATAGACTGAACATGATCCAAGAACATGAGGTCAAGGTCAGATAAACCAAGCTGGAAATACATTTACACCTTACATCCATTCTATGTACACCAAATATAGCTTCTTAGAAACGAAATTAACCAAGAAAACTGAACATTGATCATTCAATGATCCATGAGAATGAGGGCAAGCTTATTTCACAGACAGAAACTTCATAACATAATTACAGCCTAATAATTATATAAGACATCTATATACAAAGTGCAAAGTCTTCCACCACCTTAGATCCAGCTTTTGGCGACAGAAATTGCAAGTTCTTCAAGTCTATACTGAAAATAAAATTGGCAATACATATCAAACTTATTCTCCATTTTATCATCCGACATTAACAACAAAATTTAAATTCAAAAAGCTTAATTTGATAAAATGGTTCAAAAGTTTTCACACAGAAACAACTTCCTAACTTCCTGTCAGCCAGCGTGGTAAAACCCCACTATTGACATAAACCAGTTTTTTCTTTCTTTTGGAAATAGGTCAACCATTAATACAGGAAGTTAATATACCAGGGAATTATCTAACGAAATAGGTTGCATCCAGTTTGTTCTCAATCAAATGAGTATAAAATCTATACAGGAGCCTGTTCATTTGTAGTATAGTCTGAATGCCATCTGAATTCCTGGTATACAAGTTAATAACTGATAGATTTTCGAAACTACACCTATTCAAAGTGTAAGGTTTGTCATCATCTCTGGCAATGATAACAACAGTATGCAAGGTAACATCCCCGTCAGAAAATATCTTCTTCATCACGTCCAGAGCTCTACCCATAGTGTCCCCTCTATGAGAACGGGAACCAGTTGCCACTTGAATAAGGTACAACACAGAGTTTTTTTTAGTCTTGGCCTTTTTCGTGGGAGGACAGTTTTCTTCAGCCTCAATTTGCTGATGAACAACATAATCAAATCCCATTAAAGTTTGGGATTGCGGAAAAGCAACAAAGTCACCCATTGATGCAATCTGTTGTTGAAGATACACACCAAACAAAGCAACGTTTCTTAGATGACCTTTAAAATTTTCAGGTAAATCACTTTGGTAAGAATCTAAAGATGTATCAGGAGTCCGAAAATTTTGAGATGGCATGACCACAAGTTTTAATTTATTTGTTTGAGAAATATTATGCTCGGTATCAGATTTAAGATAAACTGTTTCCGAAACTTTGATTTCTGGTAAGATGACCAGCCCTACTTTTTGCTGCGTTTCTAACAGCAGTTCTTTAAATTCTTTTCTTGCCCCTCCATTCTGAAACATAATTGCAAAGATTTCATCACCGGCTACTTTTTCAAGCATCTCTTCGAAATGAAAGGGAAGTCGTCTGCGCCAATCATTTGCTAAATAAGGTACAAGATGCCTGGCCTTAATATAGAAATCTCCTTCGTCAAGATCAAGTCGTAAGACTTCCAAATTAGTTTCTAAATCATTTCTGGTGACTCTGCATTTTTTCATTTCAAATATGTTCACAGCCATTTTTAAAAAACTTGCCTCGTTTTCGGTAAAGATACATTCTCCTCTGTCTGGAATATATTCCAGTAAAATTATTGTATGGAGTTCGAACTTTTCATATTCTTTACAACTACTTTTTCTTCCTGATGGATATACTTCGAAGCTTGCAATTTCATTTTGTCTGTCTAAAGTGTACTGTCTCAAAACTTCAGTAACCATAAGACTAGACCTTTTCATGAAATAATCTAGCACAGAATGAAGCAATTCTGGGGTCAGGATGAATCTGTCTGAAAATAAAGCATAAACTTCATCCCCAATCGCTGTTAGTCTAGAGTTATGATAACCTAGTGACTCCAAAGATATTTTCCAGATTCTCAAAAAAGAGTCCTCATCCAACTGCAAATCTTTGCCAAAATCTAGTAAATAATGTGCACTTGCTGTAAAACCTGACTCAATGAAGATGAAATTAATTTCTTTCTCACTGGTTAACTCCCTTATGTTGTCAAGGTAACACGAATTGTGTCTAGTCACATGATCAATAACAACACAATGACCGTCATCAAACTTTTTAGAAAATTCATTAAAAGTATTCAACTTTTTATCCTTGGAAATTATTTTTTCTAAATCAAAATAATGAATTCCATCATCTCCTTTTTTTCTACATTCCAGAACATAGTATAACACAGATGATGTTTTGCCTAACCCTTGAATTCCACTCACGTAATTCGTGCGTGTTATACCCTGTCTACAAGCTTGGATGTTTGTAAGAAATGTTTCATGAAATTTTGATTTTAAGAAGTATCTTCCTGATAAAAAATCAGTTCTCCTTGCAAAAAACATTGCTTCTTCGTCCTCCTTTACATATTGCATGACACTTGATTCAAATGAAGTGCTCGGAATCTGAAAAACAGGAAGTAAAAAGTAATAAAGATCAATAAACTGTTGACACAGTTATGTTTGGCCTATCGGCATAAAATTCAAACAAGAGTGCACACGCTGAAATGTCTCGCCTTTTTTACTAAATCATTGCTATTATGTTGATAGTCCTAAATAAAAATTAAAGCTTTACTTCAACTATCACATAAACTTAACATGATCCAAGAAAATGAGGTCAAGGTCATCATGGTGCAGTGTTCCAGCTGGGTTTTCGAAAGGGCAGGGAGCCATTCATGAAAAGGGCACTTTAGCACGATGTTTATGATGTTTGATATTTCAAAAAGGGCATGTCAAACATTGTCTTAAATCTAAACTGCAGGGGTTTCAGCTAAGAGTTTTGATGCTAGATGAAAATCAACCTTATTTTATTATTGGTCATATCAACCAAACAAGAAATACAAACACACCTTACAACCATTCAATACACTAAGTATAGTTGACCTATTGCTTAAATTTACTAAGAAACAGACTTAACCATGAAAACTAAACATTGACTAATGAACCATAAAATTAAGGTCAAGGTCAGATGAAAGATGCCAGGCAGACATGTACAGCTTACAATTCTTCCATACAACAAATATAGTTAAGAAAAACAGACCAAAACACCAAAACTTAACACTGAGCAATGAACCTTGAAAATGAGGTCATGGTCAAATAAAACCTGCCAGACTGACATGCACATTATAAAATATTTCCATACACCAAATATAGTTGATCTATTGCATATAGTGCTAGAAAAAAGACCAAATGTCAAAAACTTTACTTAGACCACTGGACCATGAAGATGTGGTCAAGGTCAGATGACATCTGCCAGCTAGACATGTACACCCTACAATCATTCCATACAACAAATGTAGTAAACCTATTGCAAACAGTATAAGAAAAACAGACCAAAACACAAAAACTTAGCTATAACCACTGAACCATGAAAATAAGGTGAAGGTCAGATGACACAGGTCTGCCAGTAAGACATGTACACCTTACAATCATTCCATACACTGAATATACTAGGCCTATTGCTTATAGCATCTGAGATATGGACTTGACCACAAAAACCTAACCTTGTTCACTGAACCATTAAAATAAGGTCAAGGACAATGGACATTTGACAGACAGAAACTTCGTAACTTGAGGCATCTATATACAAAGTTTGGAGCATCCATTCCAGGTCTTCAACTTTCTAAAATATTAACTTTAAACATGTAAAGAAGTTAGCTAACGATGCCGCCGCCGGATCACTATTACTATGTCGAGCTTAGGCTCGACAAAAAAGCAGTCTGAACTTAAGGACAGCAACACTGGACCATGATCATCATCTAGTGGGGGACCTTTGAATGGTTGACACATTGAGAAGTACAGGCATCTCAGTTATAAACTCTATCGAAAATATTGGTGTTTATTGTAAGAAGATCCTGTTAATCTACATTGTAACTTAAGCAGAAAATTAAAGAATCTTAGTGAGCGCGCTCACATACCCCACGTGCCAACATTGTCACTGGAGGAATAAAATAACTGTAAGAAAAAAAATGTATAAGAAAAAACATTGAATCATAATTTCCTGTCGATATACACATCTACATACATGTAGTATGTCCTTATTATCTATAACTAGTTTCATGAAATTCTGTTGTTGTGTGGTTTCAGAGGAGTTGCGATGACAAACTGTTTCAGTAGTATATCATGTAATTTAGAGCAAGTAAGTTCAAAGGGCGTAACTCCTAGAAAAAAAATTGAAACGTAATTTTCTGTCGATATGCACATCTGCATAGTATGTCCGTATTATCTAACTAGAGGCTCTCAAGAGCCTGTGTCGCTCACCTTGGTCTATGTAGATATAGGAAGATGTTTATAAAAGTTAACCATTGTAGGTCAATGTACGGCCTTCAACACGGAGCCTTGTCTCACACCGAACAAAAAGCTTTAAAGGGCCCCCAAATTACTAGACATAAGTGTAAAACGGGAAAACCAACGGTCTAATCTCACAGGCACTTGTCTCAGAAATATTTTTTCCTATATACCTCAATATATTAAGGTATATAGGAAAAAAATTTCTGAGACAAGTGCCTGTGTCTAATCTATATAAACTAGAGGCTCTAAAGAGCCTGTGTCGCTCACCTTGGTCTATGTGAATATTAAAGGAAGCAGATGGATTCATGACAAAATTGTGTTTTGGTGATGGTGATGTGTTTGTAGATCTTACTTTACTGAACATTTTGCTACTTACAATTATCTCTATCTATATTGAACTTGGCCCATTGGTTACAGAGGAAAATATTTTGTTGAAATTTACAAAAATTGTTAAAAATTGACTGTAATGGGCAATTACTCCTTAACGGGTCATTTTTGGTCATGTTGACTTATTTGTAGATTTTACTTTGCTGAACATTATTGCTGTTTACAGTTTATCTCTATCTATAATAATATTCAAGATAATAACCAAAACGGAAAAATTTCCTTAAAAATTACTAATTCAGGGGCAGCAACCCAACATCCGTTTGTTCAATTCATCTGAAAATTTCGGGGCAGATAGATGTTAACTTAAACATTTAAACCCCATGTCGAATTTGCTCTAAATGCTTTGGTTTCGAAGTTATAAGCCAAAATATACATTTCACCCAATATGTTCTATTTTAGCCATGGTGGCCATCTTGGTTGGTTGGCCGGGTCACCGCACACATTTTTTAAACTAGATACCCCAATGATGAGTGTGGCCAAGTATGGTTAAATTTTGCCTAGTAGTTTCAGAGGAGAAGATTCTTGTAAAAGATTACAAAAATTTACGAAAAATTGGTAAAAATTGACTATATTATAAAACATGATAAAGGGCAATAACTCCTTAAGGGGTCAACTGACCATTTTGGTCATGTTGACATATTTGTAGATCTTTCTTTGCTGAACATTATTGCTGTTTACAGTTTATCTCTATCTATAATAATATTCAAGATAATAACCAAAAACTGCAAAATTTCCTTAAAATTGCCAATTCATGGGCAGCAACCCAACAACCAGATGTCTGATTCGTCTGAAAATTTCAGGGCAGATAAATCCTGACTTGATATATAATTCAACCACCTGTCATATTTGCTCTAAATGCTTCGGTTTCAGAGTTATGAGCCAAACTCTACATTTTAACCCCATGTTCTTTTTTTAGCAATGGCAGCCATCTTGGTTGGCAGGCCTGGTCATTGGACACATTTTTATAACAAGATACCCCAATGATGATTGTGGCCAAGTATGGTTAAATTTGGCCCAGTAGTTTCAGAGGAGAATTTTTTTGGAAAAGTTAACGACGACGGACAACAGACGACGACGACGGATGACTGACGCCAAGTGATGAGAAAAGCTCAATTGGCCTTGTAGGCCAGGTGAGCTAAAAAAAATCATGAAATTCTGTTGTGTGGTTTGAGAAGAGTTGCGATGACAAGAAACAGGACTGACGGACTGACAAGTCAAAAACATGCACCCAACCATATTAATATACCTCCTCTGATAAAAAAATACTTTTTCACAAAACTATTGGATGCAAACCGCTGAATATTAAGAATATCTTTTAATAGATTACCTACCACATCAACAGCTGTGAGGGCGCTTCAAGTAATTAACTTTGATTGTTAATAAGATAGTATCAAACATGTTTAAGTATATTTGGTTTGTGTTGATAGCAATTGTCATGATTGTTCATTTCAAAATTTCCCTTTCGGTGCTTTGCTTTTATACCAATTGGCAAGTGTTATTAAGTGTACAAAAAAACTAGGTATTATAATTAGAACATGAATTTTACCATAAAATTGAGAAAGAAAATGGGGAATGTGTCAAAGCGACAACAACCCGACCATAGAGCAGACAACAGTCGAAGGCCACCAATGGGTCTTCAATGTAGCGAGAAACTCATGTATTTTTAAAAATGATTTTGAAGAAGAAACGTATTTTGAATAAGTTTGATATTCATAACAATTAATAAGTTTCTTTACCAAATGTTTTGTGACTTATTTTTGTCTAAACTCGATATATTACTTTGTTATAAAAAAACATTATGTAGCTTTATTAACCCTAAGTTTTTTAAGACTCAAAGCAAAGTATATACCATTGCCAAACTCACAATTCATTAGAAAATCTCTTCCCCAATTAACGGGACATACACTGAAATATGTTCCACTGGTCTTCATTCAATCAACGATGCACTCATAAATGCATAACTTAAACCAGGTGCTATGCAGGGCATAGCTTTATACGACCGCAGAGGTCGAACTCTAAACAATTGGGGCAAGTATGGACACTACATTCAAGCTTGATATAGCTCATTTCTGTTCAAATTTTTGACATAATATGGGTTTCTGACACAAAACAAATGTCAAAATCTATTGCACAATGTTGTGCAATTAAAGTTTTCTTCTTCAAACTTTGGAAAAAAATTAACTGAAAACAACATTTTGAGCAATAACCCCCCCTTTTACACACACACACAAAGTCAATACTAACCATCCCTTCATGGTATGGAAACTTGACGTATAATTTCAGAGAGATTCATACACTAAAACACAAGTTATTGTTTGAAAACTACAAAAGTGCTTATTTGGGATCCCTTTTTTGGCCCTTTATTCCTACACTATTGGGACCATTACCCCCAAAATCAATCCCAACCTTCCTTTATTGGTATTGAACCTTCTGGTAAAAATTTATAGAGATCCATTCACTAATTCGAAAATTTTTGTCCGGACACTATTTAAATGGGTCATTTTCAAAAAATGTTGAATTTTCAGTAAACCCATGCTAAATTTTTTATTTCTAATGGAAATTTCAGTTGTAATGGTTTAAATGAAAGCTTGTCGGATTTATGATTCCGAACATTGATAATAAACACAATTTACGTCTATTTTGATAAGATTAAAATAAATTTAAGTCCGACTTTGGGGGTATATGTGTGCGTAGTGTCAGAAAAACACATATCCAATGATTTTTTCTAATTTTCTGATCGCCTTGATATCTGACTGCAAATGGTACTTTTTAAGAACGTTAATTATTACTCTAACGAAAAATCATAGCTTCTTTATCATTATATGTAACATTTTATCTACAAACTAAATTCAATCAGCGTACAGGAAGTTCATGTCCATCCTGTTACCGCTACTTGAAACTGCCGTAAAATTGTTCTCCCTATGAATATTGAATCAGTCAATGTTGATTTCAAAATTGCAAAGTTTGTAACCTTTACATTTAAAACCCCCACGTTACAGTGAATAGAAATTTTAAGACATTTAGTGAAAAAAAATAGAGGGTACTTTTTTTCATGTCTATGCTGTTACCAAGGATTTGTATAGTCTCACTATACAAATCCTTGCTGTTACCAACAATTTTGATTAATTACAGTATACTTGTAAAAAGTGTAATTACGTGTAGGAAACCAAATTCACAGCAGAAAACCATAATAACTTCATCAAAGGGAGTAGTTATTTCACAACAGCATTTAAAAATGAAGAAATTTGTCTATCCTGTTACTATGGTATATATATAATTAACGTTGCTATGGTTACACTGTAACAGGATAGACAATTGTAGACAGAAACGGTGTTAAAATTTTTATCTTAACATATAGTTGCAAAAAAAATGAAAAATTTCTTTGTTTGAACTCATCTTAAAGTTATAACATCTAATTCAGGTGCAGGTGCAATACTGATATCGGTAACAGGATAGACAAAAAGTTAACAGGATAGACTTTTATATTATTGATATATCATAAACGTACGTTCCTGTTACCAATGAAATAAAGAGAAAAGTAAACTCTCTTATGTCTCGAGGGATTAAGTACTTGATGTTGGGTTTATTTGAAAGAGAGAAAAAAAGGCCGAACAATATAAATTGCTATTTTAGACTTGCATTACTGGTGGTTATTTTAAAAACCTTTGAAAACCAATTTTTAGACGACCAATGCATTTTAAGGGAGACATTAGTTTGGACCCCCTCCTTTATCCTGGGTTGGGAACCCTCATTTCATTTTGATAATTTGCAGTACTTTAAAGATACTAAAGATTACAAGAGGCTGATCCAGGCATTTTTGAAATATAGTTTACCTAAGTGTGAACAAATCTTATGTAAAGCAGTGTACAGGTAAATAAACAAGATGTATAGATGTGAACAAATTTAATGTGAAACCAGTGTACTTTTTATTAAACTTATTGTAAACATGTGTACTGTACATGGCTTTTGGTGTGAACACGGCCTTAGTCTAGTGATTTTTTTGAACAACATAAATACATGTAGGTGAAAGAAAGACAACTCTTTCTTCCCAATATTTCTGGACACAATGTTACTAAGTTACTTGAATCAGTGATTTGAAAATCACTCATTTAACGTGTTTAAGTACAAATGTAAGTCCCCTGACTGTATACATGTATAAAAAAAAAGAGATTTGGTATGACTGCCAATGCCACAGAGTTCGCGAAATCTTTTTTCCCCTCTGGTGGTCCTTGAAGAAAATCTGCTGGTCCTTACTATTAATTCTATTGAAAAATACTAAAATTGTGTCAGTCCTATGTAAAATGTTGGTGGTGAAATCCTGAGGACTGACAATAAGTCTTTTCGCGAACTCTGATTCAATGGGACAATCATCCACTAAAGTTCAAATGAAGAATATGAATAACTTAAATTCATTGTTATACATTTATAGGCAACCATATAAAAGCTTTCAAAAATTAATAAAAAATAAAAAAAAATAATGTATTGAAAGTCAGTATAGTCGATTAGACATGCAAAAAGCAGCCCTGATGTGAAAAATATGAAACAAGGGCCTGTTTGTGTCAGAATTGACAATGTCCATCTTGACATCTAGCTCAAACATTTGAAGACTATATACATGTAGTAACATGTACCTGTAAAATGGTACAAGTGTAGTTTTATTTCTTTGACCACAAATGAAATATAAAACCTTGTGGCGCAAATGAAAAATTGGATTTTGTAAAAATTTGTGCAAATGCAATATATGCCCGTTATTTTTATGTCTGTCTAAGGCAAAAGATATTGTAAAAAAGATCGCATAAACTTACTTTTTTTCTCTAGATTCCATGTATGTTAAAATGGCATACACAATCATGTTATCTGTCCATTTCAGGCTTGGTTCAACATTTCATATAATATAATTAACCAGTCAAGTCCTTACAAGAGGGTGGTAATGGCGGTACCTTCATGACGAATACCAGAAAAAATTCTTGCCAAATGACGTTAACAGTAATTTTTAGTGCATGACGATAAAATGTACGCTTATTTTAGACAATAAAGAATCGATTGAATTTGACAAACATCACGAATGACATAAAATTATTTCCAAAAATAACGTTGACTATAATTAATTGAGACCTCTGACGAATCATGATAAGAATATTTTGATGAATCACGGTAAAATTTAAACCAATTTACATTAACACTAACGGTAGCCGAAAATGACCGTTTGACGCCTGACGGTAAAGGGCATTACTGCCCTCTTACAATACAACCGGTTTGGAAATTCTGATGTGTGATAACTGAGTAATATATAAACATGATAAACATGATAAATGGGTTATGATTTGCCACAAAATATGTTTCAAGCGTCAAGAATTTCACATTATCTTCAAAGTATGAATTGGCATGATTGGGATGAATCAAAATTCACAGCAGCACATTTGTATCTCAAATCAAATGTTAAACACCCTACAACCTTCCTCTTTTCCCTGATTAGATTAAAGGTCTACAGTATGTTGTATAGTAGTCAATGGTAGTTTTAGACCAGTCAATGTCAAGTACTAACCATGCTAACTGATACATTTTGTAATATAGTCTTTTGTCAATTTATGATGTCATTTTGTAATATAGTCTTTTGTCAATTTATGATTTCATTTTGTAATATAGTCTTTTGTCAATTTATGATGTCATTTTGTAATATAGTCTTTTGTCAATTTATGATGTCATTTTGTAATATAGTCTTTTGTCAATTTATGATGTCATTTTGTAATATAGTCTTTTGTCAATTTATGATGTCATTTTGTAATATAGTCTTTTGTCAATTTATGATGTCATTTTGTAATATAGTCTTTTGTCAATTTATGATGTCATTTTCCTTTTGTACCTAATGTTAAAATTGGTATCAAAATCAGTATTTTTTTAAAACTTAAATTCACTGTGCATGTTTCCAGGTTTCTGTGAGTTTGTTTATTCCAATTTGGCTAGATATTACGTATGTTCCATAGGGGAAAGGTTGAGGAGTTTAATTCCCCTAAATTTTTTAGACTGTCCCCTGGCTTTATTGGTCTGGTATGTTTTGTTTTTTTTCAATTTTGGATCATTTATATGTGCGGAAAGTAGTGTGACATCTATTTTTGCTGAGCGGTATACATTAATGGCACTGACTATGGTTACATGGAAATGTAACAATGAAAAAAAAAAAATGTTACATTGCAGACTAATTGCTGGAGTGTGGGGTTGGGTAATGATCCGATTAATTACGAATGTAACAATAATATAGTGTCTACAGTTACATTGCGTTATTGTTACATAAATCTGAGACTAATCTCAGCATAATTGCACTTCAATCATGTCAATGTACGCTTAGATTTATTATGTTTATTAAAATAGTTTTTTGCTTATTTTTTTTTCGCCAATAAGAATGTAGTTACAATCACAAACTATCTGGACTCTGAGATGAATGAAACACTGCTTCCACCAGTTTCAACTTTCCGGCAAATGTCAACATCAATATATCATGTATATTGACAGAAAGTTTCCTTAACTTACAATGACTTAAAAAGTGCAGTATGGAATAGTACAGTATGCAATACAGATGTGCATATTGCTACATCCATTTTTGACATCACAAGTTTGTGATGGCTCCTCAGAGTAGTTTCATGTCAACGTATATTTGTAACGTTCCACCTTACAGAAGTTCCAGTGGAAACTTTGTTATAAACAATGTCATAATACCTGTACCTGATGGAACAAATATTCTATACTATTTATTCCATTAGGACCATCTACTGTAATATTTATTCCTGTGGAAATAATATTCCAGAATATTTTTTCCATTTGGAACTTATATTATGAAGGAACTTCTTCTATTCCGTGACAGTTTCACCAAAATGTGTCAGACTAAAACATGCTTCTTCCAAAACAACATACTCAGGATTTGTAGTAACTGTCATTGTAAACAAAAACTGTATGCAATATTGTAAAATTCAAATGAAAGTTTCAAAGTTGTTCCAGCGTACATTGTATTGCATTAACATGATTAATGTAACAATAACGCAATGTAACAGCATGTAGACAAAATTGATATTGTTACATCAGTAATTAAGATTACATAACCTTTTGGTTAAAATGGTCGTATTAACACCACAAATTTTACTCTGAGCATGCTGAGTACAGAAAAACCTGTGCACCTGCGAAAGTTTTAAGGCAGCCAGTGAGGCATGGCTGGACCTAGATAATTAAATTTTAAATGCATTTTATGGTTCAGAAAATTATAAACTTTTCTGGTTTTTGCTACTCATTTTTTTTTTCATTCCTGCAGAAGGTGCAAAAATTAACTAAGTTGGGAAAACGTTTGAGAAGCTCCCCTCATATAATCGATGTTGTGAGTAGTATTGATTTCAATGGACAATAGATGGACAATAGACACCAGTAAACAATAGGTTATTTAAACTGTGTGACTGATATAGACAGTATCAAATGAAACTCGTGTGTTTGTTTATATTGCTATCTTCTGCAGACTGGAAAAAAATGCACGTCAAAATCCAGGTGAGTCATTGATTTTCTGAAACATAGACTTCCTATAACTTTTATATACCTAGGTCCAGCCATGTCTTAAAAATTTCCTAGATGCTTCAGTTTGTCTGCACGCATTGTAAATTTTTGGGAGTATATTTTTCAATTCCTTCAGATGAACAGTAATCAGTTCCTGAGATTACTATACTATATTATAGTTATCTCAGTCAGTTCCTACCAAACCCTGCATTCCGACAATTAGTCTCCAATGTAACAATAATATTTTTTATTATTGTTACATTTTCATGTAATTAAATGTAGCCAGTGTCTACATTAATAGTGGCCAGCTGAGTCCCGCCTCTGTGTGCTTGATTTTCTCGCAGTGTACTTTTTTGGTGGCCTTTTATAGCCAGTATCTGGAACTATCTGGAACTATTTAATACAAATAACACTGCGATAACTGTAAACATACATGTTGTAGCCACAGCCACTTGTTTCTAACCTTTAGGAGGTCGACTATCCATATGCAGTAATTCCAGGGCATCTTTCATTTGTATGGTAGATGCTTACTGATTAACAATTTCATACTCACCAAGTCTGCCATTTCGCAAGACATTGATTAAGAATGTCTTTTAAAAACTGCGGAAAGTTGGAGGGGCGTATTAGTAAAGGGGAAAGCAATGATAAAGATCCTCTTAAAGCCATTCTGTTCTGTGCATGTAATTTACTCCGTTAAATATCGGAGCACTCCCACTTGGGATATATGGTTTTAAAATATTTACAGATATTTACAGTGTGGTGGGGTGCTTAAGTTTAAAAACAAAACTTTATATACGGGTAAAACTGTGAACTCCTGCCAAAGTCTTAGCATATAATTAGATGTAAGCAGCTAATCTAGTCGTAGATGGAGGCAGTTAGCTTGGCATTCCATGCAGACTGCTTGGTCCATCTTTCCTGTTTTGTATATATGAATTATTCAGAAAAAGGGAGAGGGTTTGGTACCATTAAAACGTTTAATCCCGCTGCAAATGTTCGCACCTGTCCTAAGTCAGGAATCTGATGTACCGTAGTTGTCGTTTGTTTATGTAATTTATACGTGTTTCTCGGTTCTCGTTTTTAATGTAGATTAGACCGTTGGTTTTCCCGTTTGAATGGTGTTACACTAGTAATTTTGGGGCCCTTTATAGCTTGTTGTTCGGTGTGAGCCAAGGCTCCGTGTTGAAGGCCGTACATTGACCTATATGATGGTTTACTTTTATAAATTGTTATTTGGATGGAGAGTTGTCTCATTGGCACTCACACCACATCTTCCTATATCTATTATGTTAGTTTGTATAGCTGGATCCGGGGGGGGGAGGGGTGCTACTGACTATTCTTTCGGGTATAACTGTGCCGACAGCACTTGACAAATCATACCCTGTTCTAACCAGTTGACATTGAAAACCATACCCTGTTCTAAACAGAAATGTTGAAAAACATACCCTGTTCTACACCCGCTCACTATACAAATCCTTGCTACAATTGACCAAGGATTAAGAATAAAGCAAAACAAAAGATTTCTGATCAACTCTTTTTGCTCCTATAAACAGTTAAATAAGTGATCCTGTTCTAGACAAATACTTTGTTTAAAAAAGACCCTGTTTTCACCAGCAGGGCATAAAAAAGCGACCCTGTTCTAACCAGCAAGGACATGAAAAGGGACCCTGTTCTAACCAGCAGGGCATGAAAAAGGGACCCTGTTTTGCAGCACACTCATACCACTAAAAATATAGGAATTGACTCCCCCCGGGAGCTGGATAACATGACAATGTTGTTGTTTAAATGTAAATTCACATTGTCGAGGGTCTTGAAGAGAAGTACTTAGGTGTTTCAGCAGTTTCACTTCAGCATCTACTTCATGTATCATCGTGTTTGCATTTTGGTGCGTTTCTTATGCATTTTGTGACAGAAATTATGAGATTGTTTTTCTATTTTTATCAGGTCATTTGCTTTTAGGTGGGATAGGCTAGTTGTTGATAGCCTCGAGCAGTCCATTATAAATTGAAGCACATCCTCCTCTTTATAATGAGCTTTATCATTTCCCCCTTTCAACTCGGTCAAAGATAGAAGTTTGTTCATCTGTTTTAGTCGACCACTCTCCAGAGACTAACATTCCAGCAGATATTGCTTAATATCCTCTTCAGCTTTGGTACATAGCTCACATATTCCAGATATTTGCAATTGATTTTTGCTAAATTTTACTTTAGTTGTTTGTAGCATGTAGGTTCCAGTTATTAGCCTACTTTTGAATTCTGCTTTTGAATGTCATTCTGATTTTTCTGGCTGCTTTCCAGATATTATGTGGGTTTTCAGTAGGGTTTTCTTGGATTGTCAAGTACTTAATCGTTGTTTTTGTTATAGGCATTCCTCTTTCCAGATATTTGACCAGTATATTATATTTACACCAAAGCAATTTAAAACAACAATCAATATTTTCCAATCATTCAACTGGAATTTGAATTAAAATTGGGCGCGAACGTGTGGAGTGCGAACGGACCTTGGGTGCAAACATGCGAGGTACGAACGTGTAGGGTGTATTGGGCACGAACAGACCTGATACCTATATGTGTATGACTTTCTCAGTATGTTTTTCAATTTGTATTTTGATGTCGGGTTTTCTAAAATTTCTTTTGGATTTGACAGACTGCCATTTTACGACTATACAACATCTTGTACCTCCGCCAGCGCGTACTCAATCAATTCGTATCCTATTTATTACCAACTTGCAATTAACAAACTCCCAGACCGTTACTTCATTTCAATAGGTCTTCTGATATGTTTTTATAACTTGTGTATCTGTGAAGCTGAGACAATATACTGCATCATACATGTATGATACATATAAGTTTTAATATATAGTAGTCTCAGTCATGTCAGTGTAAAGAAATGTATTTATTAATTTTAAAAAGTGGATCTCTATACCTAGGATCGATTTATAATCCATAAGTCCCCAGTCAAATGCATTGAACGTCAAAAAAGGTTGTTAAACCCCTGTATCCCCTTCCCCCTTGGACCCGCAACTGCATTCGTTTTAACCGTACTTGGTAAATAAGAATATATAAAACATTACATGTAGCATGAATGGTCCATAGACTAATGGAAAAGTTTTTTTTAATAATTTTGCGTCGGGCATTTCAGTTTTTTTCGTAAAAGTGTATATAGTCATATCATAGGCGGATACAGGGGGAGGGGCTGGTGCGGGCCCGCTCTTAAGACAGTCAATGACCCCCCTTTTTATGAAAGCTTTAGGATCCGCCACTGCCTATGCCAGTTTAATACTTTTGAAACCATAAGGCAGCACGCGAAATAAACTAAAAACTAAAATGTCCAAATTGTTTTACATACATTTATTTATTAGATACAAGTGTGGACACAGATCAGTGTGGATAGTATGTTTGGATGTTTGACAGCGTTTTCTGACAAAAAAAAGTTCTCAGTTTTTCTTCATACGGTTCTTTGTTGAACTGTTGTGCACAGTGACAGCCATGAACCTGTTCCAAACACTGAAAATAGTTAGATACTATAACAATACATTAACACAACCGATGCATCCAGTGTATCTGAATTAATATATTATTTGATAACTGTTAGCAACAAAATTTAATATATCTAATCAAATTAGATAACTGTTGACATTCACATTTAATGTTCAATATGTTTACTGTTCAATGACATAGTTTGACCACTGGGTGGTTTCATTCCAACTACTAAATGTATTACAATGTAAGATAATCGAAAGTATGAATTCGGTCATTCAAACAATTTTATTAATAGTCCAGTCGATCTAGCATAGATTTGACCCTTACATGAAAGTAATTGCAACAGAAGTTTTCAAAGTTTTAATCTTAAGCATTATACCCCAAATATACATGGAAAAAAGTCCCATAAAAACTTACAAGAGGAAGACTAAAAAAAAATCACCGTTTAAAATTCCTATGGAGATTTGCATTGAAAAGGGAGATAACTCTTGCAAAAAAGGCAGAAATATCAATAAAAATTTATACAAAATTATAACTTTACCGCTTCTATTCATCAGAATGTATTGATTCTTGTTTTTAGCGGTCTTTACAGTACACCAAACAACTCTAAAGGTGTGTTCATATATTTTATCAAGCTATAATCTAGATTTTGTAATCTATTAGTTGACAATTTATTCCCTTTTTCAACCTGTCAAGGTAAATAATCTCAATTTATTAAAAACAATTAAGCATATATTCTTCTTTTTGTGTTTTAAAATTTCTTTAGATAAGTAAATTTCTGAAAAAAACATAATATACAAATATAAAAAAATACCAAATTTTCACATTATTTTTTCAAAATGGTTACAAAGCTTCAAATTTGCAATTTCTTTATTGAAAAATGCACGAAAAAAATAAAACTACCCACAACACTTCGGTTTTGTACATTTAATGAGCAGAAGATACTATAATTTAGTCAAATACAAACTTATAACCCAATCAAAGTATCATACTTTTTTTTTACATAAATTTAAAGAAAAAACAACCAAAAACTTACCAAAAAAGACTCATTTTTGCAAGAGTTATCTCCCCTTCCAATGTTAATTTCCATAGGAAATTTAAAATGCTGATTTTGAGTTTTCCTCAAGTTATATTTTATGGGACTTTTTTTCTGTGTATATAAAGGGCATAATGCTAAAGTTTAGAACTTAAACTTTTTCTGTTGCAATTAGTTTGAGGTTAAATCTTAGTTTGACTGGACTATTATAATGATTATAGATTTTTTTAGCTTTGATTTGAAAACAATCATGACTTCATAATGATACAAATCAAAGTTATATTATAGGGTTATTGCATGAATATTGGAGAATATTGTCCCGAGTAGAATTTTATTCTACGAGGGACAACATTCCCCAATGTTAATGCAATAACCCTTTCATTGTAAAGCAATATAATATTTGAAAGTAAAAATGGTTTAAACTAAGATTTTGTTGTTGATGACGTCATTAATTTTGAAGATTAATTGCACTAGTGCAATATTAGAATTCATTGCACGCTTACTTTTGGTTATTTCTGTGGGAAATATTATATTGCTATGCAATAGTATATTTTATTTGTATGTTTTTACAATATCATGATAGAAAATATCAACTATAACAACAACATACTATGTATATATCAATGTATGAATACTTATAACATATTGGGTACGAGTTGGTGAGAATACGAGTTAGTAGTAGTACGAGTTGGTTGAGTTCGAGTTGACATACATCCGAATTTCACAATATCTCCGAGATTATCGACCAATAATTCGTATCAAGTCCCTCCTTGATAAGCAGAAAAGCAGCAAATACCAATCTGAAGTCTTTGGTTTTACCCGGCCAGGTCCATACTAGGCCAAGTTCAAACCCGAAACCTCCCCGAGATAGTTATCAATTTAAAGTATGTTTTTATATATGGGTTTCGTTTAATATCGTAGGAGCTACATATGGCTACGTAGATGTTTGACTACTGAACGTGTAGCTAGCCTAACTGTTATCTAGATCTATTTCGCAGCTAGGCTATCTACACGTTCAGTAGTCAAAACTCTACATAGCCCTATGTAGAAGAGGGGCGAAAGATACCAGAGAAACAGTCAAACTCATAAATCGAAAATAAAATTTCAACGTCATGGTTAAAAATGAAAAAGACAAAAAGACAAACAATAGTACACAAGAAACAGCATAGAAAACTAAAGACTGAGCAACACAAACCCCACAAAAAAAACTGGGGGTGATCTCAGGTGCTCCGGAAGGATAAGCAGCTGCTACGATATTGAACGCAACCCAGGTTACTGTAGTGTTTAATCATATTTTCGACGCAATAGGGACATTTGTCAACTATCTCCCGTATCAATGGATCTAAATCTTCCTCTGAAGGATTGAAACATTGACTTTTGTTAAATTGTACTGTCTCGCTTTTTCTATAAATTTCACTTTTGGTAAAGTATCCTATAATTTGATTGTCATATTGGAAAAATATGTGCACATATAGAAAAAGTATGTGTATATAAAGTCAACTATGTACATATATATAGAAAAAATATGTGCATTTACAGTAAACTATGTGCATATATAGAAAAAGGATGTGCATATAAAGTAAACTATGTATATATACTAGTATATATATATATGTACGTCTGAGTCAGTGACAACTCTACAACAGATGTATCCATCGGATCACCATCAATGATGGTGATACATGGCTGTGTACATAATGTATATACAACTCGTCTAAACATCAACCCAACAATGTTAGATCTGAAAAAATTTGCGAAAGCAAATTTACAGATCTAACATTGTTGGGTTGATGTTTAGACGAGTTGTATATATATATATATTGTTGGGTTGATGTTTAGACGAGTTGTCTATATATATATATATATATATATATATACAACTCGTCTAAACATCAACCCAACAATGTTAGATCTGTAAATTTGCTTTCGCAAATTTTTGGTTCTTCCCTCGCCGGGATTCGAATCCATATATATATATATATATACAACTCGTCTAAACATCAACCCAACAATGTTAGATCTGTAAATTTGCTTTCGCAAATTTTTGGTTCTTCCCTCGCCGGGATTCGAACCCATGCTACTGTGATATCTATATATATACAACTCGTCTAAACATCAACCCAACAATGTTAGATCTGTAAATTTGCTTTCGCAAATTTTTGGTTCTTCCCTCGCCGGGATTCGAACCCATGCTACTGTGATATCGTGACACCAAATCGCCTGTACTGCAGCCGTCCCGCTAGACCACACGACCACCTGGGCTCTCGAAAAAAGAGCTTTCGGTGGGCATGTGTTACCTTTCCACGTCAGTTTTAATCTAGCGGCGTACTACAGTACATGATATATAAGGCATGAAGATGTTATTGTTACAGATCAGCTAAATTATCTATAGTAAAGGATCCTACAAATTAATGTAAGATACAGTCACAGAAAATAATTATATTCATAAGTACGTCTGAGTCAGTGACAACCCTACAACAGATGTATCCATCGGATCGCCATCAATATATATATAGAATCTATAAGAATCTACCAACCATTAAACTTAATAGGTATTGGATCATCAAAATTGACAATACTACACAAACAGGAAAAATTATATGAGTCTAAAAGATTGTGTAACAATACCGATAAATAGATGGAAAACAAAACACTAAAAAGTGTTGAATATCATCGCACAAAGATGGAAAAACTGAACAGATGATATAAATTATACAATAGTTGCAAATATTTCGGCTCAACAATTGGCCTTCTTTGCTCGACTAATGTCTGATCATTTCAGAGTGGTCGAATGTTGTCGCAAAGGGATCGATATTGGTCGAGTTGGTCTGGGGTAAAATAAATTGAGAAGTCGCAGTGATCTGAAAGCGATCGGACATTGGTCGAATTAATCTGGAAATGATCAGACATAAGTCGAGCAAAGGTCGAAATGATCGAGTACTGATCGGAAATTTTGTTGTATTCCGACCAATCTCGATCTCTAAACGATCCGTTCCCGATCAATTCGACCGCTACTCGACGAATTCTTGATCTCTTCTCGAGTGACTTGCTTTTCGGTCCTTTCTCGATTGTTTTTGACATGTCAAAAACTCTTGGGTAGATGGTCAGATCGATGACGAGTAGGGTAGACTATCCCGAACATCCTTGTCGATTGAGTCAGACCAGTCTCCCGATCACGTAATTTGTCTTGATCGGGCGTGATCGAGTTGATCTGATCAGCAGTTTGAACCTAGCTTGAAGGAAAAATATAATCTTTTTTGTATGAGGCTGAGAAACTCGGGAAGAGCGAGGTTCTACCGGCTGAGCCCTTCCCCAGTTTTGAGCCGGGTACAAAAAAGTTTATAGTTTTATAACAATGACCTAATATTGTTTTTATACTGCAACTTAAACTAATACATTGAAAGCTATTTAAATCGTAACACAAATGTCACACTTACTTTCATCCCTTAATATACCACTGATTGTGGAGAAAGTGATCTATGATAAAATTGACATTATACAAAATAAAGCTATGTTACTATATTTAGGATATAAACACAACTAGTTGCAGTATAAATACAAGTTACCATGTTCATACGAGTTATCATGTAGGTTTTTGAAATAATTTTATCATGTTTTTCAGTGTGTTTCCTCCTTTTGTGCATTATACTCTATTCTTTATATTTTAGCACTTCATAATTCCCTATTCTTCATATTTTTGCACTTCATAATTCCCTATTCTTAATATCTTTTAGGTATATTTTTTATGTTTAATTTTCATTCTGCACAATTTGTTCATTATTTTCTCCATATATGCTGTAAACCACACCCGGACCCTTCTTAACATAAGTATGGCAAGCCGTTTCACTATTTATTCTAGATTAAGATATCTCATATAATATATAAGATATCTTATACCATTATATGAGATATCTTAAAATATAATGAGATTTCTGATATAATTATATAAGATATCTCATATAGTTTATCAAAAGAATATGATATATCTTATAAATGTTTTTTAAGATGTCTTATATAATTTATAAAATATCTTATTTAGTTACTTAGATATCTTCTATAGTTTATAAGATATCTGATATAGTTTATAAGATATCTGATATAGTTTATAAGATATCTGATATAGTTTATAAGATATCTGATATAGATTATGAGATATCTTATAAAGAAAATTATTTAAGATCTTTTATGATGTATATGAGATATCTTATAAACTATATAAGACATCTTATTAACTATATACGATTTCTTATAAACTATAGAAGATATCTTATAAACTATATTTTATAAAGTTTATGAGATATCATATAAAGTTCATGAGATATCTTATAAAGTTTATGAGATATCATATAAAGTTCATGAGATATCTTATAAAGTTTATGAGATATCTTGAAGTTAAAATAAATAGCAAAACGGCTTGCCATATATTAGTCCGAGATTACTCTGACGTTCAACGGCTGTTTTGCGAGACAAGCTGGGGTCGTGGGACGTCAGAGCTCGTCCCTTATAAATAAGTGGATATTTGCCCGTCCAAAATAGATGCTCTGCTTCGTCGCTTCTAGTGCTAACAGACGGTCTTGGGATTATATAAATCGGGTATCAATTTGTTCATGTTTCATTTATCTCTTCATTTGTGTACGTTTCACCTACCTGCCACCCTTTATTTTCTCATATTTAGACAGTTTTCACAGTGACAAACCGATTCTGGCATTTTGACTTTCATTTTGAAAGATTGTCATGTGATCACGAGAAAAAAGTAAGACACACTGGACTATGGGAAATGATGTTTGCATATGACCCTAGGTCAATCAAACTCCGAAACAGCGGTTACGTCCTCTTTACTACGCTACGTTGACTTTAAATGATAGTTTAGCGAAGCAACGTCACCACTGTTTCGGAGTTTGTAGGTCAATGTGAATATGATATAACACCTCGCTCATTTACGATGCAAGCTATGTAAATATCCGAGAGCTTCCGAATGTTATCGTGGTTGGCACTAAATGCTTAATACCGATCTCCTGTAAAAGGGGTACAAATCGTGGTTGGCTACTAAATGTTAAATATCGATCTCCTATAAGGAGGTGAAAAAAGTATAAATATTTGCACATTCGAGTCTCGAGGTCTCGTAACTTGACGTCCATTTGAAAATATAAGTTAGAATGTCTGAATCGATGGGTCACTGTGAAAACTGTCTAAATAGGAGAAAATAAAGGGTGGCAGGTAGGTGAAACTTACACAAATAAAGAGATAAATAAAAAATGAACAAATTGATACCCAATTTTTATAATTCCAAGGCCGTCCGTTGGCACCAGAAGCGACGAAGCAGCGCATCTATTTTGGACGGACAATATCCACTTTTTGATATAGGAAGAACTCTGATGTCCCATGGCCCCAGCTTGTCTCGCAAAACAGCCGTTGGACGTCAGAGTAATCTCGGACTAGCTCTACATAAGCCTAATATCAGAAACATAAACGTTTTTTCAATCTTAAAACCGTTTCTCTATAGTCTTTTGAAAGCCAATTATACAACATAAATGTTATCGGCACATTGCAAATAACAAAAGCGGTATGCATGATTGACAGGATTTCCAATACACCCAGCATATCAAGTGACACTAATTTAAAAAACACAATGACGAATATTGGTAATGACGGCAAGACAACGATTGTGTATGTTACAGAAGCTGCTATAGTCACTTTTGCCAGTCTTTCGTCAGATTCTTGTCGATTCGTCTGTTGTTGGTTGAGATTTTTTCTTATATTTTGATGTTTTTTTAACAAATAGATAGTGCCTACGGTAAGAAATATCATTAAAATGCACGGCAAAATCCCTCGATAGATTTCACCGGCTACTTGGACTGTAAACGATGCTTCTGTATAATGCGAGTTTTTAAAGTAATTTTCATCACGACAAACTTCTACAAATTCCCCTGTGCTTTTATCTAGCAATGTTGTTTTTTCGAAATTCACTTGAATTTTAAAAATTCCCACGCTTATAGCACACGCACATACACTGATGAGAAGAATATACACACATATCTTATGTTTACTTAAAAAAGACTGAGTGTGTAAAGGCTTATACAAAATAACAAATACTCGTATCGCCTGTGCCAGTTTCAACCAGATAGTAACCATATATAGACATCCTGGAATGTGTACAGTAAATGCTTCAAAAGCATAGCACCAATCATACGGTATATATGTTTCCTCTCTTGAAAGAAAGATTACCAAAAATACGTCTTGCAGTATGAATGCAACTATATCAAGACTAACATATGCTGTCATGAGTCCATACTGTTTTGCGAAATTCTTGCTCCAAATAAGTTTTACAGAAATGGCCAACCAGATTATAAGGAAAGTTATAAGAAATGGCTGAACGTATATATAAAATATTTGCGATTGCTCGTTAAAAGTTTTCTTTGGAGTGTAATAACTATTTGCATGTACCAATTGAAGAAGCTCCAAATTATTTACACTATCCGCAAAATTTTTCATCCATGCAGAAATATCTTTTGGTGGCATGGTGCTATCTGTAAAGAAACAAATATTATATATAACTTATAAAATTGAGAATGGAAATAGGGAATATGTCAACAAGACAACAACCCGACAAAAGGGAAGACAATATCTGAAGGCAATCAATGGGTCTCCAACGCAGCGGGAAAATCCACTACCCGGATGTGGTCCTCAACTGGCCCCTAAATTATAAAATTGTGTACTAGCTAGTTCAGTGAAAATCGACGTCACACTAAACTCCATTGTTATATTCCTATTTCTTGCACGAACTTAAGTTTCCGTTTTTCTTTAATGATAATTGTATCGCCAATGTTATAATCAGTGTTCAATTATACTGGAGTACAGTCAGAAAGAAAATCTTGTTGTAATAAGACTTTAGTTTCCGTTTTTGTTTGGTGATAATTGTATTGCCTATAATATGTTCAAATATGATGGATTATAGTCAGAGAGAAAACCCTGTCGTTAAGAAATTAGTTTAATTTTTATTGGTGATGATTGCATCTCCACGATTTATATGAAAAGAAGACTGCATTATTAATAGAAGACTGCATTATTAATGCAGTCTTCTTTTCATATAAATCGTGGAGATGCAATAATCACCAATAAAAATTTAAGCTACAACGTCCATTATACCGATATTTTATTACTGTTGATTTTTTTCTGTTCAATCAATAATGAAAGTGAAATAGTGAAATAACAATTCGCTTTTTTCAGCCAAAAAGGTTCAATTTTGTCAAATTACGCTAAGAAACATTGATAATTAGTTATTCACTTGCAAGTGAATGAGTCGACCTCAGTCTTTAAATCCGTATTCATGTGAACTTCAATTTAACCCCTAGCTAGAGATTGACAACGCATGCATTGTACGTGTACTGGTTATTTAAAGAAAAAGAATGTCAACAATGAAAGGGAAACTACGGTAAATCATTTGATTACTAATTCGATGCACATAAAATAATTCTTATACGATTAAAAACAATGAGAAACATCTATTTTTAATCTATGAAAAAAAATCAAACAGACCTATAAAAATCCAATTGCACGTGTTGGTTTTATCTATTCATATCTTTATTTATGTTTTATTTACATCGCTTATATGGTCATCTGAGGTCAATCCGATAGTTAATTAGATAGCGTCTGGACTAAAATACACACGAAACGAACCTATATATTATTTACCCCATGCTCTGTAAACTGTTTATTTTAGACTTTTGATAGTTTGGATAAATGTTTTACATTGTTATAAATCAAATATGAGAATTGAGTCAAATCGGTGACCATGAATTTATCAGCTAGTGCCCCTTTAAGACATATATTCTGGAATATAGAATTGTGCTTGGTACTTAAGTTCGCGAGAGAGTTAGACGTAAAATCTACTGTTTCATATGATAATGTTGATCTTGTATGTGTGTGTGATTGTGAGTGATTTGTATGTGTCTGGTTGTAAGCTTTTGTAGTTTGGTATTTTCATTTGAAGTCAATTAAATAGTATAGGTTTCTACTAATTTCACAAAGATAGGAACACAAAGTTAACAGTGCATAATATACAATATCATGCGTATTGACACATTAATTTTATTATTATCCATAGACATGTATGCTTATTTTAGCAATTATAGCAAGAAATGGTATGAAATGTCTCAGAGTATACTTCAGTATAAAAGTAGAAATATATAATGGATTTAGGAAAAAAGCAATCTTTTAAACTATATTGTTATGTGTTCGGCACTTCCGTTAACCAGACAAATTTTTCCAAATTTTATAATTTGAAGCGGGGATGTTATATAAACAATAATAGTGCATTGACTTGATATATCAACGATATAAGGATGAGGCTTAGAAACGGGGATATGCGAGGCTGTGCCGAGCACTTTCCCCGTTTCAAGCCGAATCTTTATATCGTTGGTATGTCAAGTCAATGCACTATTATTGTCTTTATACTGCAATCTAAAAAAAAAAAACATTTTCAATTGTTGTTTAGTGTGTTAATGTTATTTATTTGATTTAAATATTGGAAAAAAATACCTTTTAAAAAGGCCTCATATTACACAGTCGGAGAAATATACAACACGATGAAATGTCCATCACTACCTGTTCAAAACCGCAATCAATGGTGAACGAATTCGTTTGTTTACAGACTAAAATATCAACAATAAACATAAAACATAATGATTTATAGGTTGCAAACAAACAAATATTAATAAGTGAAATATGTTTTCCCAAAAATTGTAAAAGAAACAAGTTTGAGTCGCTAAACGCATCGTTGTTTACATTGGAAACAAGAACAGGTTGAAGAGGTCGTATGAATAATTAAATATAATTTCGACAATTTCTATTTAAATATTCACGAGGAAAAGTGATATCACGTCAGTGCATGACAATATATGACATAGAAATATACGGTCAACGCATTTTGACTGCTCAAATAGAACGACGGCAGTATAAATTCCTATCTTGGGTCTTCTGCCTATCGGGACTGTCTCACGCAATTTATCTATAATGTCGTAAAAAGTGGATCATGTTTTAGCTTTTAGGATTACGTTAGGTGTCGTCTGCCAGTGCAGTAGCATGGTCCGTTGTTACACTTTGTTTACATAATGACAAATTGCAACATCTGATACAAAATTTTAATAACACTTTAAATATTTGGATGAATAAAATTGAGAATGGAAATGGGGAATGTGTCAAAGAGACAACAACCCGCCCAAATAAAAAACAACAGCAGAGGGTCACCAACAGGTCTTCAATGTAGCGAGAAATTCCCGCACCCGGAGGCGTCCTTCAGCTGGCCCCTAAACAAATATATACTAGTCCAGTGATAATGAACGCCATACTAATTTCCAAATTGTACACAAGAAACTAAAATTAAAATAATACAAGACTAACAAAGGCCAGAGGCTCCTGACTTGGGACAGGCGCAAAAATGCGGCGGGGTTAAACATGTTTGTGAGATCTCAACCCTCCCCCTATACCTCTAACCAATGTAGTAAAGTAAACGCATAACAATACGCACATTAAAATTCAGTTCAAGAGAAATCCGAGTCTGATGTCAGAAGATGTAACCAAAGAAAATAAACAAAATGACAATAATACATAAATAACAACAGACTACTAGCAGTTAACTGACATGCCAGCTCCAGACTTCAACTAAACTGACTGAAAGATTATGATTTCATCATATGAACATCAGGCACAATCCTTCCCGTTAGGGGTTTAGTATCATACCATCATAACATATATGAGAAGAACATAACCCGTGTCATGCCAACAACTGTTTTTAGAATAAATGTGTTTAGTTCCGATGCAAAGACCTTATCAATGACTCAATATTAACGCCAAAATATGCAATCTTTAATGACTTGACAACAGTATCGTAATTATATCCCTTCTTAATAAGTCTATTCAAAGGTTTTGTAAGTTTCTGAGGTGAATACTGACACCTTTGTGCTTTATAAAGAATATTACCATAAAAAATTGGATGTGAAATACCTGAACGTATTAAAAGTCTGCATGTTGAGCTATATTTACGAATAATGTCTTTATACCGATAATAAAATTTAGTAAATGTTTTGACTAGTTTGTGATATCGAAAACCCTGGTGTAATAATTTTTCAGTAATACATAAATTTCTCTCGTTAAAATCTAAAACATTGTTACATACACGAGCGAATCGTACAAGTTGAGATATATAAACACCGTAAGATGGTGACAGGGAACGTCACCATCTAAAAACGGATAATTTCAGTATATATAATAAATATATTTCTAATTGTTTATGTCCTTATAGTTTACAGTAAGGATTTTTGTTTTGCTTTTGAGAGAATTCTTTGTTTTTAACATTCATAAATTCTTTATTGCACTCCTTGCTGTTTTAACAAATTATTTAATGTACAGCATTCCATCAAGTATCCCTGTTACATACAATTAATTTATAACTGATATCCAGGGAGAATATACAGTAAAACTTATCTTATTTTATACATAGCCATTAAATACATTTCTATTTTCTATAATTACTTTATAAATAAACATAATATCAAATAAAATCTTATCGAAGTACTAAAGATGTTGCAGACACTGTGTCGTGAAATTTACGGAGAAAAATCCGTTATCGGTTCTTTTAATAGAATTTTGAAACATATGAAAATATGAATGAGATACAGCGTGGGGACTGTTTCTGTTAATTTTTGTTACTACCTTGGATTTATACAATTTTTTGGAAGTGTTTTGTTAATACTAAAGAATGGTAAGTAAAATATGTTTTTTTTTGTTTCTTATAAGCTTTTGTCATGAATTTTGATTTTACAAATTTGACCCAAATTGTGTTACATGTGAGCAGTCTGTGACCTGTCTGTGACCTTTATATTGTAAATATTAGAATTATTCTTATTATTCTTATATACAATATGTTCCTATAGTTTCACCTAAAAAAAGAAAAGCACCATTACACATATGAAAATGTACATCTTTGTTGTACAGATATGATAGGATGTATACATGTTGAACATTGTCTAAACACTATTTATTTTTACTTTTATCCCCTTTTTCTTTTCAAGTTAATTTCATACTTCACTTTCATGCATACATAACTTACATACCTACATACATGCATTCACACTTACATATATTTTCATTCACACATATGCTATAGTTACATACATCCATGTTCACACATATAAAGTAATATATATGCATTCACATACATTGTACATATGTGTTTTCATACCTTTTTTGTACATAGACACTTATATTATAGTAATTATAACATTGACGGTATCAATTTTCCTGCACCAGATGCGCATTTCGACAATACATGTCTCTTCATGCCACTGGATACTGGGCTGGTGATACCCTCGGGGACTAACAGTCAACCAGCAGAGGCATCGACCCAGTGGTAGTAATAACATTGACGGTATCAATTTTCCTGCACCAGATGCGCATTTCGACAATACATGTCTCTTCAGTGATGCTCGTGGCCAATAGTAACATATATTTTTACTTGTCCGCTTGAAATATTAAAAACAAGTACACAATATTAACATTCTACATGTTCTAGAACATACATTCTGTTTTTTGCAAAAGTTAATTTTGTTTATTTCAAGATCGCACAATATAATTCAACTGTACTCAAGATTTCATATTTAAAAATTTTCACTATGTCTATTTTTTTGCCTTATTATTGAATTTATAATGTGATTTATATACTGAAAAAAAACCCCATTAAGCTCAGCAAGTGATGGAGTCCAAAATGAGCATCATCATGAATATTTAACCTATTACTAGAGAGTGTAGGCTTATAACATGTTTGTCAATACCTAATTTATTAAATATGTTTCTCATTGATCTCCAGAAGTTTGTGTTATATGCGCATGTGATGAAAAAATGTTTGTAGTTGTCTTGTTCATTGCAATAAGAACAAAGGCTGTTTTCAGAAATTTTCCATTGAAATAACAGCTCTTTAAGTGCATTAATTCCCACCTGAACATCTTAATCTTATTATCTTTTAAGAATTCAAAAGTGAATTTTATAGTGTCTTTGAGTTCACTATTTATATTTCCTGTATGCAATATCTTTTCCCATTTCAAAACACCAATGGGTGTTTCTGTTTATCCGACTTTGCACTATCTTATAAATATCTTTATTATTAATGCTCAGTATATCCTCATGGTTTCTTAGTCTAATTTGTTCTCTGTTAATATTTACTATATTTTTGAATGATCTCTCAGTTTTAAGCTTCTCCCAGTGATTTGGTATGGCTTTTTTAAATTTTGTAAATTCAGCAATCCAATTACTTTTGTTTTTTAATTCTAAATTGATAACTTTTTCTGATATTTGTCCTCTATTGTCAATTATGTCATTTATAAATAGAATATCACTTTCAATCCATTTTGACATTGTCCTTTAAATTTTATCAAACTATTGCCCCATATTATTTGCTTTCTGATCTCTAAAAAGTTAAATATTTTATTATTTTTAGCTTCATTAAGATTTCATGTATCCATGATTTTATCCGTTCTTGATAGAATAGTTGTGTATTGTTCCATATTTTTTATCAATTAATTTTATGTTTCTGATATTTATCTTGAAAATTAGCAAATTTTTGCCCAACTTATTCAGGTATAGTTTAGGCAACACCGAACAGTTAGCATTTTCTGTTTGTAATATTTTTTAAATCCATGTTATATGTATTGACATTATATAAGACTCCAGATCAATCATTTTTAAGCCCCCTTCATCATAATTTTTTGTTAATATTGACCTCTTTATCTTATCTTTTCTTCCATTCCAAACAAATCTATAAATTATATTGTTAATGATTTGCAACTTATCTTTAGGAATAATACCATTAAATTAGTAGCAAAATAAGTTAAATTTGGTAGCAGAAGAGCTTTTACAATTAAAATTTTCCCAAGCAATGTTAAATTTCTTTTCGACCATCTGTCTACAAGTTTTGTAATTTTATCCACGATTTGTATTATGTTCAATGCTTGACATTCCTTATTATCATACCCAAATTAAATACCTAGACTTTTGACTGGTTTATTTGTCCAGTTTATATTTTCATATTTATCTTCACTGCTTTTTAATCTCCCTAACCATATTCCTTCTGTTTTATTCCTATTAAGTTTCAGCCCTGATAGACTTCAAAATGTCTCTATTATACTGAGAGCCAGACTTATATCTTTACGAGACTGAAAAAATAATGTTGTGTCGTCTGCTAATTGACAGATTTTTAAATTACAAGATTGTCCATCTAATTTTATTTTTATTCCCTTAAGTTCTTTATTTTTTCTTAATCTTATGGCCATTAACTCAACAGTTATAACCAAGACCCATCCATTATTCAAAATACACCCTTTAATATCATTATACATAGTTTCAACCCATCTGATAAATCCACTTTTAAATCCAAACTTTTTGAGAGTTTCTGTCATAAAGATCCATTCTAAAGAATCAAAAGCCTTACTAAAATCTAGAAATAGTACTGCTCCTTCTATATTAAATTTCTCTGAATAATCAATTATGACTTGAATTTGCCTTATATTAAAACCATTATATCTATTTTTTACATATCCAGTTTGGTCTAGACTTGTAATAGATAATAAAACTTTTTTAGTCTTTGTGCTAACACATAAGCCAGTAGTTTTGTATCTATGTTAAGTAATGTAATTGGACAGTAATTATTTAATGAAAGCGGGTCAACTTTTTTATATATTAAGGAGAGAATTCTTTGTTAATTGGTCTCTCGTTGAGAGTTGTCTCATGGGCAATTATCCGACATCTACTAATTTTTATAGTATCCTGTTGGGAATTGATACATTTACTTTAACATGTTTAAATAAAACTAAAGTTTAAAACTATTACCACTAATTAACACTACCCTTGCTTGTACCTTGATATCTATATCTTTAACTTGAAGCTTACTTGTCAAATTACACGGTTAAAGACACAATTTTGAATTTCTTATTGTTAATTATCCATTTCTAGATGCCACCATCTTATGATGTTTATGTATCCCAACTTCGGTTTGCTCGTGTATGTAACAACTTATTGATTTTTAAAAAAGAAATCTCTGTATGAAAGATTATTTATTGCACCAGGATTTTCTATAAAACAAATTTGACAAAGCTATCACTAAATTTTATCTCCGATAACAGGACATCAATCGCAAATACTTATAAATGGACAGACATCAAATGCGCTCAAGTATGTCACATCCAATCCTTTATGGTTATATTATCAAATGTCTTCATTTACCTCAAAACCTACCAAACATTAAAAAGACTTATTCATAAGGGATATAGATATAATACAGCTGTTAAGTTGACATTATTTTTTTTAATTAATATTGATTCACTTGATATTGTGTCTTTGCATCTGAAATAAACATAATTTTAAAACTTAAAACTTTGAAACATAAAACTGACGGTTGGCATGAGACTGGTTATGTTCTTGATGGCGTGGTTGAGCTTGTTTTTTATATGATGAGGACATAATATTGCGATCAGTTGAATTGGGGCATGGAAGTTACATGTCAGCAACTGCTATTAGTCCTTTTCATGATGATCATTGCCATTTTGCTTTGTTTTCTATTCTAAAATCAGATTTTTACTTCTTTAGAACTGAATTCAACTGTGCTTTATGCTGTCTGTTTGGTTTTTTTTCCCAATTAGCTAGAGGTAAAGGGGGGAGGATTGAGATTTCACAAAACATTTTAAGCCATGGCGTTGTCAGTTTGTTTTAGATTTATGAGTTTGACTGTCCCTTTGGTATCTGTCGTCCCTCTCTTTTTTTTTTAACTGTACCGCATTTACGCGCATGTCCTTAGTTAGAAACTTCATCCTTTGGTCGTCGTTGTTGTTTAATCCCATTCAGTTATTTAAGGAATGACTGTAATATTTTTTTCTGTGTATGAAGAAATAACATAAAAAATGTGGTGCACACTGAATAACGCGCGTAGCGGGTTATTTAAAAGTGTGCACCACATTTTTTTTATATTATTTCGAATAGACAGAAAACATATTACAGTCATTTCTTATAATTTAATTCTAAATTCATTTTTAAACCGTAGAAAACCATGAAAAAAAACGTTGATGACGTCACGGTCACATGACTAAATTATGTCTATGGGGTGATAACAAAATAACGTCAGCCAATCAGAGGACGTGTTACATCCAAAATTAAATTATATGCTATCAAACTCAAAAACTCAAGTAAAACAAATGAATGGAAAACAACTGTCATATAGTTATCAAAGGTACCAGGATTATAATTTAGTACGCCAGACGCGCGTTATTCTTGAATTGGTATAGGCATTTCCTTATGTATTAAATGGATCATTATAGGTAAAACTGTAATAAATAGGGGTACAGCAGTCAACATTGTGTTATAATCTTAATCACTATAAAATAAACAAATATGCCAACAACATGAACAAAGAAAAACAAAATGGTATATAGACAAAGCACATGAGCAAAAATGAAAAACAAGAATATAAAAAATTACCACAGCATAACAAAACATTTGCGGGATGCTTTAGTGTTCCGCAATACAAAATGTAAAAATGCACTAAACAGTAAATATTATTAATTTACAAAGACAAATAAAAGAACAATCAAGCACGGAATTAGAAAGATGGACAACTTTATCTAGTTATATGTTATATATCATCATGATCATGTCGATAGCAATGCATTATATGACGATACCAGTACACCAAGCTTGATATCGACTTGGATTACACGATCGTACAGTAAAACATGATAGAAATTGATCAAGAATAATTTCCATACAGCCAAAAAAACAAGATAGGCTGTGTATGATATAATAAATAAATCAAATTGGCAGATCCGGCTCATTACATATAACAACGCAACAGTTGTATACAGCTGTTCGAAAGTCATAAATCGATTGAGAGAAAACAAATTTTAGTTACAAACATAAACTGAGGTGAACACAGCAACTTTAAGAGGAAAACAACGAAACAACAGAAACACTGAAGTGCAACAAAAAGACAAAACGACAATGCAACACACACAGAAACGAATTATAAGATAACAACTGCCAGTTTCCTGACTTTGTACAGGATATTTTAAGAAAAATGTTGGGTTGAACCTGGTTCTGCGGCTTGCCAAACATACTGCTTTAATGGCAATGTTAAATATAACACTAAAATGACAAAACTTACCTTGGCGTAAAAGTCTTCGGGACTTCTGAAAGTGTCAGAAAGTGAACCCAATTTATAGACCTAATGGAGATAGATCGATAAAGATTTATATAAAATTTAGCTAGGCTCATATTTAAACCTGGATGTTCTGAAATATCAATAACGAGACGCTGAAGTGTGAAATTTATAATCCATATTAATATTCTCATTTTTCGTCTTAAATTTCAGTCTGTTGTAGTAGGGATAGTCTGATAGATTAAAGCAACCAATGAAGCCGTAGAAACTTCAAACACTAGCGAGATCTGGTATTTTCACAGCTAGAGTAAATGTCTTTTTCTTCGAAAACATACACTATCATAACACACAAAATGAAGGGAGTGTATTGAAATTTGATTATATAAATGTTGAAAAGTTGAAAATAAAACAATGCTTTTAAATTGAGATTGTAAAGAGGATTGTGTAAAAAAAAAAGATTTTAAATTGAGATTGTAAAGAGGAATGTGTCAACAACCCGACCTCAAACAATTCACACTTGGACAGACACTTCATTATTTTGTTATTTTATTTTAGAATTAAATGTTTCTTTTTTGTAAATTCATTGGGCGGTAAAAGCGTTTACCGAGGTTTATCCAAAAACAAAAATGCACACGGTCAACACTTTTACAACCCAATGAATTTACAAAAAAGAAACATTTAATTCTAAAATAGAATAACAAAATAATGAAGTGTCTGTCCAAGTGTGAACTTTTTGAGGTCAGATTTTTATGTAATATACCTGTGCACTTTATTGTGGGACCTCGTGTTATCATGTATGTTAAATTTCATTGTGCAATGAATGTTAATTCTAGAAGGACGCTAGATTGCTGTTAGTCAATCAAAATAACGTAATATAATGAAACATTTTGAGAATAAACTACACGGCAATAAAGATAAACTTTGTAAAAGAAGAATGATTTCCAATGCATGCTTGGTGATATTTACTGTGTTTTCTTCTTCTAAAAACATAAAGTTCACATCAAATTTAATACGTTGTGATTGTAATGAAAGTAAACCTTTAACACGTCAGGAAAGGTATTGATGAAGTAAAGGATTTAAAGTTCAAAAAAAGTTCAAAATGTCTGACGGTTTTTGTTATCAGCTGGAAATATGATATAATCTGATGGATATAAACTAGATATCATATAAATACAGATTGCACGTCATTATTACTTTCTCATATATATATTTGCCATATATTAACATAATATTTTCAAAATGGGCACTAAGCTTCAAATTTGCAATTTCTTTAATGAAAAATGCATGAAAAAAATAAAACTATATATAATACTTTTTTCTGTGTAGATTAGAACTAAAACATTTTCTGTTGCAATTAGTTTGAGGTTAAATCTTAGTTTGACTGGATTATTAAATGATGTATATAGGAAGAACACTTGAAATCGGTTGACCGATACGATGTGTTGATATAGTGTGTTGATACGGTGTTACAGCTAACTAACGCCATGTTTAAGGTACTATAACAGTAGTTTGATCAGCAATTTTACGAACTTAAACACTTTGACTGCGAGAGAATGCGTATGGAAGGTGATGTTTGCTAATCAGGATAGACATACCCTGTTGCCGTCCACGGAATCGCTCCTGTTTGTTGTGCATGTAATTTCATTTGTTAAAACATATAATATAGGTGCATGAGCAAGCTATGCCATGGAGATTGGATGTTCCAGCCATATCGTATGTTGAACTTTCCGCTAAATCTATATCAGATACAAAAGTAAAGGGGGAAAAAAGCATATGATACTAAAATATAAGAAGAGGAAATACCGATTCATTCTTTTTTGGCCTAAACATGTTTTGAAGAATGAATATTGGAAATATTCAGTAATAATATTAATTTTCTCTTTTAACATGGTAAAAATAATTATTCTTATTTACTGTCATTTGAAAGTAAATGTTCTATACTTTTTAAATAAAAGTTGTCTGGTTACTATATTGCAAGATGGTTAATATTTTTAACCCATAAGCACTAGATTTTGTAAAACAATGTCATTTAATTAACAAAAAAACGTTTTACAATTTTGCATAACATTTTATTTTATTGTCAACGGAACATATTAAAAACACTGACCGACAAGACTTTATACTTAATACACAAATTGTACAAAAACATACAAGTAGGTAACACAAATAGGTAAAGCGGAAAATATATGAAGAACTTTGATTATTTACAATTAATATGACCTGAACAAGTTATGAATTTCGTCTGGTTTTCAATTGTGACATCATCAAAATCAGTTTCATCACAGAATGTGTGTTAATCGAATCAGGGACATTACGGGTGCCACAAGTGGAAAAGAATCAGATATCTTTGCGGAGCATATAAACCCCAAGTTTTTAGGGAGTTTGTGATACTGAGACTGTTTTTTTCTATGAAGTTAACTTCAATTTTCCCCAAGAATGGATCTATTTATCGGGTTTGTAATGATGTGACGGGTACCACATGTGGAGCAAGATTAGCTTACCCTTCGGAGCACCTGTGAACACCCCGAGTTTGTGATGGGGTTAGTGTTGCTTAGTCTTTGGTCATATTGGTTTTCTATTTTGTGTCTTGTGTACTGATAATTGTCTGTCTATTTTTTCCTTTTTAGTCATAGCGTTGTCAGTTTTTTAGATCTATGAGTCCCTATGGTTTTTTCGCCTCTCTTTTATTGTGAATTGTTTGTCATTTTCCTTGTTTTTCATGTTTGGTCATGTCAGATTTCCCAAGTTAAATGGAGTTGGTGAACTCTATCAATAATTTTCTAAGACGTTCATTGTGATTTATTTGTCTTTTCGTTGTCTTTCCCACAATTTTATGGTGGGTTATATTGTGGCGTTGTCAGTTTCTCCCATCTTTTGATTTTTTAATGTATCATTGATATCTTCCGCATCTTTTAAAACAAATTGTTTTAGGGAGAACAATGAGCACATCAGGATGAAGAATGCACATTCCCCATTTCCATTCTCAATTTTATTATTACATTTCTGCGCTTGTGCATGAGGAATTACGAATTTACTTTATCAATCACTTTATAGTCAACAGGAAGACTGATATGATGTATAGATAATTCCGTATAACTTTGTAAAAAAGCGGAGAAATGATCAGAAATGCATATGTATATATGTTCTTCGTAAAATATGTATTTGTCATGTAAGAATCACCATGTGCTTGAACAAATGACAAAATTGTTAATTTTGATTTATTTACAACATATTTATTTACAACATACGAAATTGAAAAGCAGTTTATACGATTTACATTACTAGCCTTTGTCAGATAAAGATTAATTTACATGTATATAAGTAAAGAGATAAGTTCATTCTACAAAATAATCATTGTATTTGGAACAATGTCCGACGAGAATTTGATTTCATAGTTTATGGAATATGCTGTGTAAAGGGAGATAACTTCTAAATAAACAAAGCGTTTATCATAATCTGTCTCATTAAAAATACAAATAAGAATATGTGGTATGAGTGTCATTGACACCAACCATCCATCCATTATCACAATGTATAAAAAGTTAATAATTATAGGTCAAAGTACCGAGTAAAGCCTTGGCTTAAACCGAACAGCAAGATACAATGGGTCTCAGCCACAGGGACTTGTCTCTGGAAAAATTTCCAATAAACCTTAATATAACACAAGGTACTTAACTTGCATTTTCGAAAAATGTCAGGAAGTGACGAAATTCCGTTAAATTCCGCTTTCTAGGCTGTCAACTCTACTAAAACTTGTAATATCGTAAATCTAAATTGATTAATCCTTACAATGGTGTATAAACGCCTACATTGCGGTTGGCAAAAATATTACGATTGGCATACTTGGGTAGGATTGCTACGAATGATTCCGACAACAAATGTAGGCATGCTATACACCATTGTAAAGATAAATCAATTTAGATTTCCGCTATAACAAGTTTTAGTGGGGTTGACAGCCTAGAAAGCGGTGTACAACGGAATTTCGTCACCGCCTGATATTTTTCGAAAATGCAAGTTAAGTACCTTATGTTATATTAAGGTATATAGGAAATTGTTTTCTGAGACAAGTGCATTTGGCCCCAGCATGACAAGTGTAAAACAATTCTAACAGGATACAATGAAGCGGGTTTCAAGGTGGTGCCTAACACTACAGGGAGATAACTCTGTAAAATCAGCTAAACCTTTTAATTACGTTGTCGTTGTTAAGGAAATATTAAGCTTTGGATTTCAAATATTTTGGCCACGAGCATCACTGAAGAGACATGTATTGTCGAAATGCGCATCTGGTGCAAGAAAATTGGTACCGTTAATTTTATTACTAACACTGGGTCGACGCCTCTGCTGGTGGACTATTAGTCCCCGAGGTATCACCAGCCAAGTAGCCAGTACTTCGGTACTGGTATGAAAATACGGATTTTGTGTTTTATTAAAATTTGCTGTTACAAAATGATAGAAACTATTATAAATTAAGGAATGTATCTCCCTCATGCAAAGCTCTGATTCCTTCCACGGATTTAGCTATACTTTTTCGACCTTTTGGATTATAGCTCTTCATCTTTTATATAAGCTTTGGATTTCATATATTTTGGCCACGAGCATCACTGAAGAGACATGTATTGTCGAAATGCGCATCTGGTGCAATAAAATTGGTACCTTTAATTTTATTAAGCTTCTCAATGATCAAAATCAGTGTTTGTCGAACTGTTGTATGACCAGTGTTTTTTTTTCTAATAAATTGGTTGGTTCAATTGTTTTGAAATTTTTATATTTTTGTCAAAGGGTCAAAGTAAATATTTTGTCAAAATTTTATGAAAATTAAACGAGCCAAATAAATTTTAGTCAAGGTGTTGGGTACCACCTTAACGTTATAACAGGCGCCAACCTTTACCTTAATATGGGGCAGTAATGTTACATTACAACAAAACAGATTCACTATCAAATATCAATTAAAATGGTTTAAATAGATCAAGAAGACTTTGAACAAAAACAAGTCAACATACACTGAACGAATAAGATCGATGACACAATTCAAATACAATATTAAAACGTAGGTGCCTATATAACAAAGACTTTACAGGTTGTAATAAAAATATGAAAGAAGGGTGTCAATAAGACAACTTTTACCAAGAAAAAATGTCGTCAAATGAAGCAGCCTACACAGGTAAATTCAAATTTGACAATTTCGTTGTCAGGAGTATGAAAGTAACATTTCTCGCAAAATAAATAAAATTGTTGTTCGGAGTAAGAGCACAGAAGTGCAAAATCATTATGGTGGCAAATATAAATCAATTACTTGTCGAGCACTCTTTTGAATCAGCGTTAAACATATTAAAGTTACTTAGTATAACAATAATAATGACAAATCGGCTGCACCAGATGTGAAATTTGACAATTTTAATAGATGTGTAGAATATATAAATAAAGGCAACAGTTGTATACTGCTGTTCGAAATCCATATATCGATTGAGACAAAACAAACAAATCCGGGTTATAAACTAAAACTAAGGGAAACACATCAAATATACTAGGAGAACTACGACACAACAGAAACACAACAGAAACACAACACTAAAATTTATTACACACAAAAACGGTATAAAAGATTACAGAATGAACCAGTGATCGTAATGAAGTAAGTCCCTCCAGTCTAAGTCATTGAATTTTATAAGGAAGAATGAAACCTATTTCATCTATTACAAATCAAATATGAGTAAGAAAACATAACATTCGTCGTTGATGTCTTTTACGTCTGGAAATCACGTGATAAATTAGAGAATATACATAAGAAGATGTGTTATGAGTGCCAATGAGACAACTCAGCATCCAAGTCACAAATAGTAAAAGTAAATATTTGATTTCTCACTATGAAAATGAATGTGTTAACGAAAAGACACATGCAACCTTCTAAATTAATGTTAAAAACTCTTTTCGAATCTATTGTAGAATGCATATATTATTTAACATGTTCAACATTTTATACTTATAAAATTAATGTGGATTTTATATATTTAATCGACCAATGTTCCTATAGAAGGATCTGTAAGCTTGTCATATACAATGAAGGTTCAAATTATCAAACAGAATTTCTTTTGCACAGGTAACAGCTCTATCATGTTGAAGGCAATTAAAAAATTCCATTGCAGCTGAGGCAAGTTGTTCCAGTATAAGATCGTTGGTTGTGATGTTCGTTTATATGAAAAAGCTACAGTAACAGTGTATGGTTTCTCAATGTTACAGGAATTATCTACCAATCCATTCTAAAAGAGAAAATAACTTGTTGTTATCAAAAGTATCAATACATATATATTACACGTACAATTGAGAATGGAAGTGAAGAATGTGTCAAAGAGACAACAAAAAGCAGAAAACAGCCAAAGGCTACCAATGGGTCTTGAATGCACTGAGAAACTCAGTCCTTCAGCTGTCCCCTAAACAATTATGTATACTAGTTCAGTGAAAATGGGCGTCATACGAAACTCCGAATTATTCACAAGAAACTAAAATTAACAAGAATGTGTCCGCAGTACACGGATCCCGCATTCGCACTATCATTTTCTATGTCCAGTAGACCATGAAAATGGGAGAAAATCTCTAATTTGACATTAACATTAGAACGATCATATCATAGGGAACATGCGTACTAAGTTTCAAATTGATTGGACCTCAACTTCATCAAAAACTACCTCGACCAAAAGCTTTAACCTGAAACGAGACAGACGGACAGACGATCGAACGGAGAGAACGAACGGACGGACACACAGACCGGAAAACAAAAAGCCCATAAAAGGGCCATAAAAATCACACAAGACTAACAAATGCCAGAGTGTCCTAACTTGGGACAGGCGCAAAAATGTATGAAGATCAAAATATCTATAACAATTGTCTTACATTTACTGCTATAGTGATAATAATCAACTGTTTATCCATATCGATATCACTGTAACTAATTTTATAAACGCTTACACTATGCATTGATAACCAAGCGAACCTTAATTGGAATCCAGATTTTTAATATTTAAGGTGTGAGACCACCAATTAAAAATCCCTATCTGTTCAATTAAATTTTTCAATGTTAGCAGCATTCTAAATATTTTACCTCAAGTATAACTTCATGAAAACCAGGTATAACCTGATTTGCACATGTATCAGCTTTCTACATGCAAATGTTCAACATACCTTAAAAATCTTCTTAGAAAAAAATGAACTCCAAACATAAATAAAGGCAACAGTAGTATACCGCTGATCAAAATTCATTAATCGATAGAGAAAAAACAAATCCGGGTTACAAACTAAAATTGAAGGAAACGTATCAAATATAAGAGAACTATGACACAACAGAGACACAACACCGAAACGTAACACACACAAAAACGAACTAAAATGTAACAATGGCCATTTTCCAGACTTGGTACAGGGCATTTTATGAAAATTGATGGGTTGCACCTGGTTTTGTGGTATGCCAAACCTCCCCCTTTAATGGCAGTGTTATTTATAACATTAATAACATTAACGGTACTAATTTTTATGCACCAGATGCTCGTGGCCAAAATATGAAAATCCAAACCTTATCATATAAAAGATTAAGAGCTATAATCCAAAAGTTCCAAAAAGTATAGCCAAATCCGTGAAAGGAATCAAAGCTTTAAATTTGCCTGAGGGAGATACATTCCTTAATTTATAATAATTTGTAATATTTTGTAACAGCAAATTTATTAACATTTTCATGTCAGTAACAGAGTACTGGCTACTGGGCTAGTGATACCCTCAGGGACTAACAGTCCACCAGCAGAGGCATCGACCCAGTGGTAGTAATAAAATTAGCGGTACCAATTTTATGCACCAGATGCGCATTTCGACAATATATGTCTCTTCAGTGATGCTCGTGGCCAAAATATGAAAATCCAAATCTTATCATATAAAAGATGAAGAGCTATAATCTAAAAGTTCCAAAAAGTATAGCCAAATCCGTGAAAGGAATCAGAGCTTTGCCTGAGGGAGATATATTCCTTAATTTATAATAATTTGTAATATTTTGAAACAACAAATTTAATAACACAAAAAATCAGTATTTTCAGGTCACTAACAGAGTAATGGCTACTGGGCTGTAAATGGCGACATTACACGACAGGGTTACAATAAATAAACAGATAAATAGGAAAGAATAAAGGACAGAGAAATAAACGAATAATAGCCTTCAAAAGGTAACAGGTTAAAAAATATTTTATACGCCAGACGCACGCTACGTCCACACAAAAACTATGCTCAGATGTAAAGGGTTTGAAAGCCATAACAACTACAAAGTTGAAGACCGCCGTGAACCAAAAGTTCCAAAAAGTTGTAAGGCCAGGGTTATCCACCTGGGACAAAAACATCATTATTATCAAGAATAATACATACTTTTGCAAACAGTAAATTTTGTAAAATGACTATATGATAGATATACAAAAATGTACATGATTAAACTGAAGTGGTGACTAGCTATAGAATAAAATCGAATAAAGAATCACAGCCCTGTTAGCCATAGTCAATGCAACGCTCAAAGTGACGTCACATTTAAATTTCTAAAACGTGTTCCCAAAATAAAGAAAGAATTTGGATGAAATTCAAGATTAGATTTGTATGACTTATCTAGCTTAGATTAATAACAGTGAAAATTATAATACTAATTAATATTTAACTGTAGTAGAAATTAGATAATTAATTGTATTATCTAGCTTTGTGGGTGTTTCTTCTGATCAAACTGCAAATCAAATATATAGTGTATATTTCGTTGATCCAAAATTAAATCTACCAAATTAACTGGATGAGTAATTATCCCCAACACAACACAATAATACAACAGAAAAAAATACAATTTACAACTACAAACGTTGAGACATTTGGCAAATCCGATGATAACAACAAACACAACATCAAAACGCAACAAACTAATTTGAGATTGAAAAGTACCGTGCCACGACTTAGAACAATACGAATTCACACTCAGCAAAACAGTCACATTCGGGAATAATTCACGTTCGGTAATAAAATATCAGACGACGTAATGACAAACCACAATCTAACACGTGGTAAAAATGTCTAAAGTTAGTTTGGACAAAGATACATAGTATGGATAAAGCAATTCGTGATGGTGTCCATAAAATTTACGGAGTGTCATTTTTATCTGTCCTCCTCATAACTGTATTAGAGCAGTTTCTACGTTAGGAGCACACTCCTGTATATGAAGTCCATGGTCTACGGGAAATCTTTATTTAGTACTATTGGGCGCATTAATCCTGAATTTTTAATGCAAACTCTTTTGCTTAAAATGATCTAAATATTTTTCTGTTTCACCAAAAGTTTAATTTTTGCAAATTTGTTGGTTAGTTTGAGTAAACAATGACATTAAAAGCACTATGTTATGTCAGGAAAGGGATACTTTTACATACGTTCTAACTTGGAGGAAGTAGTCTGACACCTAAACCTAATCGGAAATGTAGTTAGCTTCAAACAACTCTTACATCTGCCGTATTTAGTATGCTCTGTGTGTCCAAATGGCAATGTAAATAACACTTTATATCGACCTTGTTTGCCTTTTGAATTAATTATGAATGTTTTTCGACCGGACATATTTGCCCCCTTAACCACTACCCCGGTAAAATGTTTGAGCTCAATGGTATCTGATATCCGGAACGGTGACAGACAGTCAACAGACGGATAAAAGGTAGGGCTTATAATGTGGAAGAAAATAAAAAGAAGAGTAACTTTTTTCGATTGTGAGATGAGATATTTTATGTAAGCATTTTAGATTAACGCATCGCATGCGTGTTCTGAGGCAAATCATCAAAATATTATTTATTAATATATCATTTATTATCAAAAATATCTAAAAATTTATGAATGCAGTATCTAAAAAGGTAAATTTGAATTTTTTTTACATTTACATGAAATTTAAACATACAAAACAAACTGAAAAGCAATTTAATTTGTTCAGGTCTATCATCTGAAAAAAAAATGAAAATCATTTTAATTTGAATCCTTAAGATAAAATCTGTTAGACGTTATAACGTTTTCCTCACCCGACGTGGTAACAGAACCACTAATAGAAGGATATCCAATTCTTGATTTTTCTAACAAATGTGTCATAAAAGCCAGTATATTTTGTGTTTTCAAAATCGTCCTTCATCGGAAATTAATCAAGAATTAATCAAATCTTTTTCTGAACATCAAAAAATATGATTTACACATTCGTAAAATTTACTCACTACAAGTTGACCCATACCATCCTAATGGACATGAACATTCATAATTTGATCCGCCAGTCGGATTACACGTACCACCATTCTGACAGGTGTTTTGTTTACATGCTTTCGCTGAAACAAAAGACAATTAAAGAAAATAAAACATTTAGAATTGATTTTTTTTTAAATAGATCAAAACTTTTTAGAAAGCCTCACATTGAAATTATAATAGCAATACACGTAATCACTTTTTAGACCATTCAAGGGGAATATTACTTTGGCTAATTGCAGTTTGTGTCAAGTGTTACAAAAACATCAGTAATAAGCTGAGGTTTGGATTTTTTTTTGGAGAAAAACACATTTTAAAATGTTAGTTTGTTCGAGGCACAAGTTAAAGTTATCACAATGCTTATTTTAACGATGGTTTAAAAAACATCTCTTAGAAAAGTGTTATGCCCAATACATTGATAACACAGACTCTAAATATGTACAACTACTTTGTGACGTATCGAAATAGTTGTGTTATTTCATATCTTTTCTGGATTGGCAAAATAGCGAAAGGCGTATTTTCCTTTTTTAAGCTCCCCCGTTGTGAATTTATTGCCGACTTTTTGATTAATAGTTTCTTGCATAAAATCATAAAAAAATATATTTGGACATTCTGTTTTTGTTGAGCCAGCGACTTTTGTCGGAAAAGCGACTGATATCCTACATCCCGTCGTCATCTACGGCGTCGGCTTCGTCAATAAATATTCATTCTGTGGTTATTTTTATGAAATTAAAATAACTTTCTTGAACTATTCTGGATTTGTACCAAACTTGTACCGAAGCTTATTTGTATAGCTTGCGACTAACAGTAGGCGAAACACTGGGTTCCGTGTAACCCTTACAATTTTTTCTCTTTTCTATGTTTTTTCTTCATATTCATAATCAAGGCGTAACTTGTGAGTGTTGTAACATCAATCTTTTGATGTTGTAATTTTTATACTATTTGATTTGACTATTTAAATACTACATAACAATTTATTTTATCGTTAGAATTAAGTGAATTTTTTAATGAAAATTGAACTTACATTCGCAGTCCGTTCCGTAATATCCGAGTGTACATGCGCAAGAATAAGTTGACCCAGATACACTACATGTTCCATCGTTCTGACATGGACCCACGTGACATGGCGAAACTGAAAGAAAAATGAAATAAATATACATGCACAAGAATAAGTAGACCCAGGGACGCTTCATGGTCCATTGTTCTGACATAGACCTACGTGACATGGCGTAATTGAAAAAAAAGGTAAATGAACATGCACACAAATAAGTTGACCCAGAGACACTACACGTTCCATTGTTTTGACATGGACCCAAGATACTTGGCGTAACTGATCATAAACTTCTGAAAATAGAAGTATATATGTCTGTTATCATCAATTAAAAGTGTTATGCCAAGTTTATTGATTAAACAGACTCTAAATAGGTACAACTGGTTGGTGACGTATTGAAATAGTTGTGTTATTTCATATCTTTTCTGGATTGGCAAAATAGCGAAAGGCGTATTTTCCTTTTATAAGCTCTCCCGTTGTGAATTTATTGCCGACTTTTTGATTAATAGTTTCTTGCATAAAATCATAAAAAAATATATTTGGACATTCTGTTTTTGTTGAGCCAGCGACTTTTGTAGGAAAAGCGACTGATATCCTACGTCCCTTCGTCATATACGGCGTCGGCTTCGTCAATAAATATTCATTCTGTGGTTATTTTTATGAAATTAAAATAACTTTCTTGAACTATTCTGGATTAGTACCAAACTTGGATCGAAGCTTTTTGTAGAGCTTGCGACTAACAGTAGGCGAAACACTGGGTTCCGTGTAACCCTTACAATTGTTTCTCTTTTCTATGTTTTTTCTTCATATTAATAATCAAGGGGTAACTTGTGAGTGTTGTAACATCAGTCTTTTGATGTTGTAATTTTTATACTATTTGATTTGACTATTTACATACTACATAACAATTTATTTTATCGTTAGAATTAAGTGAATTTTTTAATGAAAATTGAACTTACACTCACAGTCCGTTCCGTAATATCCGAGTGTACATGCGCAAGAATAAGTTGACCCAGATACACTACATGTTCCATCGTTCTGACATGGACCCAAGTGACATGGCGAAACTGAAAGAAAAATGAAATAAATGTACATGTACAAGAATAAGTAGACCCAGGGACGCTTCATGGTCCATTGTTCTGACATACACCTACGTGACATGGCGTAATTGAAAAAAGAAGTAAATGAACATGCACACAAATAAGTTGACCCAGAGACACTACACATTCCATTGTTTTGACATGGACCCAAGTGACTTGGCGTAACTGATCATAAACTTCTGAAAATAGAAGTATACATGTCTGTTATCATCAATTAAAAGTGTTATGCCAAGTTCATTGATTAAACAGACTCTAAATAGGTACAACTGGTTGGTGACGTATTGAAATAGTTGTGTTATTTCATATCTTTTCTGAATTGGCAAAATAGCGAAAGGCGTATTTTCCCTTTTTAAGCTCTCCCGTTGTGAATTTATTGCCGACTTTTTGATTAATAGTTTCTTGCATAAAATCATAAAAAAATATATTTGGACATTCAGTTTTTGTTGAGCCAGCGACTTTTGTCGGAAAAGCGACTGATATCATACATCCCGTCGTCATCTACGGCGTCGGCGTCGTCAATAAATATTCATTCTGTGGTTATTTTTATGAAATTAAAATAACTTTCTTGAACTGTTCTGGATTTGTACCAAACTTGGACCGAAGCTTTTTTGTAGAGCTTGCGACTAACAGTAGGCGAAACACTGGGTTCCGTGTAACCCTTACAATTTTTTCTCTTTTCTATGTTTATTCTTCATATTCATAATCACGGGGTAACTTGTGAGTGTTGTAACATCAGTCTTTTGATGTTGTAATTTTTATACTATTTGATTTGACTATTTACATACTACATAACAATTTATTTTATCGTTAGAATTAAGTGAATTTGTTAATGAAAATTGAACTTACACTCGCAGTCCGTTCCGTAATATCCGGGTGTACATGCGCAAGAATAAGTTGACCCAGATACACTACATGTTCCATCGTTCTGACATGGACCCACGTGACATGGCGAAACTGAAAGAAAAATGGAATAAATGTACATGCACAAGAATAAGTAGACCCAGGGACACTTCATGGTCCGTTGTTCTGACATAGACCTACGTGACATGGCGTAATTGAAAAACGAGGTAAATGAACATGCACACAAATAAGTTGACCCAGAGACACTACACATTCCATTGTTTTGACATGGACCCAAGTGACTTGGCGTAACTGATCATAAACTTCTGAAAATAGAAGTATATATGTCTGTTATCATCAATTAAAAGTGTTATGCCAAGTTCATTGATTAAACAGACTCTAAATAGGTACAACTGGTTGTTGACGTATTGAAATAGTTGTGTTATTTCATATCTTTTCTGGATTGGCAAAATAGCGAAAGGCGTATTTTCCTTTTTTAAGCTCTCCCGTTGTGAATTAATTGCCGACTTTTTGATTAATAGCTTTGTGCATAAAATCAAAAAAAATATATTTGGACATTCTGTTTTTTGTTGAGCCAGCAACTTTTGTCGGAAAAGCGACTGATATCCTACATCCCGTCGTCATCTACGGCGTCGGCTTCGTCAATAAATATTCATTCTGTGGTTATTTTTATGAAATTAAAATAACTTTCTTGAACTATTCTGGATTTGTACCAAACTTGGACCGAAGCTTTTTTGTAGAGCTTGCGACTAATAGTAGGCGAAACACAGGGTTCCATGTAACCCTTACATTTTTTTCTCTTTTCTATGTTTTTTCTTCATATTCGTAATTAAGGGGTAACTTGTGAGTGTTGTAACATCAGTCTTTTGATGTTGTAATTTTTATACTATTTGATTTGACTATTTATATATTACATAACAATTTATTTAATCGTTAGAATTGAATGAATTTTTTAATGAAAATTGAACTTACACTCGCAGTCCGTTCCGTAATATCCAGGTGTACACGCGCAAGAATAAGTTGACCCAGATACACTACATGTTCCATCGTTCTGACATGGACCCACGTGACATGGCGAAACTGAAATAAAAATGGAATAAATGTACATGCACAAGAATAAGTAGACCCAGGGACGCTTCATGGTCCATTGTTCTGACATAGACCTACGTGACATGGCGTAATTGATAAAAAGAGGTAAATGAACATGCACACTAATAAGTTGACCCAGAGACACTACACATTCCATTGTTTTGACATGGACCCAAGTGACTTGGCGTAACTGATCATAAACTTCTGAAAATAGAAGTATATATGTCTGTTATCATCAATTAAAAGTGTTATGCCAAGTTCATTGATTAAACAGACTATAAATAGGTACAACTGGTTGGTGACGTATTGAAATAGTTGTGTTATTTCATATCTTTTCTGGATTGGCAAAATAGCGAAAGGCGTATTTTCCTTTTTTTAAGCTCTCCCGTTGTGAATTTATTGCCGACTTTTTGATTAATAGTTTCTTGCATAAAATCATAAAAAAATATATTTGGACATTCTGTTTTTGTTGAGCCAGCGACTTTTGTCGGAAAAGCGACTGATATCCTACATCCCGTCGTCATCTACGGCGTCGGCTTCGTCAATAAATATTCATTCTGTGGTTATTTTTATGAAATTAAAATAACTTTCTTGAACTATTTTGGATTTGTACCAAACTTGGACCGAAGCTTTTTTGTAGAGCTTGCGACTAACAGTAGGCGAAACACTGGGTTCCGTGTAACCCTTACATTTTTTCTCTCTTTTCTATGTTTTTTCTTCATATTCATAACCAAGGGGTAACTTGTGAGTGTTGTAACATCAGTCTTTTGATGTTGTAATTTTTATACTATTTGATTTGACTATTTACATACTACATAACAATTTATTTTATCGTTAGAATTAAGTGACTTTTTTTAATGAAAATTGAACTTACACTCGCAGTCTGTTCCGTAATATCCAGGTGTACATGCGCAAGAATAAGTTGACCCAGATACAATACATGTTCCATCGTTCTGACATGGACCCACGTGACAAGGCGAAACTGAAAGAAAAATGAAATAAATGTACATGCACAAGAATAAGTAGACCCAGGGACGCTTCATTCTCCATTGTTCTGACATAGACCTACGTGACATGGCGTAATTGAAAAAAGAGGTAAATGAACATGCAAACAAATAAGTTGACCCAGAGACACTACACATTCCATTGTTTTGACATGGACCCAAGTGACTTGGCGTAACTGATCATAAACTTCTGAAAATAGAAGTATATATGTCTGTTATCATCAACTAAAAGTGTTATGCCAAGTTCATTGATTAAACAGACTTTAAATAGGTACAACTGGTTGGTGACGTATTGAAATAGTTGCGTTATTTCATATCTTTTCTGGATTGGCAAAATAGCGAAAGGCGTATTTTCCTTTTTTTAAGCTCTCCCGTTGTAAATTTATTGCCGACTTTTTGATTAATAGTTTCTTGCATAAAATCATAAAAACATATAATTGGACATTCTGTTTTTGTTGAGCCAGCGGCTTTTGTCGGAAAAGCGACTGATATCCTACATCCCATCGTCATCTACGGCGTCGGCTTCGTCAATAAATATTCATTCTGTGGTTATTTTTATGAAATTAAAATAACTTTCTTGAACTATTCTGGATTTGTACCAAACTTGGACCGAAGCTTTTTTGTAGAGCTTGCGACTAACAGTAGGCGAAACACTGGGTTCCGTGTAACCCTTACAAATTTTTCTCTTTTCTATGTTTTTTCTTCATATTCGCATAATCAAGGGGTAACTTGTGAGTGTTGTAACATCAGTCTTTTGATGTTGTAATTTTTATACTATTTGATTTGACTATTTACATACTACATAACAATTTATTTTATCGTTAGAATTAAGTGAATTTTTTAATGAAAATTGCACTTACACTCGCAGTCCGTTCCGTAATATCCAGGTGTACATGCGCAATAATAAGTTGACCCAGATACACTACATGTTCCATCGTTCTGACATGGACCCACGTGACATGGCGAAACTGAAAGAAAAATGAAATAAATGTACATGCACAAGAATAAGTAGACCAAATAACGCTTCAAGGTCCATTGTTCTGACATAGACCTACGTGACATGGCGTAATTGAAAAAAGAGGTAAATAAACATGCACACAAATAAGGTGACCCAGAGACACTAGACATTCCATTGTTTTGACATGGACCCACGTGAAATGGCGAAACTGAAAGAAAAATAAAATAAATGTACATGCACAAGAATAAGTAGACCCAGGGACGCTTCATGGTACATTGTTCTGACATAGACCTACGTGACATGGCGTAATTGAAAAAAAGAGGTAAATGAACATGCACACAAATTAGTTGACCCAGAGACACTACACATTCCATTGTTTTGACATGGACCCAAGTGACTTGGCGTAACTGATCATAAACTTCTGAAAATAGAAGTATATATGTCTGTTATCATCAATTAAAAGTGTTATGCCAAGTTCATTGATTAAACAGACTCTAAATAGGTACAACTGGTTGGTGACGTATTGAAATAGTTGTGTTATTTCATATCTTTTCTGGATTGGCAAAATAGCGAAAGGCGTATTTTCCTTTTTAAAGCTCTCCCGTTATGAATTTATTGCCGACTTTTTGATTAATAGTTTCTTGCATAAAATCATAAAGAAATATATTTGGAAATTCTGTTTCTGTTGAGCCAGCGACTTTTGTCGGAAAAGCGACTGATATCCTACATCCCGTCGTCATCTACGGCGTCGGCTTTGTCAATAAATATTCATTCTGTGGTTATTTTTATGAAATTAAAATAACTTTCTTGAACTATTCTGGATTTGTACCAAACTTGGACCGAAGCTTTTTTGTAGAGCTTGCGACTAATAGTAGGGGAAACACTGGGTTCCGTGTAACCCTTACATTTTTTTCTCTTTTCTATGTTTTTTCTTCATAGTCATTACCAAGGGGTAACTTGTGAGTGTTGTAACATCAGTCTTTTGATGTTGTAATTTTTATACTATTTGATTTGACTATTTACCTACTACATAACAATTTATTTTATCGTTAGAATTAAGTGAATTTTTTAATGAAAATTGAACTTACACTCGCAGTCCGTTCCGTAATATCCAGGTGCACATGCGCAAGAATAAGTTGACCCAGATACACTACATGTTCCATCGTTCTGACATGGACCCACGTGACATGGCGAAACTGAAAGAAAAATGAAATAAATGTACATGCACAAGAATAAGTAGACCCAGGACGCTTCATGGTCAATTGTTCTGACATAGACCTACATGACATGGCGTAATTGAAAAAAAGAGGTAAATGAACATGCACACAAATAAGTTGACCCAGAGACACTGCACATTCCATTGTTTTGACATGGACCCAAGTGACTAGGCGTAACTGATCATAAACTTCTGAAAATAGAAGTATATATGTCTGTTATCATCAATTAAAAGTGTTATGCCAAGTTCATTGATTAAACAGACTCTAAATAGGTACAACTGGTTGGTGACGTATTGAAATAGTTGTGTTATTTCATATCTTTTCTGGATTGGCAAAATAGCGAAAGGCGTATTTTCCTTTTTTAAGCTCTCCCGTTGTGAATTTATTGTCGACTTTTTGATTAATAGTTTCTTGCATAAAATCATAAAAAAATATATTTGGACATTCTGTTTTTGTTGAGCCAGCGACTTTTGTCGGAAAAGCGACTGATATCCTACATCCCGTCGTCATCTACGGCATCGGCTTCGTCAATAAATATTCATTCTGTTGTTATTTTTATGAAATTAAAATAACTTTCTTGAACTATTCTGGATTTGTACCAAACTTGGACCGAAGCTTTTTTTGTAGAGCTTGCGACTAACAGTAGGCGAAACACTGGGTTCCGTGTAACCCCCAATTTTTTTTCTCTTTTCTATGTTTTTTCTTCATATTCATAATCAAGGGGTAACTTGTGAGTGTTGTATCATCAGTCTTTTGATGTTGTAATTTTTATACTATTTGATATGACTATTTACATACTACTAACATTTATTTTATCGTTAGAATTAAGTGAATTTTTTAATGAAAATTGAACTTACACTCGCAGTCCGTTCCGTAATATCCAGGTGTACATGCGCAAGAATAAGTTGACCCAGATACACTACATGTTCCATCGTTCTGACATGGACCCACGTGACATGGCGAAACTAAAAGAAAAATGAAATAAATGTACATGCACAAGAATAAGTAGACCCAGGGACGCTTCATGGTCCATTGTTCTGACATAGACCTACGTGACATGGCGTAATTGAAAAAAGAGGTAAATAAACATGCACACAAATAAGTTGACCCAGAGACACTACACATTCCATTGTTTTGACATGAACCCAAGTGACTTGGCGTAACTGATCATAAACATCTGAAAATAGAAGTATATATGTCTGTTATCATCAATTAAAAGTGTTATGCCAAGTTCATTGATTAAACAGACTCTAAATAGGTACAACTGGTCGGTGACGTATTGAAATAGTTGTGTTATTTCATATCTTTTCTGGATTGGCAAAATAGCGAAAGGCGTATTTTCCTTTTTTTAAGCTCTCCCGTTGTGAATTTATTGCCGACTTTTTGATTAATAGTTTCTTGCATAAAATCATAAAAAAATATATTTGGACATTCTGTTTTTGTTGAGCCAGCGACTTTTGTCGGAAAAGCGACTGATATCCTACATCCCGTCGTCATCTACGGCGTCGGCTTCGTCAATAAATATTCATTCTGTGGTTATTTTTATGAAATTAAAGTAACTTTCTTGAACTATTCTGGATTTGTACCAAACTTGGACCGAAGCTTTTTTGTAGAGCTTGCGACTAACAGTAGGCGAAACACTGGGTTCCGTGTAACCCTTACAATTTTTTCTCTTTTCTATGTTTTTTCTTCATATATTCATAATCAAGGGGTAACTTGTGAGTGTTGTATCATCAGTCTTTTGATGTTGTAATTTTTATACTATTTGATATGACTATTTACATACTACTAACATTTATTTTATCGTTAGAATTAAGTGAATTTTTTAATGAAAATTGAACTTACACTCGCAGTCCGTTCCGTAATATCCAGGTGTACATGCGCAAGAATAAGTTGACCCAGATACACTACATGTTCCATCGTTCTGACATGGACCCACGTGACATGGCGAAACTAAAAGAAAAATGAAATAAATGTACATGCACAAGAATAAGTAGACCCAGGGACGCTTCATGGTCCATTGTTCTGACATAGACCTACGTGACATGGCGTAATTGAAAAAAGAGGTAAATAAACATGCACACAAATAAGTTGACCCAGAGACACTACACATTCCATTGTTTTGACATGAACCCAAGTGACTTGGCGTAACTGATCATAAACATCTGAAAATAGAAGTATATATGTCTGTTATCATCACTTAAAAGTGTTATGCCAAGTTCATTGATTAAACAGACTCTAAATAGGTACAACTGGTTGGTGACGTATTGAAATAGTTGTGTTATTTCATATCTTTTCTGGATTGGCAAAATAGCGAAAGGCGTATTTTCCTTTTTTAAGCTCTCCCGTTGTGAATTTATTGCCGACTTTTTGATTAATAGTTTCTTGTATAAAATCATAAAAAAATATATTTGGACATTCTGTTTTTGTTGAGCCAGCAACTTTTGTCGGAAAAGCGACTGATATCCTACATCCCGTCGTCATCTACGGCGTCGGCTTCGTCAATAAATATTCATTCTGTGGTCATTTTTATGAAATTAAAGTAACTTTCTTGAACTATTCTGGATTTGTACCAAACTTGGACCGAAGCTTTTTTGTAGAGCTTGCGACTAACAGTAGGCGAAACACTGGGTTCCGTGTAACCCTTACAATTTTTTCTCTTTTCTATGTTTTTTCTTCATATATTCATAATCAAGGGGTAACTTGTGAGTGTTGTATCATCAGTCTTTTGATGTTGTAATTTTTATACTATTTGATATGACTATTTACATACTACATAACAATTAATTTTATCGTTAGAATTAAGTGAATTTTTTTTTATAAAAATTGAACTTACACTCGCAGTCTGTTCCGTAATATCCAGGTGTACATGCGCAAGAATAAGTTGACCCAGATACACTACATGTTCCATCGTTCTGACATGGACCCACGTGACATGGCGAAACTGAAAGAAAAATGAAATAAATGTACATGCACAAGAATAAGTAGACCAAGGGACGTTTCGTGGTCCATTGTTCTGACATAGACCTACGTGACATGGCGTCATTGAAAAAAGAGGTAAATGAACATGCACACAAATAAGGTGACCCAGAGACACTACACATTCCATTGTTTTGACATGAACCCAAGTGACTTGGCGTAACTGATCATAAACATCTGAAAATAGAAGTATATATGTCTGTTATTATCAATTAAAAGTGTTATGCCAAGTTCATTGATTAAACAGACTCTAAATAGGTACAACTGGTTGGTGACGTATTGAAATAGTTGTGTTATTTCATATCTTTTCTGGATTGGCAAAATAGCGAAAGGCGTATTTTCCTTTTTTAAGCTCTCCCGTTGTGAATTTATTGCCGACTTTTTGATTAATAGTTTCTTGCATAAAATCATAAAAAAATATATTTGGACATTCTGTTTTTGTTGAGACAGCGACTTTTGTCGGGAAGGCGACTGATATCCTACATCCCGTCGTCATCTACGGCGTCGGCTTCGTCAATAAATATTCATTCTGTGGTTATTTTTATGAAATTAAAATAACTTTCTTGAACTATTCTGGATTTGTACCAAACTTGGACCGAAGCTTTTTTGTAGAGCTTGCGACTAACAGTAGGCAAAACACTGGGTTCCGTGTAACTCTTACAATTTTTTCTCTTTTCTATGTTTTTTCTTCATATTCATAATCAAGGGGTAACTTGTGAGTGTTGTAACATCAGTCTTTTGATGTTGTAATTTTTATACTATTTGATTTGACTATTTACATACTACATAACAATTTATTTTATCGTTAGAAGTAAGTGAATTTTTTAATGAAAATTGAACTTACACTCGCAGTCCGTTCCGTAATATCCGAGTGGACATGCACAAGAATAAGTTGACCCAGATACACTACATGTTCCATTGTTCTGACATGGACCCACGTGACATGGCGAAACTGAAAGAAAAAAAATGAACATGCACAAGATTAGGTGAGTCAAAACAGTGACTAAAGTAACTGAGATAGATTATGCAGAAAGCAGGAGGTTTTTCTAGAGAAGTAATACGTTTGTTTAAGTTAGTTTTATATCGCTTTTCAAAACAGTCAGAGCATATACATGTACATGCATACAAATAAATTGACCCAGAGACACTACACGTTCCATTGTTTTGACATGGACCCACGTGACATGGTGTAACTGATCATCAAATACTGGGAAAAAAGAAGTACATATGTCTTTAATCATCAATTACTGGCGAAAAAAAGAAGCATACATGTCTGTTATCATCATTTACTGAAAACCCAATTTTATTTGCTAAATAAGAAGCGGAATAAAATAATTTAAGACAGCAGGGAAGATTAACTTTATAGTTTTATAGCTTTAACTGATAAAAAGAATTAGAACTTTATATTGTAAATTTAACAATGTCTCTGAAGTGACCAGTGGGTCAGATTTGTATAACATTGCTATTTGATTAATTGTCTAAATTGTATAACACTATTTCACGTGTAGAAAATCATGTGAGTGGATTCCTTACTTCTTATTGGTCAATGATCTTGCGGGGTCAGCACAAGTTTACGTGCCATGTGTGCACTTCCTTTTATCATTAACTTTCGTCTTGATAACTCGTGATTATAAAACATTGCGTGGAATTTAAATGAGGGGGGAGGGGATCCACTCTCAATGTAAGAGTGTATTTGTGGCAGATTTTTCTCCCCACCTTTGCTATTATTTGTCATTTATTCAATTGATATGATTTTAGTTGATGTAATTTCGTATTAATTATGTATTATAATTGCATATTAATTATGAACTTTTATGTCAAATGTTTTATTTGCAAATTTTTATTTTTTGCATTTTATGATTTTGAATAAATTACATTTTTTCGTCAATCTTGTTTTTATAGATATAGCAAAACAAGCTCAAACTCTGGCTGACATGTTTATAGGTCAGTAAGTTTAGGGTATATATCTGTCTGTCTTAAAAAAGAATAGTTCAGTCTATATATATCATAAACTTGACCCTAACCTTGAAGTAATTGCAACAGCAGATTTTAAAGTTTTAATCTTTAACATTATACCTTAAATATACACAGAAAAAAGTACCATAAAATCTAAATAGTGATAAGGGGTATTTTCTTTTTCTTGCCAATCTGTTGTGAATTTTTTTTCAACTTTTCGATTAACAGTTTTGGGCATAAAATCATAAAAAAATATATTTGCACATTGTTTTTTTGTCGAGCCAGCGACTTTTGTTGCAAAAGCTAGATATATCCTTTTCTGCTTCGATTCATAGTATTGGGTAACTTGTAAGTGTTGTAACATCAGTCTTTTGATGTTGTAATTTTTATACTTTTTAATTTTACTTTTTACATACTACATAACAAGTTATTTTATCGTTAGAAGTAAGTGAATTTTTTAATGAAAATTGAACTTACACTCGCAGTCCGTTCCGTAATATCCGAGTGGACATGCGCAAGAATAAGTTGACCCAGATTCACTACATGTTCCATTGTTCTGACATGGACCCACGTGACATGGCGAAACTGAAAAAAAAATGAACATGCGCAAGAATAAGGTGAGTCAAAACACTACATGTTCCATTGTTCTAACATGGACCAACGTGACATGGCGTAACTAAAAGACAAAGAGGTAGACCCATGTAGTTTTAAGTTTTCTCATTGTATTTCAAAAACCAGCAACTGTTAATTCCATATTGGTGGAAACAAATCTATGCATTTGGACATTAAAGCGGTACTCGCATAAATGAATCAACCATCTTTATCCTATATCTAAAGATTTTTACTTTTTAGAGAAGTAATACGTTTGTTTAAGTTAGTTTTACTTCGCTTTTTAAAACAGTCATGCTCAGTCGTGTATACTAGATTTTATTATACTATGTGTCAAAATGATGCAGAATCCTTATTTTCTCGGGTGCACCGTAGATTACTCCCGATTTCTGGTTAGGTTCTTGTAGCTCAGTCTTTAGAGTTCTATGTTGTGACTGTAACAGTCGTTGGTCTTTTGATCATTTTTGAAAGGTCTTCAGTTCGTATGGTAAGGTAGCGGAGGGTATGCTGAGTAGGGTATGGTATTATCTAGAACGCCCATACGTAATAGAAAAGGGTAAATTGTGTTGGCATAAAATCGTTATAAAAGATACCAGGACTATAATTTAATACACCAGACGCGTGTTTCATCTACATAAGACTCATCAGTAACGCTGATATCAAAACAGTTAAAAAGCCTTAGGTAATCTACTCCTGGGATAAGAAAATCCTTAGCTTTTTTTTCTAAAAATTCAAAGTTTTGCAAACGTGAAATTTTTTAAAATGACCATTAAAACGAAACAATTTAACTTTTTCTTTCTTTGTTTCCTTCTTTTTTCTTGACTTCCCTTTTTCGTTTCTTTTTCTCTTCTCTTTTCTTCATTTCGTAACATAAGAACGTTGTAATAGTAGTCTTTGAATGTTGTAATACAAAAAAAAAAAACTTTGATTAGACTATAACATATCATATAAAGAGTTTGTCGTTAAAATCGTTAATAATAATCAAACTTACACTGGCAAATATTCCCGTAATATCCAGGTTTACATGTACAAGTATAAACTGGTCCAGAGAAAGTACATGTTCCATCATTCATACAGGGACCAGACGAACATGGAGTTACTGAAATGAAGAAAAAGAAAACATGTCTGCCATGAGACATCCAATGTTTACATCTACTATTTCCGTAAAACAGAAATCATTTTGTTTTTAGAAATCTGTTATTTTATGTAACACCTGCAATGCCAATTGTTGATTCTATATATCAGAATTAGAATTCAGATATATTCTTAGATATAGGGACACTACATGTAATCTTGTAATTCAGTGGTTGTCGTTTGTTGCTGTGTAACATATTTGATTTTCGTTCATTTTTTGTTTTTGTATATTAATAAAACTGTTAGTGTGCCTTACGTTTGTCATACTTGTGTCTCTTAAAGCTAACTATGCGGTATGGGTTTTGCTCATTGTTGAAGGCCGTATGGTAAACTATAGTTGTAATGGTTGTTAATTATTGTGTCACTTTGTCTTTTCCGAAGTGTTGTCTCATAGGACATTGCTTTCATACAACATCTTCTTTTTAGAGTAGGAAAATTAACAGGATACTCTTGAATATGTATCCTTCATTTTTCATTTTATCTTCATATTCTAACCGTTTAAAGCAGTTAATTGTTTCTGTTTATATAAAGTCAGTGTCAGATTTGCTTTTTATGTATTCATGTAACACAGTTTCTTTTTATTAGTATGATGGATTGCATTAAGATGTAGAACATAATTTACTTGCCCTTCCGGAGCACCTGAAATCAACCCGGTTTTAAATGAGGTTCACTTAGTCGTTAGTTTTCTATGTTGTGTTTGTAGACTGATGTTCGTCTTTTAAGTTTGTCTTTTTATGTCATTATCAGTTAGTTTTTTACGTATGAATTTGGCCACCCCTTTGGTATCTTCCGCCTTTATTTAAGAAGCTTATTAGACCATATATGCAAAAATAGTTGACACTTAAGTAAGAGGTTTTAAGTTTTAACTTTTGTCCTTTCATATCGGTCTACCGCTGATTATAATTTATCGCTCTCTTGCGAAATCAAACTTTTTGTTTTGGTGTTTTTTTAGTCCTTTCCAACTGATTATTTTTATCTTTTTCTTGAAAGATTATCTAACCCGCTGTCCGAAGTTCATTTAAACACATTTAAACCCGCATCAATCGTTTTCCCCGAGCAAGTAGTTCGTAGCCTCGTGGTGGGGGGCACTTCCTATGTAATGAGTGGTAGGGATTAGCCGCTGGAATAGGTCACTATTTCCACTGAGGTAAGTTATAGATACAATAAATTCGATCATTTTGACATTTGCACCTAATTAACGTTCAAAGGTTTGTATACATGAAACAGGATAACAATTATTTAAAGAAATTCCATCTGATAGTGCCAATGTCCTTCAAGAGAGAACGGCAAATGTAACTTTTTATCAGTTTTTAATTAATGTAAACTCAGTAAAAGTGATACTCTCTGGAGTTTTACTACATTTATCTGACTTAAAATATTTTTTTGAAATTGAAATTTCTTCATAATTAAAGATATAAAAGGGGCAAACAGAGGAAAGTGTTTAACACGTATTACGAATTTATTGGAAAAGCAAGGTGTGATTATTGCGACTGCGTTGCTTCTAAACAAGAACGTGACAATGAGCTGGACCTCAATTTTTTTTTATACACTAATGTACCAGAAGATGAACTAGAGGCTCTAAAGAGCCTTTGTCGCTCACCTTGGTCTATGTGAATATTAAACAATGGACACAGATGGATTCATGACAAAAATTTCCTCAAAATTACCAATTCAGGGGCAGCAACCTAACAACCGATTATCCGATTCATCTGAAAATTCCAGGGCAGATAGATAAATCGTGACCTGATCAACAATTTTACTTCCTGTCAGATTTGCTCTTAATGCTATGGTTTTTGAGTTATAAGCCAAAAACTGCATTTTACCCCCATGTTCTATTTTTAGCCATGGTGGCCATCTTGGTTTGTTGGCCGAGTTACCGGACACATTTTTTTTTAACTAGATACCCCAATGATGATTATGGCCAAGTTTGGTTAAATTTGGTCCAGTAGTTTCAGAGGAGAAGATTTTTCTAAAAGATTACTAAGATTTACGAAAAATGGTTAAAAATTGACTATAAAGGGCAATAACTCCTAAAGCGGTCAACTGACCATTTTGGTCATGTTGACTTATTTGTAGATCTTACTTTGCTGAACATTATTGCCGTTTACAGTTTATCTCTATCTATAATAATATTCAAGATAATAACCCAAAACAGCAAAATTTCCTTAAAATTACCATTTCAGGGGCAGCAACCCAACAACAAAATGTCCGATTCATCTGAAAATTTCAGGGCAGATAGATCTTGACCTGATGAACAATATTACCCCCATGTCAGATTTGCTCTAAATGCTTTGGTTTTTGAGTTAGAAGCCAAAAACTGTATTTTACCCCTATGTTCTATTTTTAGCCATGGCGGCCATCTTGGTTGGTTGGCCGGGTCACCGGACACATTTTTTAAACTAGATACCCCAATGATGATTGTGGCCAAGTTTGGTTAAATTTGGCCCAGTAGTTTCAGAGGGAAGATTTTTGTAAAAGTTAACGCAGGACGACGACGACGGACGACGGACGACGGTGAGCTAAAAATATCAAAATATATCTATTGGTCTGTTTTTTTGTTAATTTATATATGACAAGGTATATATTTTTGATAAACAAAATATATGAAAAGGGTGTAGTACTTGATGTCTCAGCTGACTTTCGAGTCTTTTCGAGACTGTAGCTTAGTTGCTGTCTTTGTTTTATCTTATTAAAAGTGTATTAAAAACTTACGTTCGCAGTATTGTCCATAGCATCCAGGTAGACAGCGACAGCTATAGTCTTTCACAGAGTTGATACACATGGCATCATTCTTACACAGATTATTGTCACATGGTGTTTCTATACCGAAAAAGAATTGTACTTTAATTTGCGTAATGTGAATTTTAGAAGTAAAAGGATATATTATACGAAATATTTTAATTGTAACACCTTTTGAATGGGCATTTTCGATTTAGAGACATTTCCCGGAAATAAATATCATTTACTCAACTATCACGTGCGAATTGATATTCTTCCATCGTAAAGACGCATAACGGTGTTTTAATTAATGAATGGCTATTATCTATTTTGAATTTATTGAACCATAAAACTAATTTTTGACTCTTCACATTGAATAATCCGCGAAGCGGATTATGTAAAATGTGAAGAGTCAAAAATTAGTTTTATGGTTCAATAAAAACAAAATAAATTATTGCCATTCGTTATAAATAAATTTCTATCAAAAATAAGGCTTTAAGAACTTTTTATATTATTTATATTAACAATAACAACGTACACACATGTTGGCGTATGAATACACAACATCAGAGTGGGCGTGTCGCCATCAAAATTGACAACATTGAAAATAAAACTAATAATTTTAACCAATCAGAAGACAGTAAATACACCAAATTTATTTATTGGGATATACAAAACTATTGTGACAATAATATAATAGAGAATGAAAGCGGGACTGTTTCAAAGAGAAAATAAGTAAACTAGACAAAACAAAAAGTGAAAAAACGCAAGAATTATAATCAATATAGATCGGTTTAATTAACATCAAATATAAATATTAGTTGTGTTGCAACTGATAAAAAAAAATGAACAATCGCTATTAATGTATATGTTACAGGCATTTTCTAAATTTAGGCATTTTCTAAAATGCCTGCAAGATTCAGTCATTCTACATAATGACTAATTTTTCTAGGCATTTTACAAAATGAATAAAAAAATTGAAAGGCATTTTACAAAATGCTTGAAATTTTTTTAAAGAATGAAATGTTAAAAAAACAAAAAAATTGAAACCTTTGCACATAGGAGTAGTTTCATTTATGAAAATTATTGAATCAAAATAGAAATGTTTAAATAATCAAGAATAAGTTTTACTTAATTATTCCAAAAAACTCTACAATTATATATCATTTCTAAAAATGTTTGGATGACAGAACTGTTACACAATATTTGTACTCATTATTTTTAAAAACATTGTTTGGTTTTAGCACTTCAACCAAAGTTCAAACCTGAATAATGATACATTTTGCTGTTTCATCACTTTTATTGACAAACACTTAACTTTCGACATTATTGTGTTTCGCAATAACCACACACGTCACACATGAATATCTACTTTTTCATAGGTTCCAAAAATCAAAGTACATAATATCATGATTAGTTTGACTTGCATCTTTTTGTATAGCTTTTCACAGACCGAAGCATATCTGCCGATGAGCAGCTAATCCTGTCAAAGCACTGTCATGCCAGGTTCAATCTACCATTTTCTACATTTGAAAATGTCTTTACCAATTCAGGATTATGACAGTTCTTGTCCATTCGTTTGATGTGTTTCATCATTTGTTTTTGCCATTTGATTAGGGACTTTCCGTTTTGAATTTTCCTCGGAGTTCAGTATTTTTGTGATTTTACTTTTGAGACTGAAGCAAACAAACAGCAATTAGTCAATTAAAAACAATCTTGGTCTACATATGTTTCGCTTTACTGGTTTGAATCTAGAACTTATAAAAATTCTATGGTAAATTTTGTTCTATTGACAGAAAAAAATTGTCTTTCTGCTATTTTGGCAAAATAGTCATAAATTCACTACTGGTATCTGAATTACAAAGTGAGTACGTACGTATTTTCACTTAAAAGAACATATCATATGACATTCAAACCTTCCCAGTTGGATTTTGGAAAATACATTAATTATACGGAACCGATTACTTATTTTCTTTGTAATGTATTGTGTTTTTGTCCACATTTGTCAATGATATCTTTCTTCAACAAATTGCCTTAAACTGAACGGACAATTTGTTGAATTTTGCTCAAAAATTTCAGTCATTTTACAAAATGACAAGGTATTTTTAGTCATTTTATATAATGACTGTCAAGTTTAGACATTTTATAAATTGCCTGAAAATTTAGTCATTTTACAAAATGCCCACATTTAGAAATTGCCTGTAACTTTTAGTGGGCGCTATATCAAAAGGGAGGGGAAATATAACTTAGATTGACGAAAAACAGTCGACACCACGGGTATAAAAAGAAAAGAAAAATCTATGGAGTAAAATTAGAAAGTTTACGATTTTAAAATAGGTCAGATGTTACTAGATTTTCTTTATACATTTTTAAAATCAGGTTTTGACGTGTTTTACAGAGTTAAGAATAGGAGTTGTCATATTCAGAATGTGTTGGTTTTTTTTTGCATACTTAAGTCTTTATAGTTTTTAGCAAATATTGTCTTTGGTTTGATTGACAGCATTCCTTTTCACTTTCATTTTTTAAACAAGTTATTTCAGGATTTTCGGTTTCTATTAGTCAGTCTGTAGAAAAGTTTTGTTGTGGGTTTTTCCATTATCTGTTGGTAGAGTTGTTTTCTAGCAATGGCTTGCTTTATTCTTTTTGAACTTCTCAAAAGTGTCTTTGCTGTTTGTAAAACTATGTAACATCATCGTAACTCATGTGTTTTACGTATAGTTTATATATATTATACAATAATTGCAAAGGTGATCCATAAAGATTTAAAAAAATAAAATAAATCTCGTAATAACACTCACCAAACGGTATACAGATTTTAAGGTTCCCATAGCCAACAATGCATCTAGTTTTGGGTGGACAATTGTTTGGCCAGCAAGCATCTTCATCCTGTCGAATATACATGATCAGATTATAGTACATAAATTTCACGGTATTAAAAAAAAATCCATTAAAAAGGCATCACGTTAACTTTTTGTCTTTGTTAGATGCATTTCTATTTGTATCTATTTCTTGATCTGTTAAACCTTTTTAAACTGATTTTGATAGTTTGTTCTTATGTTGTAATGTGACACCACTGTTCAAGATTAGGAGAGGGTTGATCGCTTACAATTAAGTTTTTCCCGCATCATTGTTTATGTGCCTGTCCCAAGTTTGGAGCCTGTATATATCAGTCGTTGTCGTTGGTTATTGTCTGTGATATTTGCTTTTCGTAAACTGTTTTGTTATAAATAAGGCCGTCAATTTTCTCTTTTTAACTACATATTTAAATTTTTTTGTGTATGGGCATTTTATAGTCGACCATACGGTATATTTTTTCTCTCTTTATAAATGCAGTATGTTTGCCTATAATTGCTTTCATCCACTTCATTCGAACTTTGGTGGATAGTTTTAAAACTCATTTGCAATCATACCACGACTCCTTATTCTTCTATTGAATGATTAAAGATCGACTTATTAGATTGATGGGTTACAACTTGGTTTATAAATAAAAGGACGAACTACAATTTTTTTTCTGATACATGCTGTTCCTTTAGTTTAAAGAATATTGTTGTCATTCCTGGAAGTAAAACTATCATAATCAATACCAAAATGATCTTTAAATTATTTATTACTTACAAATGAATCCGCAATCAGATTAATTGTTAGTCATTTTTTTTTTAGAAATTTAGAAATGATACAGCTTCTCCACAACATTCTATGTGGCATTGGGTAAAAGCAGAAACTAGTCGACTGTAGTTAGAGTTCTGTGTGTCTCAGCCTGTCGACTGCGGCCCTTTAAAACTAGCATATTAAAAATCCCGAAAAATCGTCATCATCGTCATCAATACATAAGATCAAAATATGAAATTTATAATTTCCAAAATGACCTTTAATGTATTCAACAATGATATATAATAACGGGATCAGATTAATTAATTTCTATGATTGTCTTTAATCTCTAGATCAAAATCTTTTCGGAAGATTCTAAAACGGAACTTTTGATTTTTATTATTTTATTTTGAAATTTTGAAATTAATTGTAAAGTGAGGTTGCCCACATATTTTCTATATTTAAATCTTCTTTTTATCATAAGAATTAGAAAAGAGCACATTCGCTATCATATTGAAATCTTCTTTTTATCAGGAGAAACATAAAAGATTAAAAGGAGAAATAGAAAAAATTTCAATCTTTTTTCATTTCTCCTGATAAAAAAAAGATTTGAATAAAGCAAATGTGCTGGTAACCTAACGACACATACAATCAAACGAAATATTTACAATTTTTATGAATCCCGCGTTATTTTACAAGGTTAACATGTGGTATGGACATTTGAAAAATTTCTGAATTTGTCTCCAAATGACGTGATTTTATTGTTGGGTTGCTGTTCATTTGACTTAACTTACCTTTGTCCAGTCAGAGATACTAAAGTTTTATTTTCAATATCTTTTCTATCACTTCCTGTATTTAGTGCCTATTTTGTTGTTTACATTGAAGAAAATTGTCTATTAAATCGTTTAGAAGTGTGAATCAATTCCGATCTTTTTAAATTTCAGTTTTAAATAACAAAATAGCATGCAATTACAAAAGGAAAATCTTCAAAAAGATTATTTTATAAGAGTGGCTTTGAAAACGCTTCCGTTTCCTGTTTAATTGAATGTTTAAATATAAACAAAGATTCATTTGGAGTGTAAAACTAATAAAGCATGCATAAATTTTCAACTTGGGTACAAACGCTATAGTTTAAAACATATGGTTGCTTTAACGTTTTTGTTGTTGTTATCGTTACTTGTAAATAGTATTAATTGTTATGTTCGTCACATAATTATGTTATTATATAACATATTGGTCTTTAATCATGTTAATACTCCACAAAAGTTTGAAATAAACTGTAAAATAATATGTGACGGTCTGAATAGGAGTTACAGAATAGATAGATAATAATGGAGAAATGATCTGGTAAAACATAAAGAATCAAGAAAATAAAATAAAAAAATAATAATATAGAAGTATTGGCAATTGAAAATAAAGATAAGAGTATAATAGACAATAAACTAGACGCTCTTAAGAGCCTGTGTCGATCACCTTGGTCTTTGTGCATATCATTAACGAATAAAAATTTACAAAATTAACGAAATTGATGAAAATTGTTTAAAGTTGACAATAAAGGGCGATAACTTCTAAAGGGGTTAATTGACCGTTTTGATCATGTTCTACATTATTGCTGTTAACAGTTTGTCTTTATTTATAATAATATTAAAGATAATAACCAAAAGTTGAAAAATTTTCTGAATAATACCAATTCCGGGGCAGCAACCCAAGAACAGGTTGCCTGATTGGTCTGAAAATTTCAGGGCAGATAGACTTTGACCTCACGAACAAATTTATTTTCGTCAGATTTGCTTTAAATGCTTTGGATTCTAAGATTTTAGCCAAATACTGCATTTTAACCTAGGTACTATTTTTAGCCATGTCGGCCATCTTGGTTCACAGGCAGGGTCATCGGAAACATTTTTTAAACTACATACCCTAATGATGATTGTGCACCAGTTTGGTTAAATTTGTTTAAGTAGTTTCAGAGGAGAAGATTTTTTTTACAAGATAAACAAAATTTACGAAAAATTTACTATAAAGTACAATAACTCCTTAAAAGATCAATTGACCATTTTGGTCATGTTGACTTATTTGTAGATCTTACTTCGCTGAACATTATTGCTGTTTACAGTTTACCTCTATCTATAATAATATTCAAGATAACAACAAAAACGGCAATATTTCCATAAAATTGCCAATTCTGGGGCAGCAACTCAACAACAGGTTGTCCGATTCATCTGAAAATTTCAGGACAGATAGATCTTGACCTGTTCAACAATTTTGCTCCATGTCAGATTTGCTTTAATGCCTTGGTTTCAGAGATATAAGCCCAAAACTGCATTTTACCCCTATGTTCTATTTTTAGCCATGGCGGCCATTTTGGTTGGTTGGCCGGGTCACCGTAAACTATATACCCCAGTGATGATAGTGGCCAAGTTTGGTTAAATTTGGCCGAGTTGTTTCAGAGGAGTAGATTTTTGTAAAAGTTAACGACGACGGAATCCTCTGAATTACAAATTCTTTTGAGAAGATGTCAAAACTAAACTTTTTTTTTAACTTTAGTTAAATTTATAAATTGGATGTTGATGTGAAATAGTTTCTATATCTGCTTATAAAAGAAGATAGTAAATGGGCTGTTAACCAAACGACACAATCAATAAAACGAAATATTTACATTTTTGTTATGAATCCCGCGTAATTTTTTTAAGATTAACACGTGGTATTGACATTTGATAATTTTGAATTGACCTCTAAATGAAGTGATTTTATTGTTGGGTTGCTGTCCCATTGATTTAACTTAACTTACCTTTGTCCAGTCAGAGACATTAGTGAAATACACCTCACTGCTGTTGTTTATTGTTTCATCATCACTGAGGGCAACATCTAATAGTTCACAGTAAGATCTGGTCATGTCAAAATTGACTGCGTTACAATCCGTATACATCATGCATTCTCGGACGCATCCTTTCGGCCCGGTCAGATCACTTGCCTTCACCACAAATGATTCCATTACTTTATTCCTTTCGTAAAAACCGCCTGTCACATTAAGAACTTTTGCCGTGAAAGTCAATTCGAAATTTAGCAAAAAGATTAAGCAAAATTTAAAAAGTTTTAAAGTGATTGCCATTTTTATTTTACTCTTGTCACTGGTCTGGTTAAATCAACTGTTCGTCGTCGACCTAAATACTCGATTGATAGCTTGGAATCAGATCTTATTGAAAACTATAGCCTAAAATAACTTAATTTCCATAAATTGCGACACGTGGTCCTAAAACTTGACGCGTAATATATATATATATATATAATAAAGCCACAACGTGCTGTTTAATGAGCTAAAAGCTCATCAGTACTTTTCAAAAGTATTCAATACTATGTTCGTAACAATTTCGTACCGACACATAATTATCTGATTATGTTGTTTAATAAAAAAAAAATAAGTTGCCAAGGAATAATTATATGATATTGATTTAGTGTATTGACTGGTTAATTGAATGTTGACTGAATATGTACTTTATTATAAAAATAAGATGTGGTATATGGATGTCAACGAGACAACTTTCCACCAGCGACCAAATATTGTAACAGTTTTAACTACTCTATGACACCGTACGGCCTTCGACAAAAAGCAAAACCCATACCACATAGCAAGCATACTTTTTCTTTGTTTTTTCTTTTGTGACTGTCTTTTGTCTATACCGATGCTCCAGACGTGCTTGGGTTAACTATTACGATTTTTTTCATATTACTCTTTTGCTCCTTTATCGCATCTTTCGACACTTTTCGAACAAAACAATCATGTTAACTTACTTCTTTTCAAAATTTCGCGAGCAGGAAATTGATGAATTTGAGATAAATTCAGAAACAATGTGTAACTGACCGATATTCAACCCTCTCCTTTATCTGAAACAATATATGAAAAAGTCTAATTTTTGGCAAAATATGTCTTTAGAACCCGTATTTTAATAGCACAAATCGAAGAACACACATTGAGGATATAGGAACTGTTGTCTGTAATTCAAACATTAGTTATATGTAGTAACAATGGCAATTTTAAAAATGGTACAAAAAAATTCCAGTTCTTTCTTGTTACCAAAGTGAACCAATTTTAAAAAGTTTCTAACGGAAATAAGGAATAAGTTTAAGGTACTATGTGTGGTTTACTAATATGTCCTGAACAGACTCAAGCGAGCAGCCACTCGCTAGCAGCCAATACGCTAGCAGCCAGTTTTAGGATATGTCTATGAACCCAAAAGTTGCATAAGATTCAAACGTTCTCAAAATGTTTTTATTGATATATAACCAATATATCATCAGTTTTAAATATTTAATAAAGCAGTCGGAGAACTATTCGATGATTTAAAAAAAGTATCAAGTCCTGTTCATCAATTTAAGACAATAGTAATCAATGTCAATATACCAAACAGCGTGCCCCCGCTTTTAATCTTAACAGCCAATAGTTTTGAGTGAACATAGAATCGTAAATATGTAATAAAATTATTGAAATGCTTACAAAATTGCTTGTAACAGGGAATTAAAATTGAAATCATAAATTATAGATTTTGTGATATTGTGTCAAATAGCCTTTCATTTTCTCTCCTGAAAAGTTATTATTGTTCTGCATGACAAGAAAAGAAAGATGCACTCGTGCATTAATATTTTTAAAATGAGTAAACTCTGTTTTAACAAAACATTCTTTTTCTGAAGCAGTGGATATCGCTTACTTTTGATTAGACGAAAGGTTTATATTTTGTACACAAAGTATGGTTGGCAAGGAAATTATTTATTTTCTATTCAAAAAAAAAAATAAAAAAAATCCATGTTATACACAGATGTGAAATCCTGGTCAACCTAGTATGAGTAAAAGTATTACCGTAGACCCCCAGCTTCCAATTGCACCTAGTGGCGAAAAAGGTTTTGCCGTAGAACATTTTTTATTAACATTTCCGTAAGGGTGGGGTAGGGTGTCCGACACCAACTTTGGACCAAATTTAAAAAAAAACTAAGACGACCCACACCCTGGATTTTTTCTCAAGTAGACCTTGCGTATTCACATTACCATTGCACCTAGTGGCGAAAAAATTATTGCCGTAAAACATTTTTTATAAAAATTTCCGTAAGGGTGGGATAGGGTGTCCGACTTCAACTTTGGACCAAATTTAAAAAAAACCAACTAAGCCTAACCACACCCTGGATTTTTTCTCAAATAGACCTTGGGTATTCAGCTTCCCATTGCACCTAGTGACGAAAAATGTATTGCCGTAGAACATTTTTTATCAACATTTCCGTAAGGGTTGGGTATGGTGTCCGACCCCAATTTTTGACCAAATTTAAAAAAAAAACCAACAAAGCCGAACCACACCCTGGATTTTTTCTCAAGTAGACCATGGATATTCAGCTCCCCATTGCACCTAGTGGCGAAAAAAGTATTGCCGTAGAATTTTTTTTATTAACATTTCCGTAAGGGTGGGTTTGGGTGTCCGACCCCAACTTTGGGCCAAATTTAAAAACAAAATTAAGCCGACCCACACCCTTGATTTTTTCTCAAGTAGACCTCGCGTATTCACATTCCCATTGCACCTAGTGGCGAAAAAAGTATTGCCGTAAAACATTTTTTATTAACATTTCCGTAAGGGTGGGGTAGGGTGTCCGACCCCAACTTTGGACCAAATTTAAAAAAAAACTAAGCCGAACCACACCCTGGATTTATTCTCAAGTAGACCTAGGGTATTCTAATTCCCATTGCACCTAGTGGCGGAAAAATATTGCCGTAGAACAATTTTTATTAATATTTCTGTAAGGGTTGGGTAGGGTGTCCGACCCCAAATTCGGACCATATTCAAAACAAAACTAAGCCGAACCACACCCTTGATTTTTTCTCAAGTAGATCTTGGATATTCAGCTTCCCATTCCACCTAGTGGCGAAAAAAGTATTTCCTTAGAACATTTTTATAAGCATTTCTGTAAGGGTGAGGTAGGGTGTCCGACCCCAAATTTGGACCAAATTTTAAAACAAACTAAGACGTACCACACCCTCGATTTTTTCTCAAGTAGACCTTGGGTATTCAGCTTCCCATTGCACCTAGTGGCGAAAAAAGTATTGCCGAAGAATATTTTTTAATTAACATTTCTGTAAGGGTGGGTTAGGGTGTTCGACCCCAACTTTGGGCCAAATTGAAAAAAAAACTAAGCCGAACCACACCTTTGAATTTTCCTCAAGTAGACCTTGCGTATTCAGCTTCCCATTGCACCTACTGGCGAAAAAAATATTGCCGTAGAACATTTTAAAATTTATTATCATTTCCGTAAGGGTGGGGTAGGGTGTCCGACCAAACTTTGGACCTGATTATAAGAAATGTTAGCCAAACAAAACCCTGGATATTTTCTCAAGTAGACCTTAGCTATTTAGCTTGACATTGCACCTAGTGGCGAAAAAAATATTGCTGTAGAACATTTTTAATTAACATTTCCGTAAGGTTGGGGTAGGGTGTCCGACCCCAACTTTGGGCCAAATTAAAAAAAAAATATGCCGAACCACACCCTGGAATTTTTCTCAAGTAGACCTTGGGTATTCAGCTGCCCGTTGCACCTAGTGGCGAAAAAAGTATTGCCGTAGAACTTTTTTATTAACATTTCCGGGAAGAGTGGTGTAAGTTGTCCGACCCGAACTTTGGACCAAATTTAAAACAAAACGTCGTCTTTCCTGAATACAACGGGATGCTGATTTGTCATGTATCCCAAAATCAAGGGGGATGTAGGGTAGGTCGTCAATCTCAAAATCAAGGGAGGGTGTAGGTTGGTCATCTATACCGAAATCAAGAGGTATGTTAGGTTGGATGTCTTTCACGAAATCAAGTGTAAGGTTGGTTGGTCATCTATCCGAAATCGAGGGATTGTAATTTCTTTTAAGGACTTGTAAGGACTGTCATCTATATATATATATATATGTATATATTCATATCTATAAAGTTTGTAAAAACTTTGCACTGCCATACAATCCAGGTGATTTTTACTCAAATAACACAGCAGTTCCTTGAACAAGTAAATAGTAATGCATGCATGTTGAAGGTTCCTTCTATTCTAGCCAGACTCGCGTTTCGTCTACATAAGACTCATCAGCGGCGCTCAGATCAAAATAGTTATAAAGCCAAACAAGTTAGTTGAAGAGCATTGAGAACCCAAAATTCCAAAATGTTGTACCAAATACGACTAAGGTAATCTATTTTTGGGACCTTGAGCTCAGTTTCAAGGTCATACACCAAGGACCTATAATCAAAAGACTCTAGGCCTCTACTTTATATTGTTATTAAGTTATATTTCCATACGACTAATATTAGATATAAAAAAGGGGGGGGGGCGGAAACTTGCATCAAATGTCTAAGTACCCTTACATCTAAAATGTATGTGTTACGAGATATCGCGACTAACAATTGTGTGAAAATATCTTGTCAATATCTTATATGATTTCTGATAATAAGAGATAACAAGAAAGAAATCTAAATTTTGAACATGACCTTCACCTTTGACCTATACCTCATTTTCATTTTTTTTCTAAGAACCTCAAATCTAAAGACCCTAGGCCTCTATCACTGATGGTTTTCCAGTTAAAAATACATTTCAAAATATCAAATACAAAAGGGGAAATAATTTTCATATTGATCTCATATTCCAAATATCTAAGCAACATCTTGCGAAAAAAAAATTGGCGGAAGAAAAAAAATAATAAGAAGAAAACCAATAGGTCTTTCCACAGAAAAATGGAAAGACCTTATTAATAAACAGCTGCGCCATGAGCGCATGATACGCCCGTCGTCTTGTGTGAAAGATTTATGCAATAATCATAAATAGTTCCTGAAAAAGTTTTAAGCAATAACCATATATTGTTTTTGAGATACGGAGGGACATATGAAACCCCCCTCTTTTTTCTTCAAAAACCAAAAAGTATACAGACCTTTAGATTAATATAACAAAGAAGTGTGTAAAGTTTTTAGCAATAATCATAAATTGTTTTTGAGATACGGCGCGACATGTAAAAAACCTTCCCCCTTTTAACAAAATACTAAATAACTGAAAATAAAATTTTGAATCATCACCAAAAAGTATACAGATGTTTAGGTTAATATAACAAAGAAGTGTGTAAAGTTTTAAGCAATAATCATAAATCGTTGTTGAAGTACGGCGCGACATGTAAAAACCCCTCCCCCTTTTTTACAAAATACTCAATAACTCAAAAATAAAATTTTGAATCATCACCAAAAAGTATACAGATCTTTACATTAATATAACTAAGAATTGTGTAAAGTTTTAAGCAATAATCAAAAATCGGTTTTCATATACGGTGCAACATGTGAAAAAAAACACCCCCCTGTTTTAGTTACAAAGTGCCGTACCTCAAAAAGTTTTAATCTTATTTTCACCAAAAAGTATACAGATCATACATGACCATCATAAGACACAACTATAATCAGTTTCATGAAATTTGGATAAGTCGTTCTCAATTAACGGTGCGACATGTTTACGCCGGACAACACGGTTTGAAAACACCTTTACTTGAAGTTCAAAACGTTTAAAGTTTAAAAATTTTCACAATTTGAAAATTGGTTTTATTAAACTATTAATGATTCAAACAAACTTTTCTATTTGATTGACGAGATCTCTAACAGATATGTCATATGTTCTTTTGCAAATCATCGTGTTAAGTGATCTGATGTTCCCAGAAGCACTACGACTCATTTATTCATGACACATTTGGTTTTTATAATAACCCACATTTTTTAATAAAGTAATGTTAGCTTGCAATTTGTTAATACAGAGACTTTTTGAATAATTCAAAATCAATATATTCCTGTATGTCTAGATAATTCGTTTCCGTTCAAGGAATTATTACATATACATCAAAATGTTTTTCATGGTGTACTAACTACATTTTGGTCGAAATATAAAACGTGCCGTCATGATATATTATTTACAAACTATTTTATCGACTGTAACCACTTCAAACGACAACACATTCATCGTCATTACTTGGTCCTCATCATTGATTTCAACATCAATTACTTAATAATTTATCAGTTAAATTAAATATTCCAGTTTTAATTATCTTTAAAATACATCATGTAAATGGTATATATTATATATGATGAAATATACGATGAAAATTTTCATTAAGTGATAATGCAAATATATTATTTATAAACTATTTCATCAACTGTAACAACTTCAACCGACCTAACATACATCTCGTCATTACTGGGTCCTCATCATTGATTTCAACATCAATCAATTAATAATTTATCAGTTAAATTAAATATTCCAGTTTTAATTATCTTTAAAATACATCATGTACATGGTATATATAATATATGATGAAATATATGATGAAAATTTTCATTAAGTGATAATGCAAATATATTATTTATAAACTATTTTATCAACTGTAACAACTTCAACCGACCTAACATACATTTCTTCATTACTTGGTCCTCATCATTGATTTCAACATTTTATTACTTCAATTAAATATTCCAATAAAGTACTATCTTTAAAATACATGGTATAATATATGCTAAAAAAATCATCCAGTGCAAACTATAGGTGTAATATAAAGAGCTAGTGTGTAAAAAAGTATAAAAGACTACATATACCATTAAGTATTATAGATATAGTAAATTCGCCTATAATCAAACATAACTTTTGGGATTATTACAGTATAAACATAAAAATAAAAATAATTAAATTCAGACAGGCATCTTTAATCTTTTTTACATTTTTTTTTCAAATAAACTTGGATTTTCATCAAACTATGCAGCTATCTTAGATATATATTAAGCTTACTGAATCCCCGGTCATTATGTAGGTTGGTGTATTGCTGTCAAATTTAAGAGTTAAATTAATCTAGGTAAAAAAAGGGTAGGATTTGGAATTTTGGACAATTAAAAGCAACAGTAGTATACCGCTGTTCAAAACTCATAAATCAATGGACAAAAAACAAAATCGGGGTAACAAACTAAAACTGAGGGAAACGCATTAAATATAAGAGGAGAACAAAGACACAACATTAAAATGTAACACACGTAGAAGCGGACTAAGCATGAGACAAAATCCTATGAGAGTAAAAAAAATAACATCAAAATCAAACACATGAATTTGGGATAGATAATTACCGTGACACGTCTTATAGTAATGTGAATTCACACTAAAAAAAAGAAGAGAAAAACAAACGACACAACGGAAACATAACGTTAAAATGTAACACACACAGAAACGAACTATAATATAACAATGGCCATATTCCTGACTTGGTACAGGACATTTTGTCAAAATAGAGATAGAACATTTTTTAATTTTTTTTTGTCAAAATAGAGAGATAGTACAATTTAAATTTTAAATAATTTTTTCAAATCAACTTGGATTAATGCAGCTGTATTAGATACATATGAAACTTACTTAATCTCCGGTCATTATGTTGTTTGGTGTATCGCTGTCAAATTTAAGAATTAAATTAATCTAGGTGAAAAAGCTAGGATTTGCTATTTCGAACAAAATAGAGATAGTACACTTTAATTTTTTAATAGTTTTTTCAAATCAACTTGGATTTTCATCAAACTATGCAGCTATCTTAAATATATACCAAGCTTACTGAATCCCCGGTCATTATTTAGTTTGGGGTATTGCTATCAAATTTGATACGTAAAAAAGCTAGGATTTGCAAATATGGACAAAATTCAGATAGTACACTTTAAATTTTTTAATATTTTTTTCAAATCAACTTGGATTTTCATCAAACTATACAGCTAATCTAGTGACATATTAATCTTATTGAATCACAGGTTGTTATAAGTTTGATGTATTGCTTTCAAATTTAAAAAGAACTAGAATTTGTAGTTTGGACTATATTCAGATAGTAATTTTTTTTTAATAATTTTTTTAAATCAACTTGGATTTTCATCAAACTATACAGCTTAGTAACCTTGGTGATGCATTAATTTGATTGAATCCCAGGTTGTTATTTAGTGTAGTGTATTGCTGTCAAATTTAAGAATTCAATTAATCTAGGTAAAAAAAGCTACGATATTAGAAATATATCTTTCCTTATAATTTGGGTTAAAATATATTTAAAATCAAAAACCAATTGTTCAGAGAACAATTGAAGGTCTTTTCACTAGTAAAGATCTATTTTGATATTAAAATATAACAAAATCAGTTTAAAATGTTAGTTCCTATGGCTTTATGATGTATTAATATGAATTTGAAGCAAAGGTCAAAATATAGAACGTCCTATTAACCTATGGCCTTGACCTCAATTTCAAGGTCACAAACCAAGGACCTTAAATCAAAAGACCCTAGGTCTTTGATATGTTTGGTTAATGAGTAATATCACTTTACGCATAATTCTAAATAAAGGATGGGTGATAATTCCCATTAATTGTCTACGTACACATTCAACCAAAATATACAAGTAACGACATGTCGCAACTAACAATTTAGTAAAACTAATTTGTCGATATGTTATACAGTGTTTGAAAATAAGCCAAAATAAGCCAAAATCTAAATTTAAAATATGACCTTGACCTTTGACCTTGACCTAATTTTCATTTTTTTAGACCAAGGATGTCAAATCAAAAGACCCTTGGTCTTTATCACTTATGGTTTACCAGTTAGAAATGCAAATCACTTATATCAAATACATAAGGGTAAATAACTCTCATATGGAGTTTCCGGATAGCTCGGTTAAAATTAAAATCCTAATCCTGAAGCCGAAACGAGCAATTTGGTAAAATAAATTTGACGTCATCTTTTACGGTTGTGAAGGAGAAGTGGCCACAAGAAAAACAGTGTTTGGGGAGATAACTCTTACAAGGTAAAGTATTTTGTTACGCAGTTGTCAATATTTAAAGCGTATAAACTAAACGATATCATATTCCAAATATTTAAGCGACATCTTTTGAAACAACAAAACTACGCAAGAAAAAAAATTATGGGATTTGAGAAACCAATCGTCATGGGTTTTGAGATATTGGTCTAGTCGAAGGAAAGCATGGATAACTGACTTTATAAAAGACTAACCCCAATAAGAACCGCGAGACACGATCTGCTACATACGCAACACTGAAAGTCCTGTTTTCTATATTCAAATTACACACACTTACAAATGCATTTAGAAAAAATGTATATCGATTATACGAAATGTACAAATACCCGACTGACCATATCATACACTCCAAGTAAAGACTAGGGTAAACAAGGACTCGTATCTGTTTCACGAATGCTGGAATACCAATGGTTGCATGTGTCGGTCTAAGACGTTATGCAATGAAAACATTTAGGTATGCAATCAGGAGAGTTAAAGGTATAACAAATTGTGATCACGAATGAGATTGCTTACAGCGACTTCAAACAATATCTGAACTCAGCCTATGATTCAATGAAAACGATTCTTAGCTAATGATCCCATCTACATAGTACAACATAAAACAAGAAATCTTTTTTCAGCAGACGAAAATAGGCAGGCATTATCGATTGGACAGAAACACTACAAAGTTGTAGACACAATACATGCAGAGATTCATCTTGTAGATTGTAGATCATGATGATGAACTTATTAATATCATGTATGAGGAGGATTTTTAAAGATTAATTTCTTACTTATGACCTTCCACATGTGTTGCAAACTGATCAGGAAAGGTATCCAGGCGACCAATAGCACTAAATAAAAAGAGAGGTGAAAGATTCAAAAGGTAGTGCTTGTTAGTCGCGCATTTATTTTGTGTGGTACTTTTTCTGCTTTAATTCCTTCCATTTTTAAACTGGAAATCAGCCAAATGATTCACAGTTTTCTCATACTTTCGAGTGTCAACAAGTAATCTGTGTTCCACTCACTCCCATGGTTGTTATGATGGCAATGTATGTCGTACCGGCCTGTTTATAGCAGTCACCTGCATTAATTTGGGTATCTTGTTTTATAAGATTCATTTGTGCACTGCGCCATGAGTCCCCGGTATATTGGCAATTATGTCTTACTGTGTCACCGCCTATTGTTTCAATAGATCCGTTTAATCGTTTCCTATTGTAACACTTTTTACTCTCCGATATCTTCTTGAACATTGAATAATTTTTTTTCTGGTATATTTTCAAGTTATTACAAAGATCTTGTTCATATCGTCGCTTTCGTTCTGCAGTGTACATGTTGTAGAGCAAATTGGTTCATAGCACTAAATGCTATAGAAAATTTCGGACGATGTGTGCTTCTGGTAGGGTTTGCATTTATCCATTCGGGACCAGCGATTTATGATTTCTTTAGCTGGGATCTTATTCTGTTCCTTGGTTTGTTTTTGAATTGTACTGTTTTCAATACAATCCATGACAATGTTTACGACTGCATGTCATCAGTAAAGCACTCCATAAATTGTTTTATTTTGTTTTAAATCTTTGTAGGCTTCTTCTATCTAGCATCGTAACATGGCAGTTATCTTGTTTTCTGTTCTCTTTTTTTTCGGGGATAGTGTCTGCTTTCTTTGGGTGAAGAGTAGCGATAGAAACCAAAACAATAGTTTTACGTCAATCCTTCCATCTCAATCTCCAATAAGGTCTCTTTCAGTTCTCTTTTGTTAATGTCAGATATCCTGAGTAGGCTGATCTTTTCTTTTCTAAACCATAAACGCTGGTTGATATGTTTGAATTGTTTTCTCAAACTTGTCATTGTTTTTTTAGATTTACTGTGAAATCAATCTTTTTCAAACGTACAACCCTTCTACCCATCGACGGTACTGGTCATCACTTTAATGTTCTACCCATTCTTAATGAATTGACACCATTACCCGCATAAAACATTGCACGTCCTGATTCTTCATATCAGTGATGACTTTCCTGTCTGCCAGCCTCTTAGGTAAGACCAAATATTGAGATGCAACAACAATTGAACTATTATTGTCGATATCAAATTTTATTATAATCTCATCAGTCATCGTTTTTATTTCTCTCCGAATTTATTGTAATTTTTTTTAAAGTTGATCGCAAATGAAAGTAATATTTTTTTCTTCCTTCTTATCACCAACCATCTGTTCAAACATATAGTTTAAAATCATCTATACTTTTGCCAATTTTTCGTTGTACCTCCATTTATAATTTCCTGGGTTTTCTGTTAAACAGGTGGTATTCTGAAATGTCTCTTATCCATCTAGACTTTGGGATTGATGGTCCTTGTGTTAAATTATCCATCAAAGTTCCATAAATGTCTATACATTTCGCAAGTGTTACGTCAGTTTTAGGTTAAATTGGTTCAGTTGCATGAACTTTATTTTTTAGGCAGTTGATTCATAGGAAAAGCTGTAAACGTTTTTTTGTTTGTTTCAACAGCAAACACCATTGTATTTGTTATGGTACTGTCGATCCACCCTCTTAATTATTTTTAATTTTTTAATTTTCTTTACAGTTTTTAAACCAACACTGATACTATTTACTGATCAAAATGCAGGTTCTAATGTAAACCGTTACTTTTGACACAAGATTCTACTAATATTTTTCTTTTGTAGTAAATTGTAAGCTGATACTTTATTGAATTCATTTTTTTTTTCTATTTCTAATAATTAACATTCTACTATTTCAAAATTTTCAATTCACTTCTGTAATTTATGTGATACGACCTTTCCTTTCTATTCAGATCATGTGTATATATATACAATCTTCCTTACTTTAAACTTTTGTTCATGTTGATGTCATTTCTTTATCTATTCTTTTTTTATTTAATCATTATCCTATCCGGTCAATTGTTCTTTCGTACTGGACTATTGTTTGTAATGGTTTCTGGTCAGGGTAACGGGTTTATATTTTAAAATCCGGTGCTTTGTTTTTGTGCGGCAGAACTGTCAAGTCTATACTACAGGCCTAATGTGTTCTTGACCAAAAGACACGGGGAAAATCTAAGATAAATCTCATTACAGATCCAATATCGAGGTATAAATAAAAAGCACACCTCCTTCCTATGGCCTAAATTTAAATCTAAAATATCCCAAATGGCAGGACGGGTAATCGGACTACGTGCATATGAAAGGTAAGCTATAACGTTTTATCGACAAAAATGTCCAGGTGGGAAAAAAAAAAAAGATCTACATCTCATAGAATACACATCGGGGCCTGAAATTACCAACCCCTTACCATCACTTATTTTAAAAGTTTCCTTGTACAACATTTTGATCCTTATATGATGCAAATTAAACACACTGACATAGGGTCTCCTGGACCAAACAATGCAGGTGGAAGGACTACGTAAGTTATACACTATACGTTAAATATTGGGATTTGGTATAACTGAATCCGTATCAATTCTTTTTAAATCCATCCGTCAATGCTTTTATTTCCCCTTTTAAAAAATCAAACCTATGTCGGTTTTTTTTACTCAAAATGCAGAGTTTATGACTTCTCTTAGAAAGGTGTACACCACATTTCCAATATTGGTATCTGACATAACTTCTCTCTGTGTTTAAATGATTTATAATTGATATGGTCCTCATTACAAATCAACTGCTATAACAATTACTTAAAATTTTTCGAAAGACGTCATAAACAGCCAGAGAAAAACATGACCTTGCGTAATGCCAAGATACAGGTATCGACAGAGTGTAGATCCATGAAAGTGTATATGTGTATAACAATTATATTTAGTTAGCTTTTAATTTACTGATAAAAAATATAAACAAAATCTATCGTAATACCATTAAAACACTATTCAATGATCGAATCACAGTGTTCAATTGAAAACCTTTTAGAATTAGAATCAATAAGTTTACCAGGATCATTTCTAAATTTCTGGGCTCAGTAGACACCATTACCATAAAATGAGAATGTGTTATCCCGTTTGAAATAAGTTTTTTACAGGTAAATCCAAACTCCAAAAGTAAATTTATATCTATGGAGAATTTAGTAAATACTTAATAATTTACCAGTAATACATAGATTACATTCGTTAACATGTAAAACGTCACAACATACACGGGCATAGCGAACAAGTTGTCACATATACACTTTAAGATTGTGCCAGAATAACCTCACCATCTAACAAGGAAAAATAAACAATACCGAACGAATAATTGTCACTTCTGTCGTATTTTGTAGTGTGGAGTTTCCCGTGTATAACCGAAATATATTAATCTAGGAAAGGACAATTAGTATCGTTTAACCTGGTTTGATTTATTTTTATTTTGGTCGTATATTTTCTTCATTTAACGAAAAAAGATCACTAACATAACGGTAAGTTATTATAAAGAAATTGAGAAAAAAAGTTGGGGTCGGACACTCTACCCCACCCTTACGGAAATGTTAATAAAAAATGTTCTACGGAAATACTTTTTTCGCCACTAGGTGCAATGGTAAGCTGAATACAAAAGGTCTACTTGAGAAAAAATCCAGGGTGTGGTTCGGCTGGCTTAGTTTTTTTTTTAAATTTGGTCCAAAGTTGGGGTCGGACACCCTAACCCACCCTTACGGAAATGTTAATAAAAAATGTTCTACGGCAATACTGTTTTCGCCACTAGGTGCAATGAGAAGCTGAATACCCAAGGTCTACTTGAGAAAAATCCAGGGTGTGGTTCGGCTTAGTTTTTTTTTTAAATTTGGTCCAAAGTTGGTGTCGGACACCCTACCCCAACCTTACGGAAATGTTTATAAAAAATGTTCTACGGCAATACTTTTATCGCCACTAGGTGCAATAGGACGCTGAATACCCAAGGTCTACTTGAGAAAAAATTCAGGGTGTGGTTTGGCTTAGTTTTTAAAAAAATTTGATTTAAGTTGGGGTCGGACACCCTACCCCACCTTTACGGAAATGTTAATAAAAAATGTTCTACGGCAATACTTTTTTCGCCACTAGGTGCAATGGGAAGCTGAATACCTAAGGTCTCCTTGAGAAAAAATCCAGGGTGTGGTTCGGCTTAGTTTTTCTTTAAATATTGTCCAAAGTTGTGGTCGGACACCCTACCCATTCCTTACGGAATTGTTAATAAAAAATGTTCTACGGCAAAACTTTTTTCGCCACAAGGTGCAATTGGAAGCTGAATACCCAAGGTCTACTTGAGAAAAAAATCTAGGGTGTGGTTCGGCTTAGTTTTTTTTTAAATTTGGTCCAAAGTTGGGGTCGGACACCCTACCCCACCCTTACAAAAATGTTAATAAAAAATGTTCTACGGCAATACTTTTTTCACCACTAGGTGCAATGGGAAACTGAATACCTAAGGTCTACTTGAGAAAAAATCCAGGGTGTGGCTCGGTTCAATTTTTTTTCTAATTTGGTCCAAAGTTGGGGTCGGACACCCTACCCCACCCTTACGGAAATATTAATAAAAAATGTTCTACGGCAATACTTTTTTTTGCCACTAGGTGCAATGGGAAGCTGAATACCGAAGGTCGACTTGAGATAAAATCCAGGGGGTGGTTCGGCTATTTTTTTTTTTAATTTGGTCCAAAGTTGGGGTCGGACACCCTACCCCACCCTTACGGAAATGTTAATAAAAAATATTCTACGGCAATACTTTTTTCGCCACTAGGTGCAATTGAAAGCTGAATACCCAAGGTCTACTTGAGAAAAAATCCAGGGTGTGGTTCGGCTTAGTTTTTTTTTTTAAATTTGGTCCAAAGTTGGGGTCGGACACCCTACCCCACCCTTACGGAAATGTTAATAAAAAATATTCTACGGCAATACTTTTTTCGCCACTAGGTGCAATTGAAAGCTGAATACACAAGGTCTACTTGAGAAAAAATCCAGGGTGTGGTTCGGCTTAGTTTTTTTTTAAAATTTGGTCCAAAGTTGGGGGTCGGACACCCTACCAAACCCTTACGGAAATGTTAATAAAAAATGTTCTACGGCAATACTTTTTTCGCCACTAGGTGCAATGGGAAGCTGAATACCCAAGGTCTACTTGAGAAAAAAATCTAGGGTGTGGTTCGGCTTAGTTTTTTTTTTTTAAATTTGGTCCAAAGTTGGGGTCGGACACCCTACCCTACCATTACAAAAATGTTAATAAAAATGTTCTACGGCAATATTTTTTTCGCCATTAGGTGCAATGGGAAGCTGAATACCCAAGGTCTACGTGAGAAAATATCCAGGATGTGGTGCGGTTCAATATTTTTTTTAATTTGGTCCAAAGTTGGGGTCGGACACCCTACCTCACCCTTACGGAAATGTTAATAAAAAATGTTCTACGGCAATACTGTTTTGCCACTAGGTGCAATGGGAAGCTATTTTCAATTGTATATACACTTAAAGCTGTTGACTATTTAAAGTAAAAACGTGCAGCATCCTGTTTGGTATATATTGATAGCGATTATTATTGTCTTTAAATTATTGAACAGGACTAGAATTTTCTTTTAAATTCATTGAATAGTGACTTCGATTGCTTAATATAATAGTGTATTAAAAACTGATAATATAGTGTTTATATATTAATAAAAACATTTTAAGTACGTTTGATTCTCATGCAACATTTGGGTTCATAGACATATTCGAAAAATGGCTGCTAGCGTAGTGGCTGCTGGCGAGTGGCTGCTAGCTTTAGCCTGGTTATGTCCTGCAATAGTTTGTCAAATGCTAATTATGTATTTTAGCATTTGCAATACAAAAGGTTAAGAAATATATAACATTTATCTTTGGAAACTGAATTTGCAAGATAAAAAATCTGCTTAGGAAATGAACAATTCTAAAATAAATTTCTTTCTTTTACCATCTACTATACTAGAATTACACAATGTTGTCTGCTGTTATCAAAAGAAAAAAACCTTGTACAACATTTTGATCCTTATATGATGCAAATTAAACACACTGACATAGGGTCTCCTGGACCAAACAATGCAGGTGGAAGGACTACGTAAGTTATACACTATACGTTAAATATTGGGATTTGGTATAACTGAATCCGTATCAATTCTTTTTAAATCCATCCGTCAATGCTTTTATTTCCCCTTTTAAAAAATCAAACCTATGTCGGTTTTTTTTACTCAAAATGCAGAGTTTATGACTTCTCTTAGAAAGGTGTACACCACATTTCCAATATTGGTATCTGACATAACTTCTCTCTGTGTTTAAATGATTTATAATTGATATGGTCCTCATTACAAATCAACTGCTATAACAATTACTTAAAATTTTTCGAAAGACGTCATAAACAGCCAGAGAAAAACATGACCTTGCGTAATGCCAAGATACAGGTATCGACAGAGTGTAGATCCATGAAAGTGTATATGTGTATAACAATTATATTTAGTTAGCTTTTAATTTACTGATAAAAAATATAAACAAAATCTATCGTAATACCATTAAAACACTATTCAATGATCGAATCACAGTGTTCAATTGAAAACCTTTTAGAATTAGAATCAATAAGTTTACCAGGATCATTTCTAAATTTCTGGGCTCAGTAGACACCATTACCATAAAATGAGAATGTGTTATCCCGTTTGAAATAAGTTTTTTACAGGTAAATCCAAACTCCAAAAGTAAATTTATATCTATGGAGAATTTAGTAAATACTTAATAATTTACCAGTAATACATAGATTACATTCGTTAACATGTAAAACGTCACAACATACACGGGCATAGCGAACAAGTTGTCACATATACACTTTAAGATTGTGCCAGAATAACCTCACCATCTAACAAGGAAAAATAAACAATACCGAACGAATAATTGTCACTTCTGTCGTATTTTGTAGTGTGGAGTTTCCCGTGTATAACCGAAATATATTAATCTAGGAAAGGACAATTAGTATCGTTTAACCTGGTTTGATTTATTTTTATTTTGGTCGTATATTTTCTTCATTTAACGAAAAAAGATCACTAACATAACGGTAAGTTATTATAAAGAAATTGAGAAAAAAAGTTGGGGTCGGACACTCTACCCCACCCTTACGGAAATGTTAATAAAAAATGTTCTACGGAAACATTTTAAGTACGTTTGATTCTCATGCAACATTTGGGTTCATAGACATATTCGAAAAATGGCTGCTAGCGTAGTGGCTGCTGGCGAGTGGCTGCTAGCTTTAGCCTGGTTATGTCCTGCAATAGTTTGTCAAATGCTAATTATGTATTTTAGCATTTGCAATACAAAAGGTTAAGAAATATATAACATTTATCTTTGGAAACTGAATTTGCAAGATAAAAAATCTGCTTAGGAAATGAACAATTCTAAAATAAATTTCTTTCTTTTACCATCTACTATACTAGAATTACACAATGTTGTCTGCTGTTATCAAAAGAAAAAAACCTGTCTTTTCATTCAATATACAGTATATTATGTTGAGATTATTCAATATGATGATCATAACCTATATTAAATGAAATGGTTGGCATATACATGTATATGGTTAACTTTGTGTTTCATCAGTAAATTAGCCTTTAACATCCTTCCTGTTACTGATTATGGTTATGCTGTTACTTTTTATCAGGTTGAATGTGTCACGGACGGACGGATGGATAAGTCTTTCTCGATAGTGGAGTATTTTCGTTCACTAGCTTTCAGTTTTTTACTAGCGTACGACACAGGCAATCTAGTATTACCTTCATCCTGTAGCAGTATAGCGCCTACTCCGTTATCGGAAGCATCAGTTTGAAGGATAAATACCTGAGAAAAGTTCGGCAACTTTAAAACAGGAGCTTTTACTAATGCATTCTTCAAACTCGAAAATGCACTTTCATGATTAGCTTCCCAACGTACCTGATTTGGTTGTCCCTTTTTCGTCAGATCAGTAAGCGGACTAGCTATATCTGAGAAATTGGGAACAAACTTTCTGTAAAATTCAGCTATGCCAATGAAACTTCTGACTTGTTTCTTTGTTGTAGGCCTATGAGCATTTTTGATTACTTCAATTTTATCTGGATTTGGTGAAAGACGATCTGTTCCAACAATGTGACCTAAAACGTCAAGACTGCTATACGCTATATAACACTTTGAGGGTCTTGCTGACAAATTAGCAGATGCCAACCTCTCAAATACACTCTCCAAAACCTCCATATGGTGATTGAAAGAACGTGTGTACACTATAATATCGTCAACAAAGTTATCAACGTTTTCCAACCCTTCTAAAACTTTTCTCATACAACGTACAAAAGTAGAACCACTATTGACCAGGCCAAATGGCAGAACCTTGAATTGGAACAATCCTCTAGGTGTTTGGAATGCTGTTTTGGGTTTTGCAGCATCCACAAGACTAATTTGCCAATATCCCTTGGTTACATCAATTTTAGATATAAACTGATAACCAGACAACTTTGAAAACATCTCTTCTATATTACCCATCGTTTCTGCATCGAAAATTGTAATACTATTTAAACCTCTGAAATCTATACAAAACCGATTACTAGTACTCTGATCTTTCTTCTTCACAATCACAAATGGACTTGAATAAGGACTATCTGATCGCTCGATGATATCCATTTCTATCATCTTATCGACTTCCTTATTTACCGTGTCTAGCATAGCATATGGTATGGGATAAGGTTTAAATCGAACAGGATCATCAGAAGTCAACTTGATATCGTGCTGTAGTACATTTGTCCTACCTGGAATATCTGTCAACACGTGTGAGAACTTATCTAGTAAACACTGTACCTTAACTGTTTCATTTGCTTTTAAAGCTTCGTTGATATGAACATCTCGTAATGTCTCCTTAGCAACTGCAACAGGCGTTTCGATTAACTCACTTTCGTAATTGTCCACATCGTCTGTATCTTCATTTTCGAGATCTATAACTGATACTGTAGCAACAAAACTTACCTTGTGATCTGGTGCACTAACGCACACGTTAGTTTGCTCACGTTCAACATACAGTTTCAACATGTTGACATGAAACATTTTAAGTTTACCTCTCATATCAATTCTGTAATCAAGATCACTTATCTTTTCTACTATAGAGAATGGTCCTTTCCAATGCATCAGCAACTTATTTGCTTTAGTAGGTAGTAGCACCAATACTTTTTGACCTATCTTCATCTTTCTTGAACGTGACTTTCTGTTATATATACGTGACTGTTTACGTGAAGCTTTCTCTAAGTTTTGTTTAACCAATTCACAAGTCGATTCCAATCTTTCTCGTAAATTGATAACATACTCGTATGTGGACCTCACTTCAGGATCAGTAATTTCTCTAGTCCACAATTCTTTAAGAATTGTCATTGGACCTCTGACTGGCCAACCATATACCAATTCAAATGGGGAAAATAAAACACTCTCCTGAGGTACTTCTCTGTAGGCAAATAATGCTGGTCCTAAATACTTATCCCAATCTCGCGGACGTTCTGCACATAGTCGCTTCAACATCATCTTCATCGTACCGTTAAACCTTTCAACGAGTCCGTTACACATAGGATGATACGGTGTAGTAGTAAGCTGCCGAAGAGAAATCAGTCTACTCACCTCAGACATTAAATTGGAAGTAAATTGTGCGCCCATATCTGTCAACATCTCTCTTGGAAAACCTACCTTACAAAATATATCAATCAATGCTTCCGCTACCCTTTCTGTCTCGATAGAGGGTAACGCTACTCCTTCTGGATACCTTGTAGCGTAATCAACAAGAGTTAGTATATAACGATTTCATTTATCAGTTACTGGTACTAAAGGTCCAACTATATCTACAGCTACTCTGCGAAAAGGTACATCTATGATAGGGGTTTTACCCAAAGGGGCTCTAACTTGCTTACCTTTTGGTACAGTGCGTTGGCAAATATCACAGGACTGGCAATACCGCTTGACATCGGATTCAACTCCTGGCCAGTAAAACTCTGATAATACACGATATACTGTACGTCGTGTAGCCATATGTCCAGCCATCAATGACTCGTGTGCTAATTTCATGACATCGCTTCTATAAACTTCAGGAACGACCAACTGACGGAATAACTTACCATTTTCTACTTTTGGTGACATAAATTCTCTATACACAAGTTTCTTCTTCACTATGTAATTTACTTTTGTACCATTGGTCTTCTCAAAGTTTCTGCCTTCAGCAACATACTGTCTAAGCTTCGACAAACTTGCATCAGACTGCTGTTCATTCTCAATGTCCTCTAGACTAACATCCTTAATACTTCCTGGAACTTTTAATTTCGGATATGGATTATCTCTCTTCTTCGCTTGCTGTCGAGTTACTACACTTACCGACGGAGATATATCGGGATCATAAGGCTCCCTAGCACCATCTATGTTTCCTATAATAACATCATACAATGGTTGTTCCATACACCATGCTTTTACTTCACCTTGATAATAAGGACTGTCTATAGTAATTATAGCAATAGGTACTTTAACACTCGATCCATCAGCTAATACGCATGTCTGATAATCATCTAGAAAACAATCTATACTTACCAGACTTTTCTTTATAACGACTCCATTACATCCTGTATCGCGAAGTACTGTCACAACACGGTTACCTAACTTACCTTTAGCTACAGGCATTTTGATTGGTTTCTTTTCACACTGTTCAGGTATTGTAAGACTACTAACCAGGGTACCGTTTCACAAAGCCTTCGTAAGTCTACGTGTCATCGTAAGTCCATCGTAAATAAATCGTAGGATTTACAGCCGTTTCACAAAGCCGTCGTAAGTTAAGATGATCGTAAATAATGCGTAAATCCTGGCGTAACTTACTACAGCTATACCCAGTCGTAACTCCAAGATGCCTCAACTGTTAGAAGACGAAGAAGAATCTTCAATATTATAGAACTACACTTGTAGTCTTTCTTCGTTTGTTTATTTGTATATGCAAGCAACTTACTTAATGTAAATCTAAGGTATTAATCATTGTTTACTCATCTTATTTCCTACCGGCGTACGTCTTTTTAAACAATTTAATAAATAGGCTTTCTATCACGTCCGCGTTCTGAAATCTATTTATAATTATATCACTACAGGCACAGTGGTAATCGATAAAACGTTTAAAGAAGGATGTTTTATCCTCATTTTTGATTCATTTTTAAAGTTATGTGTACAATATAAATCTGAAATCAGTGTTTCACAGTCAAACCAGATAATAATTATGTTTTTGTTATTTCGGCCAAAAAAGAAATGTATTTTAATTAGAATATCGAAATAAATATCTGACTGTAATTAGTTTCGTGGTTAATGGAATTTTATTTAATGGAACATAATGTGTGTGCAAAGTTTTTAGAATATTTAGGAACTTTTCTAGAAAAAACGTCAAAACAGCTGTTTCCTTGTGAGACAACAGGTCAATTTCTAGTTTTAATATAAAAATAAAATTTGATAGAAACGATACAAAAAAATAACATTAAATCGCTATTCTCCAAATAATGTAACAATTTAGAAAAAAAGGAGAAGCCTACATGTAAAAAAAGTTAATAATTTAAAATTACCAATTTTTAACTACATAAACGCGTATTTCCCGCTTTTCGTGACACTACAAGAAACTTTCCTATGAGCCGTGGATTGCGGAATATCGTCTGTATACTTCCAAAATATTCACGTAAATTGATGTCGTCGTGTGTTAAAACAGTTATTGGCCAATCAAATCGGTATATATTATTTAATATTCACGGTTGGGAACCCCTTTAACCCGAATTCCTGCGGTGTAAAGATTATATGCTTTGCTTATTTCTTTAGCTTTTATATACTTAGTATGCAACCTTTTTGTTGGTTGGTTGTACCATAATATTCTCATGCACCGACTTTTAAAAGAGACCACCCGAAAACTCTCTTTGTGGATACTCTTATAGTATTAAGCATCCTATCCCGCTAATAGGCGCTTGAATATCAGATATTTATTTGAAATAACACAAGATATATGAGGTTGTGAATGAGGTTTACAGAATAGAGAATAATGCCCCTCCCTCCTCCCCCCCCCCCAAGAAAAAAGAGAATATAAAGTAAAGTTGATTAACAAATTAACTAAACTCTGCGTTTTCTGCATACCAAATTAAATATTAATATACGTATATCATTTGGAATGAAATGTTCTCCTACATTGTGTCAATAATTATTACAACAATGAAATTTCGGGAAAGAGTTCCGACAAAAATAGCCATTGACAACAAAAGCTATGTACAGCTGAAAAAAAATACAACAACTAGTCATACAATCAAAAAGCTATTATTCTCGATTTTTGGAACGGACATGCACATACAGAACAGAAACAGTTGAAGAGCTATCAGACCAAACAGAACCTAATAAATAGCCATATCATGAAACCTTAGTTTCTTTATAATTTCAAAATTTATGGATAGTTTTAAGGGACGTCTCTTTCGCCGGAATGATTCCTACGTGGTCCGTGTAACACTTATCAATTCAAAGTTTTTAAAAAAAAATTAAAATTTTACATTTTTGGAATTTTTATCAAAGTTTCAAAATATCAAAATTCCAAATTGTGTAAAAGTTTTGAAATTTTGAAATTTTAACCAAATAATTAAAATATTAAAATTCTAAATATCTTTTATAAATTTGATAGTTAAGAAATTTGATCAAACTTTTAAAATACTAAACCTAATGTGCAATTTTGATTATTTCACTTTTTGAAAGTTTGATTTTTTAGATTTTTGATTAAAATATCAAAAAGAGAAAAGGGGCGAAAAGAGGGGTATCTGTAAACACTGCTCTAATTTTTAGCTTGGAATTAATATCTCGAAATATATCAAATCACTTTTTATAACAAAATAAACAACAAAAGAAGAAGTCGGTTTTTTTATAAACATATTAGACATCACCTGGGATAACAGTATCCTGAAATTTTAAGGTTGTGCATCTATTATGAAAAATATCCTATTTTAACCGGCATCAAATAAATTGATTTAAATATTTGATAGAAAGATAGCGTTTGAATTGAAAAAAAAAATAATAAAAAAATAAGAGCTATTTGGTGTTCCCAGTGCCAAAAATTTAGAGGTAACAGTGAAACCAACTCGCAGTAGGCAAAATAGTATTATTCGCCTTTTTAGCATTCCTGATGAAAGTAGATCCAGAAAAGCGCTACAGTCGCATGCAACTTTAATTTTTTTTTTTTTTTTTATTGATTGCATGACGATAATATATTGCCTTTTATGATTGATTTCAGTTCCAAGTAATGATACGGATGGAATACTTAATTTATGGTGTCACAATGAACGTTGTGCTAGGCGTGCTTCAGCAGGCCCCTAGTTAAAACAGTGTACAGGGTTGCGTTCAATATCGTAGCGGCTACGTAGTGCTACGTATATTTATGACTATTGAACGTGTACAGCTAGCCGAGTTTTCTGCATATATATTGATAGCAGCTACGTAGCGGCTATGGTATTGAACACAACCCTGGTTTAGTGATGGTTCAGTGATGGTTCAGTGATAATATACGTCATACAAACTTAACTACGAAATATAACAATGAACTAAAATTAAAATCATACAAAACTTCTAAGACCAGAGGCTCCTGAATTGGGACAGGTGCACAAACGCGGCGGAGTAACTAAACATGTTTCGTGAGATCACAACCCTTCCCCTATACATCTAACCAGAGACATATAATACAATTGTAACCAATGTAGAAAAAACAAACCCACAGCAATACACACAGTTAAACGCACTTTAAAAGAAATCCAAGTCCCATGTCAGAAAAGGAAACAAAAGTAACTAATCAAAATGACAATGATAATAAATTAACAAAGGACTACTATATATAAAGCTAGCAGTTACTGACAAATGCCAGACCTCAATTAAGCTAATTTAAAGATACATGTAATAACTTCATCATATGAATAACAGGCTAACTGTTGGGTTTATTGCTTATTTGTTCCTGAACACTCATGAAATATTTGTCACTGGCAACCAAAAATGGATAATTTAAAATAGGTTGTTCCTGAACATTTGATAAATTTAAGATATTTATAAACAAAATATTAAATAAATTTATATAATACATATGTAAAAGAGGACTTATAAATAATTTATCAAAAAAACAGCTTGTGTTTATCTTTTAAAACAAGTTGTGAATTTCTGTCGGGAGGAAAAATACGTCCACAAATCAGAATTTCGAGCAAAGATCTGAAATTTCGACCTCGTTTTACTCAAAAAGTAGCACATGCAGGTATATTTTTTTATTAAATATTTGATTTAAGAAGGTAAAAATAGCCTATATATCTTAAAGGAAAGAAATTCTCACCGTCAGAAATAAACTGTTCATGGATATATGCCCTTAAAATTGTACAAGTAACAAATACGGAACAATGATATCCCTTCAAACAAAAACAAAATCTATTTCCTTTTATTTTCTATTTGAAAACAGTGGTTGGTCCTTTAGGGCCCCTAATGGATATATTATGGTAAATGGGTATACTTTGTACAAGCATCAGTCCAAACGTTGTCTAAGGGTGCAACCATTTAACTTCAAAAGTGGGGATATGGTTGTTTTGTCAAAGTGAAGAAAAAAACGCTCTGAGCGCAAACAATTTCATTAATTTTTCCATCGCTTTAGATTTTTTATATATCTCGTAGCTAGTGCCCCTTTAACAAAATTGATAAATGGTTTCATTTGTTTAGTGCAAATTCTAAAGGGGTACATAACTTTTATTATTTAGTATTAGCATATTTTTTAATGCTGAAAAAATAAGAATGGCTAAAAGAATTACAGAACAAAGAAATGCTACCCCCACCCCCCTCGTTGCCACTAATCTAGACCTCCACTGTGTCGGATAGTTTCGTTTAATATATTTTACTGTTTTTGTCTCCAAATAGAATATTGGTACAAAGTGTTGTTAATATATGTATTATTACTGACGAGGTGAACACAAAGAAAAATATTGCTTGACTCACGGCAAAGTTTGCTATGTATTCTTACCAAATTAAAATCGTTAAAAATTGCATTTGTGTTTAACCCATTGAATAATGAAAAAGCACCTCACTAAAAATATGGCCAAATAAACAATTAAACTTCAGACATTTCTGCATCTTATGGTATCTATTTTATAAAAATCACTCATAGACTTACTTGGTAATATTTTTTGAAAAATACCGATTTTAGTTGAAATAATAGGACATTTTTTGTCCTATGACTGTAAGCGTCATATATCTTGAATTTATATTGAAAACGGACTGAAATTCTTTAGTTGTATTAATGTTGATATAAAAATATCGCCATAATTCGCCATCCATAATAATTATTTTTAAAAATGTTTATTTGGCATGCCATACTCGATAAAAGTGCGGACGTGAAAGAAAGCACTCTTTTCGGTTTACGATACACTTACGACGATACACACGACGTAGTTTGCGATCAACTTAGTAGTTCTTTACGATGCCTTTGTGAAACACACGTAACGGGAACGTAGAACCACACGTAAACCGATCGTAAACTGATACGATGATCGTAAGTTAAGAAGGCTTTGTGAAACGGTGGCCTGTGTAGTAATAATGCTATCAGTTAGAGTAATAACATTACCGCAAATAGGAGTTTCCTTTACCCGTGAACCACTATTCTGTACATTACCAACTTTGTTTTTTAATAATGGACAGTTCGATATCAAGTGATCTGATTTGTTGCTCTTAAAGCACTTTCTATCAAATCTGTTTCCACCACCGTAACCTCCTGTATGTCTATTTCTATCTCTGTCACTTTGCTTTGGCGGTTCTTGGTTTCGTGCATTGTTGGGTTTTTGAGACGGCTGTGGCTTACCTTTTTGAGTCTGATTTGTAAGTGATACTATATTTACTCGCCTTGCCTCCTTAAATTGATCAGCATACCGAGTCATATCATCTATGGACTTCGGTACTCTCTCTTTCAGAAATAACATTACCTCGTTATTACATATGTGTAAAAACTGATCTCTTAACATAAGATCATAAAGTCCATTAAACGTCTTCAAAACATTAGACATATCAATCCACCTACTAAAATAACTACCCAAACGAACAGAAAACTGTTGAAACGTTTCACCAAACTCTGGACGACAAGATCTAAACTTCTGCTTAAAACCATCTTCAGTCATGTTATACCTCTTCAACAAACATGTCTTAAGAGCATCATAATCTAATGCTTGATTTGATGGCAGCAAAGCGTACACATTTAATGCATTACCTTTAAGAAGTGCACTGAAATAAGTGGCCCATATTGATTTGTCCCATTTTTGCGATATAGCATACCTTTCATAACGACGCAAATATGCATCCATATCATCAGTACCTTCCTCAAAAGGAGGTAGTTTAGGTACCTTTGAGGGGTTAACATTACCTTTTTCATCCCTGTGTTTTTCAGTTTCAAATAAACGAGTATTATCTAGCCTTTTCAATTCCAATTCATGTTCTAATCTTACCTTTTCAACTTCCCATTCTTCCTTCTCTCTTTCTCTTTCAAAACGTCTATCATCGCGTTGTTTCGCCTGTTGTGACTCAATGAACCTAATTAAATCTTCATTGGCTAACCCCAATGACTCACCATACTGTCGTAACTCTTTTAGACTCTCCATGATTGATTCCTGCTAATATGACTTGCTATGTAACAATAAACTAGACCAAGGACAATGCTAAATATATCACATATCTATATCACTTAACACTACGCTTTAGTATCACAGTTGACCATAGCCTGGTCCACAAGTGTCAATCGCAACACAAAATAAACAATAGCCTTAGTCTAAATTTACTCTATATAACAATACCTACATTAAATCTACTGTTTGTACTTGCAGCGTGCAACAACACCGAGGCAATGTAGTGTAGAAATTTTACAAATTCTGAGGTTCCAAACTATCAGGATTCTGTCGACATTACAGTTTCTGAAAAAATACAATAGTCAGCTTTACTACACGTTATAAATGTATATTCAATGTATAAAACAAATAATAATTCTTCTATAGAAAATATAAATTTAACTTCAAAATGTATAAGAAGAAAAAAACACTTCAGACTTATCCCACTTCTGACACCAATTGTCACGGACGGACGGATGGATAAGTCTTTCAGTGCTATTTTACAATATTGACTAAAGAATCAACGATTAGAATAAATAAATTATTTAATAAACAAACAAAACAAAAACAATTAAGAAGAAAATATACATCAAATTGTTCTAAACATTAAAGTCCAAATAAATAGTTCAACAGCTTCAGTAGTTTGTATATCCAGATTACTTCCCTTTGTATCGTGATGACGGTTATGGTATCGTTGTGACGGTTATGGTATCGTGCACGACAGTTCCACTATAATAGGTAGATATGTTGTTTGATGAATTATGTATGAATGCGTTCAATCCATATGACCACTCCTTAACACCGCAGCATTGTATTACTCTGGTGCAGGCTGGAACCTAGTAATAATATAATTGTACAAACTCTTTAGTACGATTATCAATTTAGATATGCCTTTTACTTGCACGTTCATGCAACATAAACATGAACTCTATAATCTCACGTTCATAAAATGAACATATATATTCTATTAATTTACGTAGATAAATACGCACATACATTTTATATGTAGCAAAATGTGTCATACTGTAATAAATATCATAATTTGCATGATAGTTTCACGTACATAAGGAAATTCGGAACCTTGTACACATAAATATCACGTACATTCAATTTGTACCCGTAATTAACAATCTTGTTCTTGTTCACTAGCAAAACCGCAAATATCTGAATATAAAACATGGTTTTCATATCTTTAAATCCGTTTACAAAACATTATAAATTGAACAATTTACATAATGGAAAATTGTCTGCAGAAGTCTGAAAGTTTCGGAAATTTGATAAACAAAAGTGAGACACAGAAAAGTATAAATATATGTAAGAATAAAACACTTACCTCGGAATTGATGCACTAATACAGTAGAACCATTGTAGGTTAAATTTAGCTATCAAATATGAAAATGCTCAAACGAGTGTGGCATCCTTCCACACGAAAATCCCAAAGCAGAAATAAAATTACAACGTGTCCAAAGAACTCATCTGACCACTGTTTAAAAATAGCCAAACCTGTCCGAAGAACTCGATTGACCACTATTTAAAAATAGTCAACAGGTGTGTAAATAGGCTAAGCCTAATCAGTGTGCGTTTAAACACAGGTAACCAAACTTAGGCCAAACGTACATATATACATAAAAGCGTATGTTAAAACTATGTATAAAATAAACTGTGAAAAAAGGCGTCCTGCGCAAAGACTGCAAGTGCAATTCTCTGATCATTACGACAATTTCGAAATCATTATCTATATACAAGTTTGACTGAATATATATGTGAATTACTCTATAAAGATCATCTGGATCGTGACAGAATGACAGAACGTAACAGAAAGGAATTACACAGTACTTTTTGTCCTTTTATTCGAATTGTGTAGACGTTTACTTTCATCTACATATCAATTTGTTAGATACTATAAAAACACATTTACTGTCAAAGTGCTGATACTGAAATATTCTCAGAAGGTACACACAAAGGCTGTAACAAGAGAGACCAACACAATGATTTTTCTCTTAACTCTGATCTTTGGAGAGTTCGGGTTTTTCAAACTGGCTGCCATTTACCTGTACATATGGAGTTATACATTCAGGAAATGGTGCTCTTCTCGTTGCAAGAAATAAAATCTTGATCGTTCAAACGTTTCCATAGGTGAAAAAACGAATGGTAACTGGAGGGAATTTATCCCTTTGGGACAAAATTTATAAGACCCTTAAAAATGCTAAATTTGATCAAATTCATTAGTTATAACAAAATCAGACCAGTAAGAGACACGTTGTCTATATAATCTATCATATTGTTGAAAATCGGAAGCCTGTTTACTTAATTTCGATATTCTTTGAATGATTAAGTTGTCAGAAAACAACAACAAACACTTTGTTTTTTTTTAGTTGGGTTGGGGGGGGGGGGGGGGTGGAGATGATTGAACATTTTAATTATAATATTTTATTAGAAGAAATATAAGAAAGAGTGTTTAATTGGCAATAGTTGGTGCATTATATACTCTAGTTTATAATGAGACTTGAAATTTCCAAAAATATAATTGCTGGTGAAAGATGGAACATGGAAATTAGACTTTTTCAGATATTGGCGTATCTTTGTCACAATCGAGCTCCCTTTTTTGGTACAAACTATATTGTATTTTTTATTTGGATTTAAATCAACTCATTATCCATAAAAAAAATTATTGTCACAAAAATAGTTTTTATTTGGTTAAACTTTTATTGTGAAACGTTCACATTTTCTGATGATCATAACACATTAATGTTTAATGTCTTAAATTTGGTGTTGAGAAAGAACCACGGATGGCTTGCCCTAAAAATACATCTCATAATATAACAAGTGTGGACACAGATCAGTATGGATAGTACGCTTGAATGTTTGACAGTGTTTTCTGACAATAGGGTTCTATGTTGAACTGTTGAGCCAAGTGACAGTCAACCTGTACCAAACACTGAAAATAACAGTCTTATATTCAATATTACGTTTTACTGTTTCGATATATATATATAAGAAGATGTGGTATGAGTGCCAATGAGACAACTCTCAATCCAAGTCACACTTTTTAAAAGTAAACCATTATCAGGTAAATCAAGACTGTCATGTAGGAGACACTACTTTAAGTCAGTGCTGACCGTTCATAGATTTTATTTAGCTAGACATTGTTTTTAATATCAAATCTGATTATTGGCTATCGTGCTATTATTGCTTCCAATCACTGATAACCTTTAGTACAAAAAGTTTAGTGAAAAAATGCATTTGTGAGTTATAATGCCATTGAACAGTGTTTGCAAAAGTCAGTATTCTTTAGCTTTCTATTCTATGATTACCATAATAAGAAATGTATCGTTGAATAACCTATCATGGCACAATTATAACCTTATAAAATCAAGCAGAGCATGTTATTTGTTGACATAATTCTTAGAAAACATTGTATCTTGTTGGGTTTTTAGCTCACCTGGCCCGAAATACATGATACAGACGAAGTTGTTTCACTATGTTACAAAGATTCAATAATCACAATGTTCTCAAATTCAATTAGAGTGATTCGCTTTCTCTGAAGAAGATATATCTAATATAATATGTATAACTTTATTTTGAATGACATGAATCTTTTCTATAAGTTTCTTCGAGAAACCTTCATACCAACAAACACTTGCATAATTAAGATGACCTTGTATTTATGCAGAACATATTGTTTTTATCCAACGCAGCGAGAAAATACTGCACCCGGATGGTCCTCAGCTGGCCTATAAATAAAATTGTGTACTAGTTCAGTGAAGTGAACGTCACACTAAACTCCAAAACATAGAAAGGAACTGAAATATCAGATTGCAACCCCTTCCCTTTCATGAATGTGACATACCGAATTAGACTATTTACCGGATTTGTTATCACATAAGCAACACGACGGGTGCCACAAGTGGAGCAGAATCTGCTTACCCTTCCGGAGCACCTGAGATCACCCCTATTTTTGGTGGGGTTTGTGTTGCTTATTCTTTAGTTTTCTATGTTTTCTTATGTGTACTATTGTTTGTCTGTTTGTCTTTTCATTTTTAGCCATGGCGTTGTCAGTTTATTTTCGATTTAAGAGTTTGAAAGTCCCTCTGGGACCAATTGAAGAAGCTCCAAACTATTTACACTATCCCTAAAATTTGTCATCGTCCCTCATTTAGAGGTAATCTGCGCTATTCCCCGTGTATTTTCAAAACTCTCTTTGAATTCCTTGATATTCTTGTTGATGGGAACGGTTTTAAAAGTTGAAATATTCATATTCTTTGTATGTGTGCATTATACAATGGGTGTTTTACCACCTTTATATTTTAAACTGCATTACCCACATTTTAATTATTGCTGACATTTCATATCCCATCAAATAAAGGCAACAGTAGTATACCGCTGTTCGAAATACATAAATCGATTGAGAAAAAAAAACAAATCAGGGTTACAACCTAAAACTGAGGGAAACACATCAAATATAAGAAGAGAACAACGACACAACAGAAACACAATACTAAAATGCAACACACACAGAAACGAACTATAATATAACAATGGCCATATTCCTGACTTGGTACAGGACATTTTAAGAAAAAATGGTGGGATGAACCTGGTTTTGTGGCTAGCTAAACCTCCCTCTTTTATGACAATGTTAAATATAACATAAAAATGACAACATTACATGACGGGACTACACTACAAATTAAAGGGAGAACATACAGGCCATAGAAAAACACAAATAAAAGCTATCAAAAGGTACCAGGCTTATCATTTAATACGCCAGACGCGCGTTTCGTCTACATAAGACTCATCAGTGATGCTAAATGTTATTATGTGCTTCATATATATGACAATGGTGACGTGTTAAAAATACACCATTCCAGGCACTTTTGTTTCCAAAAATATCAATACTACCAATAATTTACAAGTTCCGGGTCGAATCCGATACTGATTCTTATAGTATATGTTAGGCGCACAACCAAGCAGTGTATTCAGGATTTGCTACAAATACGGATAATAATAGCACCTGATCTTCATCATTATACAGGGCATAACTGTGCACTTTATAATCAGTGTGACTTAACCAAATGACAATGCGAATTCTATAAATCAAGAATTATAAGGCGTAGGTTCTTTAATTTAGTCCTGCCGGATGGTGTTGTGTGTCTAATCTTTAACCTTAAGTGAATATAAGTTTTGAATTAAATCCTGTTTGTTAATGAGAAACCTTATGTATTCAAATTAAGACATCATTGGTTTTAAAAATATCTTAGCGTGTCTGTTGAAGGTTAATCAAAATTTCCTTTTTTAATGTAAATAATTGATCACTGGCTGAACGTATATATAAAAGATTTGAAATGGCTCGGTAAATGTTTTCATGTACCAATTGAAGAAGCTCCAAACTATTTACACTATCCCCAAAATTTGTCATCCATGCAGAAATATCCTTTGGTGGCATGGTGCTATCTGTAAAGAAACAACAATGTTATTATTTTCGTTGGTGCTCTATTTCTATTATTGAAATTCATAAAACTCAACAGCACGTACCAATTGTTGTAATACAGTAATTGAACTATTCTTTGGAATCTTGACACTCCGATAAATGATCAATGATCGATTGATCGGTGATCATTACAAGGGTAACATATTTGACATTGTTTATGGGAGAGTTGTCATGGCAACGATCATCGACTTATTAATCTGTTCGTTAATTATATATATAAATAAGGCAGAGTAACTGCATACCGCTATCTGGAATGTAATACAGCAGTACACGATCGGTCAAGTTTAGGGGAGATAACACAATCGATCATATTTAAGGGGAGATAACACTAATTGCAAAATTTTAATCAAGGAATATCTAGCAAGAAAAACAGTTTGGTGCTGCCATTTTTATTCTTTTCATTTTCCTAAAACATATTATAAAACTTATTTTCATATAAGTTTTCAAACGTCTATCTCACAGATATCTTTTCATCACAAGACAGTGCTTTTCATGACTATAATGTATGAAAAATTGGGCAATAATGCAAGACTTGTAGCTTGAAAAATAGCACGGTGACCCATACTTTTTTTGTTGTTTTGAAAAAAGCATAATTAAATCTACATTTTCCCAAAGTATAAGAAAATATTATCTCAGGAAATATATACCGATGACCAACCGTAAAGTAAAAGTATTTTATTGTGTATGTTGGACGTTGCTGCCAAGCGAAACGAGGCTAGTAGATATAACGTCAAAATATTTCTCTTCTAAGACCAAATGCCGTATAAATAACTATTCAATGTTTTTGAAAACAAACTGACAATCGTTGCATATCATTTATGTTGCATGGACGCACCTATTATGTATTTTAGACAACAAAATTCACAAAACGCACGGTCACATTCGTTTTCGAATCTACTATGCTTAATTTATAGTTAATCAAGTTTGTTTTACACAAAGACTTTTTTCGCGATGTTTGCCAGTAATTCACACACTGCTTGTCTATACAAAATTGTCACAACGAACGAAAAGCCCGCTGTAATACTTTGTTTACATATATTTAAATATTGACCTCATTATTTCATCATTAAACGTTTCTTTGTGTTTATAGTGTGTTTATTAAATACTGGTTGTTGTGCGTTTTGGTGTAACAACAAACAATTGAGTTATGTTAATTGGACCTGCTTTGATGTGATAACTACACTTGATTTTTTTTACTAGATAACATTTTTGTTCGCTATGGAGATACTGTATATCGCCAAGTTATCGGAATTTCAATGGGAATTAACTGTGCACTACTTTCTCTATGGTTACAAATTACATTTTATGACTTATATCAACAATAACCAATTGCAACATCTGTTGGCATGATACGGGTTATGTTTTTTCTCGTATAATTATGATGGCATGATACTAAACCCCTAACGGGAGGGATTGATTTAATTTTCATATGATGAAGACATACTATTGCGATCAGTTTGATTGATGTCTGAAAGTGGCATGTCAGTAACTGCTAGCTAGTAGTCCTTTTTTATGTTGATCATTATCATGTTGCTTAGTTTCGGACTCAGACTTCTTTAAAACTGAGTTTAACTGTGCGTGCTGCTGTCTGTTTGTTTATTCCAAATTGGCTAGAGGCAAAGGGGGAGGGTTGAGATTTCACAAATCATGTTTAATCCCACTGCATTTATGCGCATGTCCTCAGTTAGGAACTTCAACCTTTGTTAGTTTTTGTTGTTTAATTTCTGTTCATTTATATGCTTTGGAGTTTAGTGTGGCGTCAATTTCGCTGAACTAGTATATATTATTGTTTAGGGGCCATCTGAAGCCCGCCTCCGGATTTACGTTTTAGAATGTTATGAATCAGATATGAGAATTTTAATCAAATAGGAGATCATGAATTTTACAGCTAATGCCCTTTTAATGCGGCGTTCAGACAGCGCCGATTATGGCTCCCGTTTGAGATCAGACAGCGATAAGATACGAAAAGTGAAAAGTCGGATTACTATCCTCAATGATCTGCAGTGTCCTATCATTGTCTGAACGCATTCGTTTACGTTCGTAAGAGATTCCTACGGATCGAGAATGGTCCGGAGAGGTCGGACAAGTACCCCGACAGTTAGGTGCGTCCCGTAGCATATTGGAGCCTCAGTCGATTTTGTCTAGTCGGATCACAATCGTGATAGATTCTGCATGATCTGGAGAAATTTGTCATTGCTGTTTTTTTGCGCCGATTGAGCCCAGATTGCCACCAGATCTTGCCGAATGCGAACAGTCTCTGTCAAAACCGTTCTGGAATAGTTCCGTTATTAATACGAATTTCGGCAATAATATCGACGTCAGAGTCTCGACAATTACAGAACACAATACGATTGAGTCAAGACCAAGCCGGTTGCAATGCGGTACAGAAGATTGTGATAAGATTCCGTTCCGACAGTACCTGATCATTCCGAATATGGCGACAGTTTTCTATCGAATATCTTCCGTCAGCGTCGGTTCACTGTCTGGTCACTGTCTGATCTCTGTCGGATCACATTCGGTATAACTAGGACCCTGTCGGGACAGTTTCTGTCGGTTTTTTTTTAACATGTGAGAGATACAAATCGCATTAATATCGGATTGAGACTCTTCCTGAACAATATCTGATTGTTGTCGTGAATAAATAAATGTTTCTACAAATTTTAATTAAAGTTTCAATTTCCATCCACGATTCACAGCATCTTGATCAGACTTTTGACGAATTCTAATCGGGAATGGTCCTGTCAAGAACGGCAATAAAAATCGTGAATGTGTGACCCCAGCTTAAACGAAATAACACACAATAATATAAAGTATAAATATTAAAAACCAAATTAATGGAATTTATGTATTAAACATAAATTCGGTTATTCTAGTGAAAGTTTAAACTCGACCGTTGCCGTGCTTTATTTGTGTTTTTATATATAGTTGTTAGGATTTATAGTTGTGACGTCAACGTTCTTTTTAACTTTGAGCAGCTAGAGAGAAGACATAAAATAATTAGAGAGAGAAGTATTTTGAAATATCACGTGGAAAAGTAGATATTTGAAGTTGGTTATTTATAGATGTAGGCAAAGAGACATATGGTAACAGTATAAATTGTTTAAATCGATATATTGCATAAAATAAGTGTGAAAACATTTTATTTTCGAAACGGCATGGTCGCCAAGTCATGTCGAATATGATTAAAAGAAAAATTATTAAATCACAATATGACTTTAAGTTAAAAGCAATATATTATATTTCTGTTTATATATTTGGTGAAAAATTTATCCATTAATTTAATTCTGCTGCGGAAGAATAAATATTTATTACATTGCTGAACACGAAAAACTCACTCAAGACTCATGTCTCAATATAACAAGAACGATACATACATCGTTTGAACGGCTACAACTTTAAGATACATTGATCATGTTAATTGATAAACAATATACATGCATCGTTTGAACGGCTACAGCTTTAAGATACAAACAAAAAAGAAAGAAAAACAAAGAGGGGGGGGGGGGAGGTCACTGTACACACAAACAAAAGGAATTAATTTAAAAATAAATAAATTATATAGATCTATATATTTAGAAAAATCTATTTGTGAGTGTCAGTATGTTAAGACAAAAAACTATAAAGCGGACCACTTCAGCCAGAGAATATGTTTGAAGGACCACAGTGACTTTGCAGGGAGTATAATTGGTTCAATCAACTGATAAATTGTATCAGCGTCTGTGGTGTTCGCTTAAATTGTATAAATTTCAAGATTTAGAAAAAGGTTTCTCAGTTTGAATATATTTACATGATTCATTTGACATCGTGCTATTATTGAAGAAGGATATCTGTTATCCGAAATATCTAATATTTGTTCATTTTATAGTTAGTTAATGGTGATGTTGTACCCTTTTTGACTATATATATCTAGTAATCTGTATGTTGCCAGAGGTAACCCAAAAAATGATCTATGCAAAAAATGAGTTACCTATAAATCTATCTAGTTGAACAATATATATCTTTGAATCTGTCTAGTTGAACAATATAAATAGTTGAATCCATCTAGTTGAACAATATATATATCTTTGAATCTTTCTGTGTGTAAATATTTAAATTAATAATAATATAAAAGCTGTGGCCAATACTACCAACAAATCTTAGTTTTACAAGCCATCTCAAATAATGGAATTTATGTATTAAACATAAATTCGGTTATTCTAGTATAAGTTTAAACTCGACCGTTGCAGTGCTTTATTTGGGTGTTTATATATAGTTGTTAGGATGTATAGTTGTGACGTCAACGTTCTTTTTAACTTTGAACAGATAGAGAGAAGACGTAAAATAATTAGAGAGATTTTTTTTGAAAATACCCACCCTCTCCCACAATGTAAATATAGTTGATCCATGTATTTCGTTTTTGGTACTGCTCTTTTGTTCTTTATATTTTCAGGTAAATGTATATACTAGTAAGTGAGCTCCAGTTTGCAAAAAATCTTCTCCATTGATGAGTAACCATTTGATGCCAATAATTGCAGAAGTCTAACAGTTTGGCGTTGGATTTATAAAAACATTTGTTCGTGAAAAATAAAAAAAAAATAGTGTTTGGCAACTTCGCTGCGTGTGATAAACTACAGTTACAGTTTGTCTATATTTAAGTTATAAAGTACATTTTGTGGATCGGTCTATCCCAGGATCCAACAGCTAAATTAGTTGATCGCTGTGTCCCAGGACCATACATCTATCTATCTATTTATATATCTATCTAGTTATCTCTAAGTTGCCAGACGTATCCAAAAAATGATATATGCAAAACATGACTTATCTATATATATATATATATATATATATCTAGTTATCTGTAGGTTGCCAGAGGTAACCAAAAAATGATCTATGCAAGAAATGGGTTATCTATGAATCTATCTAGTTGAACAATATATATCTTTGAATCTATCTAGTTGAACAATATATATCTTTGAATCTATCTAGTTGAACAATATATATATTTGAATCTATCTAGTTGAACAATATATATCTTTGAATCTATCTAGTTGAACAATATATATCTTTGAATCTATCTAGTTGAACAATATATATCTTTGAATCTATCTAGTTGAACAATATATATCTTTGAATCTATCTGTGTGTAAATATTTAAATTAATAATAATAAAAAAGCTGTGGCCAATACTACCAACAAATCTTAGTTTTACAAGCCATCTCGAATAAAAGTTAATTGCCAATGATACAGAATTAATATGAACAATACTGTAAGATGATTAAAACCATATTAAAGAAATAAGCATTTAATACATGCGCTTTTCGCGATCTACCTTCTTCGGGAAAGCTCTGATATAAACATTTTAAAGACAGTGATGCGTAGACGTAGGCAGGTAACCAAAAAGAGAACCGTTATAAATTAGCATCTCAGATCAACTTTGCCTTACGGAGTAAGTACCTATGATTTATCATTTTAAATTTATGAAGGGCAATTTTAACTAAAAAGTAAAATTACAAAATATACCGAACTCCAAGGAAAATTCAAATCGGAAAGTCTCTCAAACACATCAAACGAATGGAAAACAACTGTCATATTCTTGACTTGATACACATGCATTTCCTTATGTAGAAAATGGTGGTTTAAACCGGGTTTTATAGCTGGCTAAACATCTCACGTGTATGACTGTCGCATAGAATTCAATTATACGCATAGAATTAAATTATATTGACAACAATTAGTGAACAAAACAAACTGACATAAAATATCATATTAGGTAAAACTGTCATAAATATGGGTACAGCGGTCAACATTGTGTTATAATCTTAATCACTTTAAAAACAAACAAATATGTCAACAAAGAAAAACGAAATGGTATATACATGGCACATGAGCAAAAATTAAAGACAAAAATACAGAAAATGACCGCAGCACAACAAGACATTGGCGGGATGCATAAGTATTCAACCACGCCAAAAGGATATTACCAAAAATGCACTAAACAGTAAAAGTTATTTATTTACAAAGACAATTAAAAGAACACTATAATCAAAAGGATAAACAACGTTAACAAATTATATGTTGTATACAGTGTTGATAGCAAAGCACTGACTACTAAGCTGATGATCAACAAACTACATTGTAGGTATCGAGCCAGTTAACACGAATACAATAGAATATTGTTTATATTCCCGACTTTTGACTCCGGAGTTTATTATTTTTCGACAGATTACCTTCTCTCTGGTTCGACGTCCTGGTACTCGGTCAACCAAGATCAACGTAAAGAAGTAAAATCAAGCTTTTAATCGGTACATTTTTTTGAGGAAATCAACTGTTTTATGTCGTCATTATATATACGACAATAAAATCGGAAAACACTGAACTGTCCTCCCACAGTGCACAGATTTTATGTTCGATTTTATTTCTTTTGATTGCTCTTACTCGATAGAGTACCAGGGTGTCCAACCACAGATTAGGTTACCTGTCTAACAATTACGTAATCCGGAGTCAAAAAGTCGGTAATACGAAAAAAGTCTATGTTTAGTGAACAGACACCATCATTCCAAAAAAGATTAAGCAAATCTATTAAAAATTAATAAAAGAAACCCTTTGTTAAGTTATCATTGTTTGCTTAGAAAATAAATTGATTGATTGATTGGTTGGTATTTAAGGCCACTTTCAACACTATTGTGCTTTTTGGTGGCGGTCAGTTTTAATTGGTTGAAGAAACCGGAGTGCCTGGAGTGTACCACCGAAAAACGGACAATCCTAGTCAATTCAGATTGGATTCGAGTGCACCTGCCACGTGCGGGATTCAAACTCACAACCTCAGTGTTGACTAGCTAGTGATGCAGTATATCGACTACTTAGGTCACTCGGCCACTGAGTCCCATTGAAAAAAGATATTACAATGTTTCCACTGCATGTTGATGATAATTATGATATTTACTAGGTTTTTAAAAAAAACTAAAGTTCACATAAAGTTTAATTAGTTGTGATTGTAATGATAGTAAAGCTTTAACACGACAGAAAAGTTATTAATAAAGTAAGGGATTAAACGTTCAGAAAAAGTTCAAAATGTCTAAAGGTTTTTTGTTATTAGTTAGAAATATGATATAAATCTGATAGATCTAAACTAGATATCATATAAACATGGATTGAACATGTGGTTTAAACGTTATTAACACTTTTACATATAGGGATAAATTCAATTAAAAAAAACTCCTATTGACTTTAATGCAAATCTATGTCTAGAATTAATTTTATACCTGATTTACCCTTAGGAATCAGAAGCTTTCATATATCATTCATTAAAGTACAAATGTAGCCCCATCTTTTGCAAAAATAAAAACAAAGGGTCATGCGGCATTTTTTTAGCATTCACATGGCCTTGTTTACAAACACTGTAGATTCGAACTTAATTCCTATACTGACCCCAGTTAATTTTCAACCCTGTAGTAAAAAGACTAAGTGCATTCAGCTTTCATTTTTTTTTAATTCTATGTTTGATCTATCTATTAAAAAATATTGATTACAAACGCTATCTACCAATTAGAAGAGCACAGGACTGCACTGTTATACAGAAAGTTCTACCCCAAATGGGCGGTCCCTGATGACGTATATTTATTCACTGAATTTACCCCTTTATAGATATCCAATATGCATCTACTAAATGCGACCTTAAAGTTAAGTAATTTTTCATATAAGCATTGCCTGCTAACACTAATAAAACTAATTATACGCAATATATTGTGTATACATACAAAAACATCATGAATAGTCTAAATAGCACGAGTAAGGTAAAAGCGTACAGTTAAGAAGTATGGTTGATATCCTTAACTTGATTTCACATAAGCCTTTATAAAAACACCATTCTTCTATTTGTACTGATATATACAGTATCATAGCTTTATACGTGCATTTGACGGGCAGAAATTATCAGAGATTTAGACCCACTCTTAAAAAAACTAAATTTTCTTAAAATCGATAGTCTTTGTATTTAGACTAAAACTTTAACTTTGCCTAGCAATTGGTTTCAAAAATACCTTGAAATATCCAACTTTCATATATATATATTTTCATAAGAAAGGCATAACAACCTAGCAACATCAAAATTGACTGGCAACCACACAAATTGACGTTTAAAAGGAATTTTGTGAATGCTATAAAAATATCTTCAGACTCGGTATGCGCTTTCTGTGTTTATGTGCTTCAGTTTTTTAATCATAACAATCAGACACATTCATAGTAACACTCAAGATAAGTCGCAAAGTTTCACTGTTTTAATTGAAACAATAAGACATGCTTTTGAAGTATTTTCAACCAATATTAAAATCACTAGGAACTAGCCTAAGATGTACGAAGATTCTATGCAGGTTATGTAAAAATCCGTCATCTGGTTGCAGATGAATTGTGATTAAATGCAAGACTTTATGTTTTGCCATTGGGAGCGTGCTTGTTACATCAAAAACCTGCTCCAACAGAGTTATGAGGAAGAACAGCTGAAATTGACAAAACATAAGTTGTATGGTCCCCATCATGAATTAGTTGACCGATACGACGTGTCGATACGGTATGTCAATATGCTGATACGGTGTAACAACTCACTCATCTCACTAGGGACATGTTTTAGATACAACAACAGTACTTTGGTTTGCTATTTCTCCGATTGCAAAATTTTACTGAGCGAGAATTCGTATTGTGGATGATGGATTCTAAGTAGGAGATGCTTACCCGGTCGACGTACCCGGACTCGCTCATTTTGGTGTGCATGCGATTCTATTTCTTAAAACAAATACAATGTTATGTAGCTGCATGGTCAAGCTATACTATTGAAATTGGATGTTTCAGCCATATCGTATGTTGAACTTTTCGCGATCAGAAGAATCGGAAAAAACATGAAACTAAAATATTTAAAAGAGAAAATACTGATTCTTTCTTTTCTGGCCAAAATAGTTTTGAAGAATGAATATTGAATATTCAGTAACATTTTGTTCTTTAAATATAGATATAATTCTAATTGTTCTTATTTACCATCATTTGACAGTTTATGTTCTATGCTTTATATCTTCCACCTCTTTTAAAAACTATTTTGAGAGACAACGATTTGGACAGAGGATGAAGAACGCATTAATACTTTTCTGCGCTTGTGCATAAGGAATTACGAATCAACTTTATCGATCGTTTCAGTCAACAAGAAAATAACTTTTAACAAAGCGAACAAATGCATGTATATATGTTCTTCGTAATATAGATATTAACCTCATTAGTTAATTGATAAAACAGTTGTGGGACAGGGCTGTCTAAGGCCGTGTTCACATTGACCTAAACTCTGTGTTGTGTTAGTGTAATTCACACGTAAACTAATCATAATTACGTTCCCATTGATAAAACTCAATGTTCACTGGTGGTAAGCGGAAGGTCGTAACTTAAAGTTACGACCATCCGAAAATGGGAGACAACTCTAGAGATAAGTTATTCTTTTCCGTCTTTCGTGCAGTATAAGGTTCATTTGGGCCAAACCGCTTGTCTCATATACACTTATCGTGAGTGCGTTGATATTGAAGCCAAATTTGATACATAAAATCATTTCAACTTTCGTAAAATAGTCATTCAAAAGTTCAAGCATGATGTTCGTAGCTTAAAAGTGTGATGGTCGTAACTTCAACTATAGTATTTTGGATGATGGTCGTAACCGACACAAGACGGGTGTAACTTTTTAAGATGACCGTAACTTTTAAAGATGACCGTTACCGTTAGTATTTAGGCGAACTTTTATCAAATTATTTTAAAGTACTGTGCACATATCCATGTTAATAAACTCCCTGGACACGCTGAGTTGAAGCATACAGTTCTATTTTTTTAATATTATCCTGGCTACACGCTACTCATACATATTTTTGATTCCATTCTTAAGTTCAGTATGTATAGTGGATAGCAGTGTAGATTACGTATCAACAACCTCCTACGTTCGAAGCTAACACAACATTCATTGCGACCCCATGGATTCAGAATTACAACCCATGTCAAGAAATCCCCGCTCGAATATCATGTGGTCCTTCTACGGAATCCATCAGTAGTTACCGATTTGATTTCGTTCAACAAATAAATTTATGACTTGCATGTACGTGTCGCTTAGAACACGGCTATAATATAAATATAATCTTTATTGCAAAATTACACCTATAAGGGTCGAGCAATACAATCAAACAATTATACAATACAATGCAATATAATGTAATACAATACAATATATAGAATAATAGAACATATTTTTGGTGTACAATTACAAATTTATGTAAAAAAAACACCATTATAAGCTTGTCTGACATGGGTCTGACCCCATCAGTTCTATAAACTGCTTAATGAAGACTCCAATATGACAAACAAGTTCAGGGATGGGGTTTAGAATGAGTTTTAGTTAATTAAATGCATCAAGATGTTGAAATAATGGTACATATAAAAAAGAAGATGTGGCTTGATGACAATGTCCATAGTCTTTTAGATAAGCAAAAAGATTAGAACGCATTGATAGGTTATTGTCACAATGCAAAAAGAAATGAAATTCGTCATCTAGGACTCCACATTTGTTACATAATCTTTGTGCTCTTGGAATGTTTCTGTACCTTTCCAATTCAATGCCTAGGGAATGATCACTAAGCCTACATTTTGCCTATGAATGAAATTATTGCAATTTAAATGTTCTTCAGACTGACAATTAGTTTTTAATTTCCCATAATAACAAAGTTTGGATGAAGAATACAACTTTAAAAGTTTTTTTAAAGTAGTTTGTTCATATTCCTCTAAAACACAATTTTAAATATTACATTTTAACACGTTTTTTAATTGTTTAAAAGGTACATAAAAATTAGAGTAATATCCTGGGTTTATTTTCATATCTTTAAAAATTGTATCTGCAAATAAGTACCAAGAATAAATTCCTGTGGAATGTAAATTTATGTTTGTTTGTAGAGATTCTTTAACCAGGTGATTAATATATCACTACAGTTTATTCTTTAAAAATACATGAGTGTTTGAGTTTTTATATAAGAGTCCAAAGTATATCTACCTTATTCTGTTCTAGCACCTATGCTAGTGGCTGTCCTTTTCAGTCCTAATACTGCTTTATAAAATTTAGAATGAACCTTCTCAAAGTGATATTTTTCTACTAATGCAAGAGTATTACAAAAAATATGTCAGCAGCTCTATTAGATACCCTAAAAGCTGACGGAAAATTATCCATAAACTAAATTTCAGAGTTGTATGTCAAAATAGGTCTTTAAGAGTATCAACTAATTTACATGACAAATCAGTGGGAACAAAGCCTTATTCGATCCAATATATTAAAAAATTTGGAATTTTTATATTTTAAAACTTTAATCAAAATTCCAAAAAAACTAATATTTGAAAACTTTTTAAAATTTTGAATTTATAAGTGTTACACAGACCGAAATTCTTTATTAAACGTTGTATGTAAAAATAAAAAAAACTTCACAAATATATCATATAATATATTCCTATAATAAAAGACACGTTTAAAACTCTTGACTCTCTTTATTCAGTCCTATTTAATAAAGAGTTACGACCATCACAATTAACGTTACGACCATCCTCAACATTTTTGTTGTTTTAGTTACGACCATCATGCTTGAATTTTTGAATGACTATTTTACGAATGATTTTATGTATCAAATTTGGCTTCAATATCAACGCACTCACGATAAGTGTATATGAGACAAGCGGTTTGGCCCAAATGAACCTTTTACTGCACGAAAATCGGAAAAGAAAAACTTATCCCTACAGTTGTCTCCCATTTTCGGATGGTCGTAACGTTAAGTTACGACCATCCGCTTACCACCAGGGAATGTTAACATGTAGTTTAAGTCATGTTTTGTCTAAATGCAGTTGATAGTCAATGTAGACCTTGTGTGGATCAAGTGTACAAAATGTATTAAGAACATGAATTTTACCATGTATATCTAAAGAAGAAACGTTTTTAATAAAATTGATATTCATAACAAATTTCAATAAAGTTCTTTGTCGAATTATTTGTCTAAACTCGACATATAGCTTTGTCATAAAAAAAAAACGTTAGGTAGCTTTATTAACCCCTTGTCAAGACTCAAAGCATCAATACTAATATTAGTTCATCGTTTGAAATATGCATGAAATATTTGCCACTGGTCTTTACTCAATCAACGATTCCATCCTATATGCAATTACTAAAATATGTGTGCGGTAAATTGTATTGTTTTCCTAGAATCCAGATCCGATAAAATGCACTTAGAAATAATACGAACTGTTATTTTTAAGCCGAACTCGTAGTTGTTAAGAAGTATCTGCATATTAGTATTTGATCATTGCTCTTGGCTTAAACTCGTGACCGTTTAATTCAAGCAAAACTAACGAATTGCGAAAAATATGTTTCACCAAATCATCAACTCGCTAAAATATATACATTTTTTCACACATTGCGTCTTTGCGAAATGTGCTCGATATGTGAATGCAAACGGAGCTACCATTTGACTTTTAGAGGGAAAGGGGGGAAGGGGGGCTAAGATAAAAAAAAATGTTCTGCATTTATTTTCTAGTTGTAATCTCTGTCCTGCCTCTTTTCAATCTAAACGGACCTGTCTTTTTTTTATTAATCTGAATTTTTTTTTTTACATAAACTGACATCCTGCCTTTTTTGATGCAAAGGTACTTGTAATCAACTAGTACACAAGAGTCAAATTATAAGAATTTACACATTGTTAGAATTTATTTTGGATTAAGTCATTTTTCAGGGATTGTAGCCGCGGATATTGAAAATGACAAGACATTTATAATATAATCCTCACTTAACCTTTTTTGTAGTCTTATGCTTGTCTAATATAACTGTTAACTCAGCTTATGTTCCTTCCAGTACGAAACATTGCACTGGCTTTGCAATAACATATGCATGTCTATTGATATATAGTACTAAAATTGAATATGCATACAAAATTCAGAAAATATGCCAGGCATATAATTTAGGACGCCAAAGGAACATTTCGTCAAATCATTTAAATCAAAACAAGTGGAAGGCCAAATCGAATACGAAGTTGAACATCTTTAAAAACCAATTATTCCGAATAACTGTTCAAAATCCAGCTAAGGCAATCAATGTAAAACCCTTATTTTTTTTTGAATATTTAATCATTTATAAACACTTTATAAGCATGAGGGGGAGGACAGGGGTAAGGGAGACAGGGAGAAAGGGGTAGGAAAAAGGAGAAAGGGGGTAGGAGAAAGGAGAGGAAGGCTGGGAGAAAGGAGAAAAAGTTGGAGAAAGGAGAAAAAATAAAATATCTCTCCTTTTAAAAAAATTTCTAATATTTCAAGAAAAAATATCTCAAAAGGAGATGTTTTATTCTTATGGAAGAAATGAGAACGGGGTAGGAGAAAGGAGAAGAGGGGTGGGAGAAGGGAGAAGGGAACCCCCTGTCCTCCCCCTCAAGCATGATAAGAGAAAATGAATATCAATTATCTTTCTCGTCAACACAAACGTTCTGTATACTTGGTTGGTGATAAACGTCCAATAGCAATGGTATCGATCCAGTGGTTATAAAAACTCATCAAAGATAAAATTGAGAATGGAAATGGGGAATGTGCCAAAGAGACAACAACCCGACCATAGAAAAAAACAACAGCAGAATGTCACCAACAGGTCTTCAATGTAGCGAGAAATTCCCGCACCCGGAGCCTTCCTTCAACTGGCACCTAAACAAATATATACTAGTTCAGTGATAATGAACGCCATACTAAATTCCAAATTGTACACAAGAAACTAGCAGACTTATAATGTGCTATACCAGACTCTCATGTCGTCTACACAAAACTCATTATTGATGTGCGCCTCGCTGGCCGAATGGTCTAAGTAGTCGAACAACTGTATCACTAGCCTTTGTCAGATAGGGACCCATTTATGTTAATAAAGAGATAATCATGTGTAAAGGGAGATAACTTTTTAAATCAACAAAGCGTTTGTAATAGTTTGTTTATTTTCAATACTTGTTAAGTACTCATTTGAATCAGTGTCAAAATATTCGTGTTTGCTTAGAATAGAATAGTAATATCATATCGGCTGCACCAGACATGCAAGATGTGCATTTCGACAATTATTATGAATAGATGCTTAGAATATTTTCACGAAAACAGAACGTACCAGCGATTGCAAAGGGTTAAGTCCTTTCAGTTTAAGTCAAAATCAACATATATGGTCTGATTAAAGAGAGATGAAAGATACCAGAGGGACATTCAAACTCATAAGTCGAAAATAAACTGACAACGCCATGGCTAAAAAAGAAAAAGACCAACAGACAAACAAGAGTACACAAAACTCAACATAGGAAACTGAAGACTGATCAACATGAACCCAACCAAACACTTGGGGTGATCTCAGGTGCTCCGGAAGGGTAAGCTGATCCTGCTCCACATGTGGCACCCGTCGTGTTGCTCATGTTAGATAATTACGTGATGAATAAGATAAATTGAAAGTCCAAAATTTTATATGATATATATATAGACTGTCAATATCTCGAAGTCAGCCAGACAAGAAAAATATTTCGAAATACCTGTACCCGTTCGATTCATACTGCAAACTAAAACAAACCATGGGACACAACTCTTACTTAGATTATACACACGTGTTTAACATAACATTTAGATGATCGTATAATTATTCAATCTTAATCAACAATTTGTTCTCGAAAGTCACATCATGTATGGTATTAAAAGTTAAACCTGGTTTAGAATCCACCGGATATTTTTGAATCAGGTATCGTAATCTTCATCATATTTCGTGATAAATTGGTTAAGAATGTTTCGTCTCTCACTATCAAAATGAATGTGGGTCATTAATATATCATGTTAGCGAAGTTTAAACATATAACCTTCTAAATCAATGTTAAAAAAATCCTTTCAAATCTATTGTAAAATGCTTATTGTTCAACATGTTCCACATTTCATACTTTATAAATTTGAATTTAAGATATTCAATCGAAAGGTTCTTTCAGAATGATCTACTAGCTTGTCAAATATAATGAAGGTTCAAATTGTAAAACTGATTTCTTCTTCGCAGATTACAGCTCCATCATGTTGCAGGCAATTAATGTGTTCCTTCGAATCCGAGGCAAGTTGGTCCAGTATAATTTGGTTGTAAGGTGAATTTATATGAAGAAGACACAGTGTCAGTGCATGCTTTGTCAATGTTACAGGAATTACAAAATCGTTTTTATTTCTAAAAGAGAAACAAAGAAAACTTTTTATAAAATGTATAATAATTATAATACATGTTTTTGTAAAAATGGATGTAGATGTAAATATCTACACTTTTTTTTTTTATATTTACTATTTACTTTTAGTTACTGTAAACCAACTTATTTTCGCGAGCGATTTATTTTCGCGACTTTCGCGAGTAAAAAAATAACGCTAATTTAAATCGTCGTGAATATGTAAAGCTTGGATATTTCCTTTTTTAACTTCATCAAGTCAATCAGAAAATCGCGAAATTAAATAGCCGCGAAGTGGTCATGAAATGGTAAAACGCGAAAAAAAGTGTCCGCGAAAATAAGTTGGTTTACAGTATATGAATCATATATTTATCCATCTCAGTGTATTAAACCTAAAGGTTGATATGAGAACCAGATATGCGCACTCTACACTTGATATGGACGCATGCACTATGTAATTGAAATCCAGATTTGTAATATTTAACTTACAGGGATATATAGCTAGTGTCAAACAACCCTTATATCTGTCGTATTTAACATGCTCTTTGTTTCCAAATGACAGTGCAAATTACACTTTCGTCATTTTGGTCGACCGTCTTTGCAAAACACACCCTTTGAATTAATTGTAAATGTTTTTTTAATGAATATGCCCGACATATTTGACCCTTTACATATACAATAAGTTAACATATAATATGACAACTTTCTTTGACATTGATAAACTGTGAACAGCTTTTTCAACCACCGGGTCGATGTCATGGCTGGTGGAGGTTTTATCCCTGAGGCTATCACCAGCCCAGTAGTCAGCACTACTGTATTGATATGAATTATCATTGATATGGCCATCTATACTATTAAATGAGAAGACCTCATTTAGTGTGTCGCTTCTCTTCCTTCCACAATAAATTAATCATCATGCCTCTGTGTCCTATAGGTACCATGTATATTCACATTTGTCATCCTCGCTTATGATTATTCCGTTTAAGTTATTTCGGGAGGAAAACGAAAATAAAAGGCGTCAACATATTGTTGTCGTCATCGGACGGACTTTTAAGTCATAGACAAGACTTCCGTTTAGGACCCTTTATTCCTAACTTGATTACATACAATGTTTTGGGAACCTGAGCTACAGGAACCGGTATCAAACATACCTTCGGTCCCTGAAAAGCAATAAAAATACGATTTCTTGGAACCCCTGGGAGCGGTATATAATCATGTCTTATTTAAGAAATAATTCATGCAAGCCATAGATTTGTTGAAAATTTTCTCATGGCATGGGTAGTTATATTGGCAATTTATCCCGAGCGTAAGCAAGGGATAAAATTAACGAATATAACGACCCAGGCCATGTGAAAATGAAAACAAATCTATGGAACGTATGAATTATTTTGATTCTTATATGGTAAAGTTGATTCTGACGCTATTTCAGTAAAATATGGCGTATTTGTGCACAAATCGCATTGTGACGTCGACGATTTATAGTGGTTGGGGTTGATTGAGTATCTTATTATGGCTCTATTCATATGACGTAATAAGCACCCCATATTAGAATTAATTTGTTTTCTTAAAAGTCAACACCTTATAAAACCTGACGCCATTTCCAGATTTCAGTAAAATATGACGGTTTTGAGCACAAATCGCATTGTTTATTAAGTATTTTATTATGGCTCTATTCATAATTCCAATCTTATTAAATTTTGCAATTATCACATATAATCTGATTTCGTTAGTGGAATCTGTTTCGAGTGACTGAAATTGAAAAAGTTAACATATCGATTATTCTGTCTTCTGCACAACGAAACAAAAAGCAACCGACTTAAATTTCTATTCCCAAAATTCCGTCCTCATGAACATTTAACATACAACAAAAAACAAAATGACATTGGATTCAGTAAGCCTAATGTATATCTAAGATAGCTGCATAGTTTGATGAAAATCCAAGTTGATTTGAAAAAGTTATAAAAAAAATTAAAGATGCCTATCTGAATTTATATAATAGTTTTTATTTTTAACTATTGTAAAATTAAATTCTTTCATTTCACAGCAATAAATCAAACTACCTAATAAGCTTGAATTTTGTAAGATCAATATTTAATTTAGTTAGATGGGCTAATTTACACCAGTCAAACTAAAATTGAAGGTCAATACTAGTCGAGACAGGTCGAGACTGGTTGAGACTGAGTCGAGACTAGTCGAGACAGGTCGAGACTAGTCAAGACTAGTCGAGACTAGTCAAGACTAGTCGAGACAGGTCGAGCCTTGGTCAAGACCATTTCAGACTACACAAAGATCATCAAGTACTGAATCAGACTAATTAAGTAAAGTCGAGACCAAGTCGAGTACATTTAAGTACAGTTAAGTACAGTCGATACAATGTCGAGACTAGTCGAGTAAAATGTGTGCTCGATTTTACTGGTCGAGCACAAAAACTGGTCAATTCAGACTCTGAGCAGTTTGTAGTGTTAATTATGTACTGACATGATAATACGGATGTTGTTCTATTTCAAGTTTAGAGTTACAAATCATAAAAAAAAGACATTTCAAATTAAGGAATTTATCTCCGTCATGCAAAGATCTGATACATTGTCTATGTTTAACTTTACTTTCTATTCCTTATAGGTTATAGCAGCTTTTAAAGGCTTTTTCCTATTCCCGATTGTGGCGTTTTGACGGAATAGAAACTCGCAAGGCGGGTGATGCATGCATAACAGAAGACAATTACCCTGTCGACGTACTCGGCCTCGCTGCTTTTGATGTTTCATGCGATTCCTTCAGTTTATGTTTGTTTGTCAATTCTTAATCAATTTGAGAGGTAAAATACTGGCGTTTTAATTGTATTAGGTTTTGAATTGTAAAAGGTTTTGGCTTCGAGTATCACTGAAGCGACATTAATTGTCGAAATGTGCGTCTGGTGCAGTAAACTTTGTAGTTTAAATGGTATTGAAAGTAAACGAAATATACTTACTGTTTCAAGTTGATCCGTCCAATCAGGCTTTAAATGCGCAGTTGTATTTGATTGGGATCGTTAATATTATTGCAAATAAATGAAATATACGTACTTTCACACTTTGATCCAGACCATCCGATTTTACAAATCGCAGTTATAATTTAATCCTCCAGCAGGTGTACAACTACCACCGTTGAGACATGGGTTGGGTGAGCATGCGTATACTGAATCAATTAATAATATTTTTATCAATCATCAGATATATAAAATGATTTATAAATGCAGTACATAAAAATGGAAATTTCTAATCTCAAAACTTTTTCAGATTCCTTTCAAGCTTGTTAGACTTAACTGTATTTATCAAAGGACATTTACGCCCATATTTGCACTCCTGTGGTCACGTTGAAGTGTGCTCGACTCGAGTGGTGTAATTTGTTAGTTCGATCCCTGGCCAGATAATTTTTTTAGCATTTTCTACTTCTCTGCTTACCAAGATTCAATAAAGGGTTGGAACAAAGACTGGAAACTTCAGTCATAATATGAAATGGAATAGCTTGAAAATATAAAAAAGAAGATATGATATGATTGCCAATGAGACAACTGTCCACAAGAGACCAAAATGACACAGACATTAACAACTATAGGTCACCGTACGGCCTTCAACACAGACTCTCTGTCACCCTGTTAAACATTACGTTAAAATCTCACTCAGTGTCCTTATAGTGGATAGCTACGTTCATGTTGATATTGTTTCTTTGTAATTATGCATGCACGTCCATTTTCACTGAACTTGTACACATTTTTATTTAGGGGCCAGCTGAAGCCCGCCTCCGGGTGCGGTATTTTCTCGCTAAGGTGAAGGCCCATTGTTGGCCTTAGGCTGTCTTCTGCTCTTTATAGTCGGGTTGTCTCTTTGACATATTCCCCATTTCCATTCTCAATTTTATTAAACACAAATCCATCAATCCAGCAAGCATGCAGTTTGACATATAAATCTCCACATACCTGGCATATAAGCATTACAATGCTCATTTATTGAAGAAATAAAAAGATAAAAAAATGTGTTATTCATTGATATACATGTTATATGTCTGGCTATATACAAAATTTAGTTCTGGTATCTATGGTGAGTTTATTTACAGCCACTGGGTCGATGCCACTGCTGGTGGAGATTTATTTCCCCGAGGGTATCACAAGCCCAGTAGTCAGCACTTTTTGTGCTGACATGAAGTATCATTGATATTGTTATATTTATAAATTAGCTGTTTACAAAATTTTGAATTTTTTTGAAATAATAAGGCTTTTCTACCTCAGGCATAGAATACCTTAGCTGTATTTGGCAACACTTTTAGGAATTTTGAATCTCAATGTTCTTCAACTTTGTACTTTATTTGGCTTTTTTAAAACTTTTTTGGATTCGAGCATCACTGATGAGTCTTTTGTAGACGAAACGCGCGTCTGGCTATATACAAAATTTAGTCCTGGTATCTGGTGAGTTTATTCACTACGTCAATGTAATTTCAGATGAAATTCATTCTTACATTTATTTTTTTAGATAGTCAGAAAATAATTGAAAAACATTTCGTTTGCTTACCATTGCAGTTACTTCCATACCACCCAAACGAACATGAGCATGTATGCCTTGAACTTCCGGTTGGATAACAAGTTCCGTAGTTACAGGGATTTGGTAAACAAGGATTTACTGTATTAAATATTATATTAATAAGAAATCAAAAGATTGTAGTGCGTTTGTGTATTCTTTTGTACAGCTTACAAATGTATATAGTTTAGTAAGCACACAAAAAGGTGAAGTGCTTTTTGTCTGTTTACTAGAACCTGGTTGACCATAAAATAAACATAACTTGTGTTTCATTATTGTTGCAAAGGAACAATAGTTTTACTGCTTACACAACTTGAATTGTTCGAAATACTTAGGATTTTCAACCCCAGGATTAGATCACCTTATCTGTACAAAACCTTTCAGCAGTTTGAGTCCTTAATGCTCTTCATTTTTGTACTGGATTAGGCATTGAACTTTTTTTATTCGAGCGTCACCGATGAGTCTTTTGTAAGCCTGGTATCTTTGATGAGTTGTGTTTTGCTAGACAATAATATCATTCTATTGATAACATAAGGATGACTGAAACATATGTCACAATAGATACGTTCTAGGTTTGAAATATGTTATAAATAATTAATGATTTGCCAAACACAAGTAAATTTAAACTGTATATATGAAGTACGCATTGACATAAATGAAATGTAAATTAGAGTTTTTCAATGGCAAATATTTGTTATCGGAGGGTTCACCAGCCCATGGCCTGTTGTCAGTATTCTTGAGATAACATAACATAAAATTGATGTGGTCATTTTTTGTTAATGTCATGCTCATAAAATGTTTAAATTATTTGAAAACATTAAGAATATCTACCCCTAGGCATAGATGAACATAAACAGATTAGGCATAACATTTGGGGATTTCCGTGCTCTTTGACATTGTAATGGATTTAGTTTACCATCTGTTTCGGTTCGAGTGCCACTGATAAGTCTTCTGTATTTGAAAGGCGCCTTTTTTGTACAAAAGTGTAAGCCTTGTATATTTTTACAATCATTTGGTTTTGGCTATGCTGTTAAATGTTTCATTCCTGGGGTATCATTAGCCAGAGTACACGAGTTTACCTGACTTTTAGAGGGGTTTGTTTTCATCAATCTTAAGTTGTCTTAGTAGTATTTTATTCTTACATTTATTTTTTTTAGATAGTCAGAAAATAATTGAAAAAAATTTCGTTTGCTTACCATTGCAGTTACTTCCATACCACCCAAACGAACATGAGCATGTATGCCTTGAACTTCCGGTTGGATGACAAGTTCCGTGGTTACAGGGATTTGGTAAACAAGGATTTACTGTATTAAATATTATATTAATAAGAAATCAAAAGATTGTAGTGCGTTTGTGTATTCTTTTGTACAGCTTACAAATGTATATAGTTTAGTAAGCACACAAAAAGGTGAAGTGCTTTTTGTCTGTTTACGAGAACCTGGTTGACCATAAAATAAACATAACTTGTGTTTCGTAATTGTTGCAAAGGAACAATAGTTTTACTGCTTACACAACTTGAATTGTTCGAAATACTTAGGATTTTCAACCCCAGTATTAGATCACCTTATCTGTACAAAACCTTTCAGCAGTTTGAGTCCTTAATGCTCTTCATTTTTGTACTGGATTAGGCCTTTGAACTTTTTTTATTCGAACGTCACCGATGAGTCTTTTGTAAGCCTGGTATCTTTGATGAGTTGTGTTTTGCTAGACAATAATATCATTATATTGATAACATAAGGATGACTGAAACATATGTCACAATAGATACGTTCTAGGTTTGAAATATGTTATAAATAATTAATGATTTGCCAAACACAAGTAAATTTAAACTGTATATATGAAGTACGCTTTGACATAAATGAAATGTAAATTAGAGTTTTTCAATGGCAAATATTTGTTATCGGAGGGTTCACCAGCCCATGGCCTGTTGTCAGTATTCTTGAGATAACACAACATAAAATTGATGTGGTCATTTTCTGTTAATGTCATGCTCATAAAATGTTTAAATTATTTGAAAACATTAAGAATATCTACCCCAAGGCATAGATGACCATAAACAGATTAGGCATAACATTTTGGGATTTCCGTGCTCTTTGACATTGTAATGGATTTAGTTTACCATCTGTTTCGGTTCGAGTGCCACTGATAAGTCTTCTGTATTTGAAAGGCGCCTTTTTTGTACAAAAGTGTAAGCCTTGTATATTTTTACATTCATTTGGTTTTGGCTCTGCTGTTAAATGTTTCATTCCTGGGGTATCATTAGCCAGAGTACACGAGTTTACCTGACTTTTAGAGGGGTTTGTTTTCATCAATCTTAAGTTGTCTTAGTAGTATTTTATGGTTGTTGTTCTCTTTTTTATCATAATTTATGAGATACTTAAGAGAAACTTATTTATTTATCGGCAGAGGCACCAACAGGATGTTCTAGCCCACACTTTTTAGCTACCAAATAAGATTTGCAAGATTTTCTGTTGCAATTTTGTTCATTTATTATTACTTGCATCAAAAGCAAACGACATTACTTAACAGTGTCCAGATTAAAAATCAAAACATAAATAATATTAACTGCTACAATTGCTATTATATGTAATTTATCAAATATAAGTTTTCCTTTGCCTACCATTGCAGTTAGGTCCATACCATCCAGACAAACATGAGCATGTATGAGAAAAACTTCCGGTTGGATGACAAGTGCCGCCGTTGATACATGGATTTGGTAAACAAGGATTTACTGTATTCAATAGTATATATGAAACATTAAAACGAATGTATATAAAATAAGGATATGCATGTGACATAATTGCCATGAATGTAATTTAAACACATAAAACAAACTGAACAGATATTTTATTTCTTCAGGTTTTACATCTGAAAAATATGGAAATTAAATTATTTGAATATGAATCGGAAAGATTTAGTTTGGTTGACGTAGCAACGTTATCTTCACCCGACGTGATAAAATAACAAACAAAAAAACAGGATTTCCGATTTTTGTTTGGATCAAACAAAATCTAGATTTTAAAAATAAAATAAAAGTATTCTAAGGATGATATACACAACGCGTTTATTATTGCATGAAATGCCAGGTGATGGTAACTGGTCCTCAACTAGAAGAAGAAACTCAGAGCGCTGAAGCTTGTAAACTGTACATATTTGTATTTTCAAAATTGTCCATTATCTGAAATCAATCCAGATTCAATTAAAGCAATTTTTTACATCGAGAGATGTCATTTGCATCTTCGTTAAATTTACTCACTGTTACAAGTTGACCCATACCATCCGAAAGGACATGAACATTCGTAATTCGATCCGCCAGTCGGAGTACACGTACCACCATTGAGACAGGGGCTCGGTAAACATGCATTCGCTGAAACAGAAGTCAATAAAAGAAATAAAATCATCTAGGAATTAAAATCATTTTTGTTTTAAATAGATCAAAACAATTTGGAATGCCTCACATTGAAATTACAATAGCAATACACATAATCGCAATTTAGTCCAACATGAAAAAAAGTTACTTGGACAACTTCCTTTTTGTGCCAAGTGTCGCAAAACAAGTGACATTTTCCCAAACCTCAGCTCATAACTGATGTTTTTGCAGTAATGAGCTGAGGTTTGGAAATTTACGAAAAACAAGAATGTGTCCATGGTACACGGATGCCCCACTCGCACTATCATTTTCTATGTTCAGTGGACGGTGAAATTTTGGTCAAAACTCTAATTTGGCATTGAAATTAGAAAGATCATATCATAGGGAACATGTTTAGTTGATTTTAGTCTATGATGCATGATTTTTTTTTATTATTAATTGATTTGGCTTTTAACTAGCTGTCAGTAACTACGAGTACTCTCAAATCGTACTTTCTTGTTAATTTGACCTGTATATACTATTTGTAATAGTTTTTTGTTATTTAATGTTAACTTATATCTGTTCTATATATCAGCTTTGAATTCAGTGGCGGATTTACCGGGGTCACAGGGGCACGTGCCCCCCCCCCCCTTCCAGTCCAGGTCACCAAAAACTTTTCCAACATAAATTTATTGCTACCGAATCTGCTTACCCATGTTATCTAGAGCGGAAATTAATCACAGCTTGATTTGACTTCTTAAATTGGCTGTTAATTAACCCCATCTTCAACATGTGTGATTTATGACAACTTATCGATTGGTGTGTAAATATTGACACCTGTGTGTAATGTCTCTTTGCAAAACCCTTAATGAGTCTTTTATGTAAACTACTTATAGGTTAGACAATACGTGGTCATGTTTTATGAAGATTTAAGCCCAAGGCGAAGCCGAGGGCTTAAATCTTCATAAAACATGACCAAGTATTGTCTGACCAATTTAGAACATATTCACACTTTCGAGTGACCTTACAAAAACTATCCTTTCCCATTGTAATATTTAAACCTAGATAAGAGTTCACTTTTTATAATGAACTAAATATAAAACATAGGTAATTAATGATCATTTCAATGAATGAAATGAAATAGCACGGACATAGTTTGTGAAGGATAAATTGTGTTATTTCTGCTTCAGGTAAATTTTAATACTCATATATCTTTACATTTTTTTATTTTAAAAAGCAACACAATATTATATAAATCCCCTTTTTGGAATTTGATTTTTTTTATATAGATATAAAACTCTCTGTATGAATATTATTTGAATTCAGACCATTCGACATTAAATGCTTACTTTTTATTGATAATTTTAAATGTATTGCGTTTCTCCGAAAACAACCCTTTGCTTTATATATCAGCAGTCTGGCATTGTGTTTTTTTTGAAGGAAAGAAAAATAATTCCCTCAAATGTAAGGTATATAAATTAAATAAATATCATTTTATTTATCCTTACCAATTTTTTTTTGTGTATTCTATTATGTGTTCCATGAGAAAATGCATGAAATTTTGCAAAATTCAAAATGTTTTTATTTTAATCTTGCTCTTTCATCTTTAATCAGTAGGCTATTTTCCCAAGGAAAATGCCTTAGGGGATTGTACACTTCGTTAGTGCAGCTTTTAAGAGTCCACTTTCATAATTAACTGAAAATGAAAAGTCATTCATGTATAGCATTTCATAGTGCATGGAAAACCATGTACTATGAAAATTAGAGGGCAAAAAACTGACTTTTCATTGGACGAGAAGGGGTGAGTATGTTCTAAATGTACATGATGATTAGAATAGTACGAATATTTTTATTTGTTTTTAATTTCTAATTACAGATTAAAATTCATTAACACTGTTAACCTGAGGTTAAAGCTTTTGACCCGGAAAGTAATTATTAACTAAAATCTGTTTAAAAATATAGGTTCAAATAGATGTTTAATGTCAAGACTGTTGGTATCATTATATGGTGGGATATGTCTTCATAACAAAATACTCACTTTTCCATTTCTTGTTAACGTATTTTTTTTCTTTCTGGAAACTGTCTTTTATGTGATTTTCTTCAACGACATTTTTTTTCAATATCATACAAGATTTTATTAACTGAATGTCGTATTTCTTTTTCTCTTATTTTGAAAGGAAACCAACAATTTGCCCCCCTTTTTTCCACAAAAAATGAATATGCATTATCTAATATATCTATTATGATCAATAAAATGCTATTGTATTCTTATAAGACCTACTTTATAAAATAATATGGGACTAATACATTACATTTATCTATTAGTAAAAGCAAACTGTGAATTTATGTATGAATATTTTTCTTGTTTCAATTACCACGTATGAGACTATGAATGGTCACCATTTATGAAGATAAGAATGGGGTTAATACAGATGGGAGAATAATGGTAAAAAAAAGTAAGATTAGGAGCGGAACCAAAAACTATTGACAACAGAATAAAGAGATGATGAATTATAAAGAAAAGATTGATTGATTCTTGATTGCTTAATGTCCAATGGCAAGTATTTCATGCATGTTTAAGACAAATATAATTGAGATCAAAGAATAAAGAATAGAGTGAAACGGTAATAAACAAAAAAGAGATAGAAATATGGAAACGATGGAACACCCCCCCCCCCCCCCTCAACACACACACACACCACAACCATTACCACAAATACTCGCATATATACATCTCTAAACAAATAACCAATTTTGGTTTCATGATGCCCCCCAGACATCGAGCTTCTGGACTCGCCGAAATTGATAAGTGTTTGGAATTACTATAGATTTTCACTTCTTCGTACTATGAACATCAAAATCATTTCCTTTCTCCTTTTATACTGTATATACATCACACTTCAGGCACCTGTACATGAAGAACACGAAGTTTTATCGAGCACCAATTTTATAGTTTTATTGTTGATATTCACCCCACATGTACCAAGTTTTAGAAAAGTTTTATTGATATACAAGAAATTTCTTGGTGTTCCTAAACGGAAAGTTATACAGACAGAAGAAGAAGTATACTTAACAACAAAATTTATTTTTATTCACTTGTGTATAATTTTGATATTGCAAATGGCGTAATTTGTTTCTTCAAAGTTGATGTTTTTTTCTGAAAGTATTTAGCATTTCACAGCGGTATAATACTTTAATTTTAATTATTCATCCCTTATTTTTATTACCTTTGTATTTACATTGTATCATAGATCAAATTTATTCGTTCAGTGTATGTTCATTTGTATTGCTACGTCTTTTGATTGAGTTAGGCCATTCCAATTGATATTTTATAGTGTGTCTTTCTATGTTGTAATGTTACATTATTGTTTCAGATAAGGGTAAAGGTTTCGTACCATTAAAACGTTTAAACCCGCTGAAATTGTTTGCACCTGTCCTAAGTCAGGAATATGATGTTCAGTAGTTGTCGTTTGTTGGTTTTCCCGTTTGAATGGTTTTACACTAGTAATTTTTTGGGGGCCCTTAATAGCTTGCTGTTCGGTGTGAGCCAAGGATCCGTGTTGAAGACCGTACCTTGACTCATAATGGTTTACTTGTATTAATTGTGACTTGGATGGAGAGTTGTCTCTTTGGCACTCATATCACATCTTCCTATATCTATATTTGTACTACGTTTCAAGTTGATTGAACTTCAACTTCATCAAAAACTACCTTGACCAAAAACTTTAACCAACCTTGACCAAAAACTTTAACCTGAAGCGGGAGAGACGGACGGACGGACGAACGAACGCACAGACCGAAAAACATAATGCCCGTAGGTGGGGCATAAAAAAATACATTTAAAAATTTTAATAGATTATATTATTGCAAGCTTTCAGTAAAAGAAAAAACTTTTTATTTGAAAATTATCGATAAAGTTGATTTATTTTGTTCGTCGTACCATTGACATTAATGTTTAAAGTGACTTATAGACCCAAAGGGTCAGGTGTTATAGTTATCAAAGGTACCAGGATTATAATTTAGTACGCCACACGCGCGTTTCGTCTACATAAGACTCATCAGTGACGCTCATATCAAAATATTTATAAAGCCAAACAATTACAAAGTTGTATTATATACTATTTTGTGAAAAAACACATGTCACTATAAAAAATAATGTAGTTATTTAGTATAATATAATTTTTTGAGACACAAGTTAAAGTCATTACAATATTTATTTTGAAATGTTTACGATGGTTTAAAAAGGTCTCTTGGAAAAGAGTTATGCCCATACATTATTTAAACAGGACCTAAATAGCTGTGACGTATTGAAATCTGTGTTATTTCATACCTTATCCGGATTGGAAAAACAACAGCGATAAGGTTTCTTTTTTAGCCACGGCGTTATCAGTTTTTTTTTCGACTTATGAGTTTGAATGTCCCTCTGGTATCTTTCGCTTATCTTTTTCGTTCTCTTTCAGGTATAACAAAATTCTTCAAATGACAATGAAATATTAAATAAAAAACCAACTTCAAAACCAAAGCAAAGATCTCAGCTAGTATATGTTTGTAAGAAGCATAACAAACAAACTACTCGTAATTCTCATGCAAACAAAGCTGTTCATGTTAATTTGGAAACTTTTTTTATGCCCCATTTATGGGCATTATGTTTTCTGGTCTGTGCGTCCGTTCGTCCGTCCGTCTGTCCCGCTTCAGTTAAAGTTTTCAGGTTAAAGTTTTTGGTCGAGGTAGTTTTGATGAATTTGAAGTCCAATCAACTTGAAACTTAGTACACATGTTCCCTATGATATGATCTTTCTAATTTGAATGCCAAATTAGAGATTTTACCCCATTTTTACGGTCCATTGAACATAGCAAATGATAGTGCGGATGGGGCATCCGTGTACATTGGACACATTCTTGTTTCTCTTAAGTTTGACACCAGGGTCTAGTAACATGACGATTTCCATTTAAATCCAAGCAAAAGCACGAATGTTATAACAAAATTTCATTTAAAAGCACATTTTCCCGTTAAACATGTCAAATTTCCGTTATGATTCTAACAAAAAAAATCTTAAATTTGAATCTTCAACTAAAAGTATTAGTTTACCTGTTTTTGCGAATTTAATTAACATAGTTTATTATTAAAAATCATGTCAATTTTGTTGAAAACAAAGCATAACGAGATGTGTTTCGAATTTTGTTTGTTTCATTTTTTAACTTATAAGAAGTCTTTACCAAATAAGTATGGCATGGTATTGTACAGGTATCGTACGCATCCCTGGGGCATTGGTGGCCGAGCGGTCTAAGTAGTTACTACTGTAATCACTAGCCAGTCAACACTGAGGTTGTGAGTTCGAACCCCGCTTGTTCGGGTGCACTCGACTCCAATCTTAATTGACTAGGATTGTCAGTTTTCCTATCGAAGGTCGGTGGTTTTCTCCGGGCACTCCGGCTTCCTCCACCAAACAAAACTGGCCGCCACGAAATAGCACAAAAGCGGTGCTTAAAAGCGGAGTTAAAACACCAAAAATCAAATCGAATCAAATCAAATCGTACGCATCCCCATCTCCTAACATTGAAAAAAAAAATCTTTTTCTTCGTTTTCTCTTCATATTTAGGTGGGTAACCTGTACATGTTGTAATAGTAGTCTTTAAATGTTGTAAAATATAATTATATTATTTGATTTTAATTGACTATTAACTTATTTCATAACGGTTTCGTCGTTAGAAGCAAGTTAATTCTTTAATCAAAATTAAACTTACACTCGCAATTCGCTCCGTAATATCCAAGAGTACATGCACAAGAATAAGTTGCCCCAGAGATACTACATGTTCCTCCATTCTGACATGGACCCACTGAACATGGCGTAACTGAAAAAAAAAGTAAATATGTCTGTTATCATCAATTCAATGAGTAAAATTGCTTTTTTCCGTAAAACAGAGTGCACTATTAACATGATTAAGTAATCTAATTTTTTTTGAAAAACCGGCAACAGTTGATTCCATTATGGACATTGAAGAAGCAAATCTATGCATTTGGACATTAACAGAGTACTCGCAAATAAATATGTATCAACCATCTTTATCCTATATCTGAAGATTCTTTCATTTTAAAGCAGTAAGGCAGCAACCATTTGATTTTCGGGGGGGGGGCGATGGTTTGTTTTTGATTCTGAGAAAAAAAAATTGTTTGTTTCAACCTCAGCTGCCACTATATGTAATGCTAAAATTGAAAGAAAAAAATTGTTTTCGACTTGTCGCGAAAAAAATAGATAGCCCCCCCCCCCCCCGAAAATCAAATGGTTGCTGCCTAATACGTTTGTTTAAGTTAGTTTTGATTATGCTATTTAAAACCGTCATGTATAAGAGATATTATTATTATTATAATGCGTGTCACTGAGATGTGGATTTCCTTACCGGTGATTTCCTTACCCTTTGGGAGCACCGCAGATCACTCCCGGTTTTGCTGGGGTTCGTTTTGGTCAGTCTTTACTTTTCTATGTTGTGTTTTTTGAAACTGTAAGGGAGCTACCATTTGATTTTTATGGGGGGCTAGGATGAAAAATTTTGTCCTGCATTTTTTTTTAGCCCCTCCCCCCCCCCCCCCCCATAAAAATCAAATGGTAGCTCCCTAACAGTCGTTGGTCTTTTGATCGTTTTTAAGTTTTAACCGCTAAAAGTATGTGGTATTGTATGGCTTTGTATGGTATTGTATGATATGATTGTTTAGGGTTGGGCGTAGGTTAGGGGATGGTATGTAGGGTAGGGTTGGGTATTGTTTGGTACGGTATGGGAATGGTACGCCACCCCTTTACTAGAAAAGAGTATAATTGTTTTGGATAAAATCGTTAAAAAACGAAATAATGAAACATTTTTTCTTTCTTTTGTCTTTCTTCTATTTCCTTTTCTTCTTCAATCGGTAACATGAGGACGTTGCAATAGTAGTATTTTGGTGTTGTAATACCTATAATAATTGATTTGACTATTGACATATTATCTAATGGTTTTGTCCCTTTTTAATAGAAAAGGGTATAAAGTTTTTTTCATAAAATCGTTAAAAAACGAAATAATGGAACGTTTTTTCTTTCTTTCTTTCTTTTTTTTCTGCATTTGGTAACATGAGGACGTTGTAATAGTAGTCTTTTGATGTTGTAATACCTATTATATTTGATTTGACTATTGAAATATTATATAATGGTTTTGTCGTTAGAAGCAAGTAACTTCTTCAATCAAAATTGAACTTACACTCGCAATTGTTTCCGTAATATCCAGGTTTACACGTACAAGTATAATTTCGTCCAGAGAAAGTACATGTTCCATCATTTTGACATGGACCAGATGAACATGGCGTTACTGAAATGAAGAAGAAGAAAACATGGCTGCCATCATCAATTCAATGTTTAAATCTGCTATTTCCGTTAAACAGAATGCATTTTTAAGTAATCTTATTTTCTCTGAAACACCTGCAATAGTTGATTCCATATATCACAATAAACAGGCAGATATATGCATAGTATGTGCCTGTCCAAAGTCAGGAGCCTGTAATTCGGTGGTTGTCGTTTGTTGCTGTGTTACAAATTTGTTTTTCGTTCATTATTTTGTACATAAATTAGGCCGTTAGTTGTCTCGTTTGAATTGTTTTACATTTGTTATTTCGGTGCCTTTTATAGATGACTATGCGGTATGCGCTTTGCTCATTGTTGAAGGCCGCACGGTGACCTATAGTTGTTAATTTCTGTGTCATTTGGTCTCTTGTGAAAAGTTGTCTCTTTGGCAATCATATCACATCTTCTTGTTTACATAAGGACATTAACGGTATACTCTTAAATTGTATCCACCATCTTCATCATTTTATCTTCAGATTTTAACTTGTAATAGCATTAACTTGTTTGTGTTTGTATAATTCAGTGTTAGTTGTGCTTTTTATGTATTCATGTAACAATATATTTTATTATAATGCTTTTCACTAAGATGTAAGAATCGACTTGCCCTTCCGGAGCACCCGAAATCAACCCCGGTTTTTGGTGGGGTCGTTAGTTTTCTATGTTGTGTTTTGTAGACTAATGTTTGTCTTTTAAAAGTTTGTCTTTTTTATGTCGTTATCAGCTCGTTTTTAACTTATAAATTTTAATCTATCCCTTTGATATCTTCCGCCTCTATTTAAGAAGCTTGTTAGACCATGTATGCAAAAAAAGTTGACTCGAACGTAAAAGGAATTTTTAAGTTTTGTCCTTTCACGTCAGTCTACCGCAGATTACAATTTACTACTCTCTTGCGAAATCATCCTATTTGTTAAGGTGCATGTTTGTAGTCCTTTCCGACAGATTTATTAATTTTTTTCAAAGGATATGTTCTAACACCGCCGATCTATGTTCATTGGAGATACAAGCGCTCACGAACACGTTTAAACCCGTCTCAGTCCTTTTTTTCTTGAGCCAGTAACTTTTATGTTGATTAAAAACTTACGTTGGCAGTATTTTCCCTGGTATCCAGGTTTGCAGCGACAGCTATAGTCTTTCACAGAGTTGATACATACGGCACCTTTTATACACTGATTATTGTCACACGGTGTTTCTATACACAGAAACAAAATAATTTTAAAAATTGAATACTGTGATTCTCAGATGCAAAATGATACATTATACGAATGATTTTAATTGTAACATTTTTAGAAAAGCGCATTTTCGATTTAGAGAGATTATCCGGAAATAAATATAATTTACTCGGTTATCATGTTGGGATTGATATTCTTCCATCGTATAGATGCAGAAAGGTGTTTTAATGCTATACAAAATTATTACGCCAATAATGGAATAGAAAATAGAAACGGGACTGTTTTAAAAAGACAACTAGCTAACTAGTTTAAACAAAAAAATGAAAAAAAACACACGATTTTCATCATTATAGATTTGTTTTATCAACACTGTGTAGCAACTGGTAAAAGAGAAACATTAAAATATATATTATAATAAAGAAGAGAGCGATATCAAAAGGGAGGGGGAAATATATCATATATTAAAGAAAAACAGGCAAAACAACGGCTATAACAAGAAAAACAGACAACTATAAAAAGAAAAAAAAGCAGGCAACACCACGACTATAAAAAGAAAAAAAAATAGGCTACACCACGACTATAAAAAAAATACAGGCAACAACACGGTTATAAAAAGAAAAAAAAACAGGCAACACCACAACTATAAAAAAACAGGCAACACCAACTCTATAAAAAGAAAAAGAAAAGGCAACACCACGACTATAAAGAGAAAAAAAACAGGCAACACCACGACTATAAAAAGAAAAAAACAGGCAACACCACGACTATAACACGAAATAAAACCAAGCAATACCACGACTATAAAAAGAAAAAAATACAGGCAACACCACGACTATAAAAAGAAAAAATAAACAGCTGCGCCATGAGCGCATGATACGCCCGACGTCTTGTGTGGAAGTTTTATGCAATAATCATAAATAGTTTCTGAGGAAGTTTTAAACAATAACCATTTATTGTTTTTGGGACACGGCGGGACATGTGAAACCCCCCGCCCCCACCCTGGTTTTTTTTTTACAAATATCACTAAAAGAAAATTTTGAATCAAACCAAAAAGTATACAGATCTTTAGATTAGTATAATAAAGAAGTGTGTACAGTTTCAAGCAATAATCATAAATTGTTTTTGAGATACGGCACGACATGTAAAGAAAACCCTCCCCTTTTTTACGAAATACTCAATAACTCAAAAATAAAATATTGAATCATCACCAAAAAGTATACAGATCTTTAGATTAATATAACAAAGAAGTGTGTAAAGTTTTAGGCAATAATCATAAATCGTTTTTGAGATATAGCACGACATGTAAAAACCCCCTCCCCCTTTTTTACAAAATACTCAATAACTCAAAAATGAAATTTTGAATCATCACCAAAAAGTATACAGATCTTTAGATTAATATAACAAAGAAGTGTGTAAAGTTTTAAGCAATAATCATAAATCGTTTTTGAGATACGGCGCGACATGTAAAAAAACCCTCCCCCTTTTTTCAAAATACTCAATAACTCAAAAATGAAATTTTGAATCATCACCAAAAAGTATACAGATCTTAGGATTAATATAACTAAGAAGTGTGTAAAGTTTTAAGCAATAATTAAGAAAGGTTTTTGAGATACGGTGCGACATGTGAAAAAAAACACACCCCTGTTATAGTTACAAATTGCCGTAACTCAAAAAGTTTAAATCTTATTTTCACCTAAAAGTATACAGATCATTTGACCATCATAAAAAACAACTATATTAAGTTTCATGAAATTTAGATAAGCCGTTCTCAAGTTACGGTGCGACATATTTACGCCGGACAGACAGACGGACAGACGGACGGACAGACAGACGGACGGACAGACGGACGGACACCGGACATTTGTATACCATAATACGTCCCGTCAAAATTTTGACGGGCGTATAAAAACAAGCACCACCACGACAATAACAAGATAAAAAAACAAGCAACACCACGACTATAACAAGAAAAAAAACCAAGCAACACCACGACTATAAAAAGAAAACAAAACAGGCAACACCACGACAATAAAAAGAAAAAAAAACAGGCAACACCACGACTATAAAAAGGCAGCAAACACCACGACTGTGAAAAAAAGCAGCACCACGGCTATAAAAAGTAAAAACAACAAAAAAGTTACAATCCGCAAAACACTACACAAAAGTCTTTGAGACATAATCTTAGAATAAAAGAAACCAACATAATACGTATTATCATTTTAAAAGAAATGGTAGAACAAAATCAACCTGGTACGGATTTCAGTGAGGGAGACACTTGTTCCTAGCAACAAGTGACAAGGAGAGACATAAGCTGTTATACTCCGGAACTAGTTCTTTAATAAAGACAATTCAGGATAAATTGGAACCAGTTACTAACCTATGTTACAACAATAGTCCTATGACATAGGACTTCACTGTATGAGGCGTGAACTTCATATTTATTACTATCTATAATATGTGCTCTCATGTATTATGCCGCAAATCATTTTACATTTAGGATTCGTTGCTGAGCTTTTTTTACTGTTCTTATCTCCGAATCCCTTAAATAGACTTTTTTCAAGCCCCACAGTAGTTCAATAATTACTATATGTCATTGCTTAAAAACGTATGCAGAGCATATCTCAAAACATATTTTATCTTCAGGACTTTTAAATGATTTACTTTTCAATACTGCATTGGGAAAGGATGGGGGAGGGGGTATACAAGTTTATTTTGTGATACAGTATATAATATAATTAGGTATCCAACAAATTATATGATTGTACGTTTAGCTATATCTAAACCTGTACAAAATATATATAACGAAACACATATAACAGGGGCGGATAAAAACCTCGCGGTGTCTTAAGGGGTGGAGGGGGAGGTTCAAATTTAGATATTTGTATAGAAATGTATATATGCGAGTATTGGCAGTAATGGTTATGGTGTGTGTGTGAGGGGAGGGTTTCAGATCAAAGATAGTTTTTATAATTCTATATCATTTAGTTTTTACAATTTCACTCTATTCTTTATCCTTTGATCTCTATTATATTTGTCCTAAACATGCGTGACATATTTGCCACTGGACATAAGGCAACCAAAAATCAATCAACTTATTATGTATATTTCATCATTTCTTTATTGTGTTATCTTAAGGTTTAGTCCCGCCCCTTATCTATTTATTGTTAATGCCATTTTTTTGGGAAAAAAAGGTAGGGCAAGGCGTTTTTAAAAACATATTAATGGGTCGCGTTTTTTTTTTTTTTTTTTTTGTTCTTCGGAAGTGAGCCAGAAGAAGCCTATTTCTGTTTTTTTTTTGCGTTTAGAAGATCTTCCGGCTCTCTTTTACCTCTTCTTTTTTTGGTAGGTTTTTAAGACGCCAGAGGCACATAACAAACATGGCGTCGTTTAGTCTAAATGAAATTAATAAATTTATAAATGCAGATATATTAGAATGTGAGCTGTTTTATATGCTTTTTATGGCATGACAGTAGGACGATAAGCTGGATAAATATAAGAACTACACGGACAATAACTCTTGAGGGACAATTAATTGATATTCTAGGGAAGGGTTTTTAACGCTACTTTCAACACTATTGGGCTATTCCGTGGTGGTCAGTTTAAATTTATAAATGAAAGATGGGTAATGGAAGGGAGGGCATTATTATTCATTTCAATCTGTCGCTAATCATGCCTATTTTTTCAGCTCTTACCAGGTAACCATATTCATATATGAAATCCTTCTGTCACCCACCCGAACAAATAAATAAATATAAAATGGCTCTTATTTAACACAAGTTTAAATTGGTTGTATGTTGCTAATTTTAACACCCAGTGACAAATATTTCATACTTGTTCATGAAAACACGAGTTAAGAAGTTGGGTATATAATATAAAAACGAAGAGATGGAATGTGATTGCAAATAATCCACCGGAGTTCAAATATGAAGTGGATGTAAGCAATTATAGACAATCGTAAGGCCTTCAACAATGACAAAAACCTGATACTGTAAAGTTGTCTATAAAAGGCTCGACATGAAAATGTACACAATTCAAACGAAAAAACTAACAGCCTAATTATACATAACAAAACAATTTACAAAATATCAAATATGAGTCGAGACATGAACCAACGACAACCACTAAACTACTGGCTCTTGACCTTGGACAGGTGAATAAAGAATATGGCAGGATTGATATAGAAACGAAGATGTGGTATGATTGCAAATGAAACAACTCTCCACAAGAGACCTAATGACACAGAAATCAACAGCTATAAGTCACCGTACGGCCTTCGACAATAAGCTAAGCCTACATTGCATAGTCGGCTATAAAAGGCCCCGAAATCACAAAGGTAAAACAATTCAATCGAGAAAACTAGCGGCCGAATTAATGTACAAAAAATGAACGAACACAAATATATATAACAAAGCAACAAACGGCAACCACTGAATTACATGCTCCTGACTTGGGTAAGCACATACATACAGAATGTCGCGGGGTTAAACATGTTAGCGGGATCCTAAATCCTCCCCCTAATCCCGGACAGTGGTATAACAGTACAGTAAAATAACAACATGTACAATTAGATTAATTCAAAAGATCGGAACGAGACACACACAAACAAACTAATGTTAATACAATAGACACAAAGCACCGACATAAGAGTATAAATTTTGCAATTAGTGGAAATTTGCTCAAAGCTAATAACAACTAGAACTGAAGTAAATCTTGTTCTTTCAGATTGAGCTCTTAAACACGGCAAAGGATTTAAAAAAATAATAAAACAGTCTGAGAAACGTCTAGTTTACGTTGTATATAGATATAAGAAGATGTGGTATGAGTGCCGGTGAGACAACTCTTCATCCAAGTCAAAATTTGTAAATGTAAACCATTATAGGTCAAAGTACGCTCTTCAACACGGAGCCTAGGCTCAAACCGAACAGAAAGCCATAAAGGGCCCCAAAAAATGACTAGTGTAAAACCATTTAAAGTCTAATCTATTTTAAAAAAGGTATACTTGCATGTATATCTATATACAATAGAAGTTTTTGAAAAGTGGCCCGAACGTTGTGACCATCGAAATTTTGCAATAGAAATACTAGTTAGGACCACAAGATTTAAAAAAAAAAACAGCCAGTGCAGGGCTCGCACGAACGTCAGATTTAGTTAGAGGGGCGATATTCTGAAGCGTATTTTTAATTATTGGTCACCCATGGTTAGAAACAAAGGGGAGAAATCTAAACAATTATCGAACAATCACAAACGTTGTTGCAAATTTGACCTTAAGACGTCAAAGAATTTCCCATAATGCAATTATTGCATATAAATAAAAAAACAATTATACCAATGTAATAAAAAATATTGCATACAAATGATTTTTTATACCAATTGAATAAAAAATATTGCATATGAATGAAAATTAGACCATTTGAATGAAAAATTATACCATTTGAATGAAAAATTATACCATTTGAATAAAAAATATTGCATTCAAATGAAAAAATATATCATTTAAATGAAAAATTATACCATTTAAATAAATAGAATTGCATCTAAATGAAAAAATATACCATTTAAATGAAAAAATATTGCATTTAAATGAAGAAATATACCAATTAAATATAAAATATTGCATTTGAATAAAAAATATCGAATTTTTGCAACCAATACCATGCCATATTATTTGCACCTGCACATAATAGTAAGTTTTATACATTTTATGCCTACTATAATATATAGGCAGAAGATATACAACATTTTAAACAGACACAGCTACAATAGTTGATACATTGCAGAATCTATACTATTAAACGAGAAGACCTCATTTTGTGTGTCGCTTCTCTTCCTTCCACAATAAATTAATCATCATGCCTCTGTGTCCTATAAGTACCATGCATAGTCACATTTGTCATCCTCGCTTACGATTATTCAGTTTGGGTTATTTTGGGAGGAAAACGAAAATAAAGGCGTGCGGATATTGTTTCCGTCATCGGACAGACTTTTAAGTCATAGACAAGACTTCTACTATCCTCGGCGGTCACTGATATATTATATAGAGATTAATTCCAAGTTTATATATTATATAGAGTCTCTATATAATATATCATTGACCGCCGTGGATAGTAAACCTGGAATTGATAGTAAATAGCAAATAAACTTTATTTATAGTATATATATGTTTATAGTAATACAAAAAACAGAAAACCAATCATAACGGACTTTGAAAAGAAAAAGGAGAGGGCTAAAAAAAATTGTCCTGTCAGCAAGTACCTATGGCTTTTGATACCTTTCCCGAAATTCTTCAGTCATAAAATCTTTTACAAAAAATTCATCCTACAACAGTTTACATACTTTCAATCACGCTCTAAATGCCCGCGATTTCGCGGGTGTGTTCTAGTTAATATGATTGCAAGACAAAGGCTGCTCGGACATACAATTTTTAATTTCTATAACATATGGTGTCTGATGTTTATCTTAGTTTTTATGACAATAAAGGTGTCCAGGCGTTCCAGCAGTTCTCTGCTCTACTGAGTCTGTTATTCGAACAAAAACAAACAAATCTATAAACTTAGTTCTTATTTTCAGTGCTATCATATTGGTTTGTTCCAATGATAATTTGCCTCTATAAATATAGAATTTTGTCAACAGAATTTATAAGTTATGTCATTTTTATAGGTTTTCGTTAGAATACCAAATAAAACCAAATCTTTATTTAAAGATAGTTCCATTTATATCTTCTCAAATATCCAGATCATAAATTCTTTATAAATCAAAATTTATTGGAAGAAGGGCTGTAATTTTTGTTCTGATAAATGTTTTGCCTTCAAATTCAACAATATTGTTATCGTTTCTGTTGTAAAACCATGTAACACCATCGTTAACCAGATGTTTTATGTATAGTTTATATATACAATTGTAAAAGTGATCTACTGTGGATTCATTATTATTCGTTGGATACCAATTTTCGTGGCTTTCGTCGGTACAAGTGGACCACGAATTCAAATGTCCAAATAATAACAAATTTTGTATAGGCTATATATTTTCAGACATTTGTAAAACCACGAAATCAGATATCCATGAAAATGTAAGTTTTCCTCAATCCACGAAAATTGATACCCACGAAAAATATGAATCCACAGTATAAAGAATTTTAAAATTACAGTGGATCTCGTAATAACACTTACCAAACGGTATACAAATCTGTAGGTTTCCATAGCCAACAATACATCTAGTTTTGGGTGGACAAGTGTTTGGCCAGCAAGCATCTTTATCCTGTCGAATATACATGATCAGATTATAGTACATGTATTTCACGGTATTAAAAATATATCCAATAAAAAGGAACCGTCCACGTCCACTTTGTGTCTTTGTTAGATACATTTCTATTTGTACATGTATCTATTTGATGATCAGTTAAACCTTTTTATACTGATTTTGATAGTTTGTTCTTATGTTGTAATGTGACACCACTGTTCCAGGTTAGGGGAGGGTTGATCGCTTACAATTATGTTTTTCCCGCATCATTTTTTATGTGCCTGTCCCAAGTCTGGAGCCTGTCTATATCAGTCGTTGTCGTTGGTTATTGTCTGTGATATTTGCTTTTCGTAAACTGTTTTGTTATAAATAAGGCCGTCAATTTTCTCATTTTAACTACATATTTAAATTTTTTGTGTATGGGCATTTTATAGTCAATATAATACGGTATATTTTTTCTCTCTTTATAAATGCCGTATGTTTGCCTATACTTGCTTTCATCCACTTCATTCGAACTTTGGTGGATAGTTTTAAAACTCATTTGCAATCATACCACGACTCCTTATTCTTATATCCAATAGTTAAAGATCGACTTATAAGATTGATGGGTTACAACTTGGTTTATAGATTAAAGGACGAACTACAATTTTTGTTCTGATACGTTCTGTTCCTTCAGTTTTAAGAATATTGTTGTCATTCCTGTTAGTAAAACTATTATAATCGATACCAAAATGATCTTTAAATTATTTATTACTTACAAATGAAACCACAATCAGATTAATTGTTAGTCAATTTTTTTTGAAATTTAGAAATGATACAGCTTCTCCGCAACGTTCTATGTGGCATTTGGTAAAAGCAGAAACTAGTCGACTGTAGTTAGAGTTCTGTGTGTCTCTGCCTGTCGACTGCGGCACCTTAAAACTAGCATATAAAAACTCCCGAAAAATCGTCATCATCGTCATCCATACATAAGATCACAATATGAAATTTATAATTTCCAAAATGACCTTTAATTTATTCAACAATGATTTATAATAACGCGATCAGATTAATTAATTACTATGATTGTCTTTAATCTTTAGATTACAATCTTTTCGGAAGATTCCAAAACTAAACTTTTAATTTTTATCATTTTATTTTGAAATTTTGAAATTAAATGTATAATGAGGTTGCCCGCATATTTTCTATATTTAAATCTTTTTTTTTATCAGGAGAAATAGAAAAGAGCACATTCGCTATATTAAAATCTTCTTATTATCAGGAGAAACATAAAAGATTAAATGGAGAAATAGAAAAGATTTCAATCTTTTTTCATTTCTCCTGATAAAAAAAAGATTTGAATATAGCAAATGTGCTGGCAACCTAACGACACATACAATCAAACGAAATACTTGTTATGAATCCCGCGTTATTTTACTAGGTAAACATGTGGTATGGACATTTGAAAACATTTTGAATTTGTCTCAAAATGACGTGATTTTATTGTTGGATTGCTGTCCATTTGACTTAACTTACCTTTGTCCAGTCAGAGATACTAGTGAAATACACCTCATTGCTGTTGTTTATTGTTTCGTCATCACTGCGGGCAACATCTAATAGTTCGCAATAAGATCTGGTCATGTAAAAATTAACTGCGTTACAATCCGTATACATCATGCATTCTAGGACGCATCCTTTCGGCCCGGTCGTTTCACTTGCCTTTACCACAAATGATTCCATTACTTTATTCTTTTCGTAAAAGCCGCCAGTCACATTAAGAACTTTTGCCGTGAAAGTCAACTCGAAATTTAGCAAAAAGATTAAGCAACATTTAAAAAGTTTTAAAGTCATTGCCATTTTTATTTTACTCTTGTCACTGGTCTGGTTAAATCAACTGTTCGTCGTCGACTTAAATACTCGATTGCTAGCTTGGAATCAGATCTTATTGAAAACTATAGCCTAAAATAACTTTCCATAAGTTGCGACACGTGGTCCTAAAATTTGACGCGTAATATATATATATAATAAAGCCACATCGTGTAGTTTAATGAGCCAACAGCTTGCATTAACCCCATGTCAAACATTATTATATGTGTAAATAATTACATTAGATGTTTCATTATGATACTTTATTCTGATTGGCTAACTGCACATCACGTGTTATTCCGTTACTTCCGCGCTTCCTACAAAATGTACTTCGGTCAACGCTTTTACACCCCAATAAAGTTACAAAAAGAAGCATTCAATTCTAAATTGTTTGTTTTGCGTTTGAAACCAGTTGATTCAGTTTTATTTTCAATTACTTTTTTCGTCACTTCCTGTATTTATTTATTGGATGTAAACTTTCAAGTGCCTATATTGATGTTAACATTTAAGAAAATTATCAATTAAACCGTTCATAAATGTGAATCAATTCCGATCCTTTTTAATTTCCGTTTTAGATAACAAAATAGCAATTACAAAAGGAAATCTGTCAAAAAAAATATTTTATGAGAGTGTTTTTAAAAACGATTCCGTTTCCTTGTTAATAGAATGTTTAGATCTAAATAAAAACAAAGATGCATTTGAAATGTAAAACTAATAAAGCGTGCATCAATATTTGTCTGTAAGTCCATACTCTATAGTTTTAAAATATATGGCTGATTTAACATTTTTGTTATCGTTATCAGTATAGTACTTTTCAATAGTATTGAATACTATGTTCGTCACAACTACGTACTGCCACATAATTATGTTGTTCAATAAAATAATAAGGTACCAAGGGATAATTATATAATATTGACTTAGTATATTGACTGGTTCCTTGAATGTTGACTGAATATGTACTTTATTATAAAAATATGATGTGGTATCTGAATGTCAACGAGACAACTTTCCACCAGCGACCAAATATTGTAACAGTTTTAACAACTCTATGACACCGTTCGGCCTTCGACAAAAAGCAAAACCCATACCACATAGCAAGCATGCGTCTGCTTTGATTTTTCTTTTGTGTCTGTGTTTTATTTATATTGAAGCTCCTAGCGCAATTTGGTAAACTATTTATACGGATTGTTTTGACTTTTTTTCTGAATGCTCCATTTTACATCTTTCGGCCCTTTTCGCAAAAAAATATCACGAAAACCGACATATTTGATTCTATCATAAGTCATGCTGTAAATATACACATAGACACAGACATATCATTTCTTTAACGAAAAATAAATCCTACAAACAATTCAATCCAATACGATTCTTAATTACACCTGGAATTTGAACTTATATGAACGACGATGGACGCCTATAATCACGGTGGGTATGGTTGTCCTGCGAGAGAACGTTCTGTGCTGGTGATTTGGTCCTGTCAGGTGCTGGTGGGTCCTGATTCTGTGCTGGTGGGTTTGTTTACATTGTATCAGAACGGCAATAAAACGACTGTTTTTTTGCTTAATTTTTCTCTGATGCGTAATAAGTACCATGCAAAGTATATTACAACAATATTATATTGCAAAAGTCGTGCAAGTTCGTTAAACGGAATTGTCCTGACGCTGTGCTGGTGATACGAAAAACGGTCCTGGTTCTGTGCTCCTATGTCCTGGTTCTGTGCCTTTATATTTTAGTTAAAGTGGCATATATTCAAGATCATTGATGCTGTACTGTTATTGACTAATTAACTGTTGTCTGCTTTCTTGAAATTGACATTGATGGGAATCTGTTTACTGTTATTATGAGAGAAAAAATACCCCTATTTTTAAATTTTTTTGCCCCCTTTTAAGATAAGAAAATATGTTTACGATTTTCGGGATTACGATCATTTTGCAAGATCACCAAAATACGTTGTAATTTATACAATACTTATATAAAGTAGATGATGTGGTATGTTTGTTGTCAATAGAAAAATTTCCATAAGAAACCAAAGGAAGTATGTGTTAACAACCATACGTCATCGTACGACCTTCAACAATAACCCATAAAATAAAAATGTAAAAGGTTTTGCATAAAAATGGAGAGCAAAAATATAGAACAAAGGCCTTTCTGAGCGTTTGAATCATATGTCTTTAGCAGCTTAAAACACATTTGTATGTGAACAATTTAGTTATGACTATAATAATGACAATAGTATTGCGGGTTTGTTTGTTTGGTTTTTTTTTTTTTTTTTTTGGGGGGGGGGATAAGTTAGAGCGATGTTACAGTGAAAGTTTTAAGCTTGGAATAGTTTCCCGTAAGATTTAAAAGTTGTATTTTAAAAGAAAAATGTATCTTATAGCTATTAAGAATTACTTGCTGTATCTGTAAGATTTTTTCTAACATAATTTTTTTGTCTGAACGGTTATCAGGTATTTATTTTCGAAAGTTCGATAGAACACTAAAAAAATATTCACTATTTTATGAAAGGGCAGACTAGAATATGTCAATTTCAAAAATTAAAATATCTCGTAGCTTCATACTACCAATTGAGTATAAAACAAGTATATAAGTTTAAAAAAGAATTTTTTAAATTAAACTTAACTTTAAAAGGTCATAACAGTTTAAAACAATACAAATCTACACACAAAACACTGGCTTAATTTCAACTGGTTATCAACCCGAATCGCTATAAGATCATATATAAGCTCACCTGTGTCGAGGTGTCGTGTGAGGTTCATGTATTGTCTTGGCGTCCGCAATTACAAAAAGATCTTTTCTGAAATTACTTGACCAAATGTTACCAAATGATTTTTCATGAGTGAATCTAGGAAAAACAATATTCATCAACAAACATGACCACTGTCTGTTAAAATGTATTCGAGTTTTTAGTTACAGAAGATTCCATTGAGTATGTAGGCAAAGGTAATATCTTTGGTTAGTTTGCTTGTTAGCTAAACCGTGAAGTCATTGTTAGGTAAGGTATACTACCTTCCTTTCGAAGAAGCCTGGTCCTACAGACAGAAAGATGTGTCATTTGTCGGACTAGTCTACTCTTAAAGTAGGGTAGTTTACATAACCTAACAATGACTTTTCTGTTCAGCAAGCAAGATAGCAAAGATCTTCCCTTTGTCTACACACTCATTGAAATCGGCTTTAATATTGCAAAAGTTCAAGCAATTAGGGCAAAACTTACCGAGTAAAAAAAATCAAAAGGCCAATGTCTATCTACCTTGCACATTTCAGAAAATTCAGATCAGATAACGAAACTGAGTCCAGCAACATTTATAAGCAATTTAAGATTTTGACCCTCACAGTTTCCATTCACCACAAATATTCTCGTTACAACGAATCATTTTAAATACAAAAATACCAGTTGCAGCCTTTTGTTTATCTATTGATATATGTATACGGATAAAGTTATGAAAGGCAGCAGGGTCACCAGGGTGAGGAGTCCATGTCATCTGAAATAAATGCTAAGCATAGATCTAGAAAGCGGCAGATAATCATGACATTAAAAAAACTCTCTTCTTTTTGACTTTTTCGAACAAATTGACACATAAAATGAATTATATAGTATTGTGGAATTTTTAACTTGTGTTCAATTCATTGGTTACACCTTTTACTAGGATAACAATCCTGTCAAGTATGAGCTGGGTAAAATATTTCAGAAAAGAAGATGGAAATTTGAAAGTTTCCGTGCGTCAGGTGCAACAGCATACGAACAGCTAACATGCCTCGTCAAGGTGGGAGCTAAAAAGTCCACGAAAATTTGATTTAAATCCTTTATTGTTCCAACAAAGTTAATGAGATTTTGTTAAGGATTTAACCATCTACGACAACAAGAATTTTTCTTTTAGAATTTACAGCTCTTCTATAAATATATGCAAAGCAAACCATTGATCAAATTGCTTGCTATGATTGTTTGGATGTTTGTAAACGACAGGTAAGAAGTCTGTTTACTATATTCTAGAATTTGTTTGGACAATAAACATTAACTTCAATTCCTGTCAGTTTGTATTTGTCCAATCAAATCCCAGTATGTATTGAAACTCCGCCTACCTATTATTTGAAAACATCCAAGCAAACATAGCAAGCAAGTCAATCAAAGTTTTTTTTTGCATGCTTTTATAGAAGAGCTGTACTATATATAATGCAAAGAAGCGTATAAGTCTTTCGCCAAAAAATACTATCAATTTCTTTTTGTCCTAATATGTAAACTTCCGTACCATTTCCTTCCATTCATGATCATTAAATTGAACTGTAAAATATTTCTTGGTACCTTCTTAATTCCTTTATAAGTCTTATGTAAGCATAATTATGACAATAACTGTAGTGAGCACAAGATTCACTGCATACTTTGAAAGTTCTGCTTCATCAAACATTAAAATGTGAACTTAAGTTTTGAGACTTTTTTAATCGACACGATTGGGATTTTTGTATATGAGAACATGGTTTATCTATTAGTTGCAAATGCGGCTTTGAACTTTCAGTACCTGCGAGCATTCGTTGTTCAATAATGTGTGTCTTTGTGTTATTATTTTATGTGATAAATTGTTGTGTTGGTACACCACTGTAACAATGAAGGAGGAAATGAGGAGGATTGGTTGGGTGAAAGTGGGGAGGGGATGCGGAGCGCTAACAAACATGTCTATGCGACATGGGCTTGGATCATTGTTGAAGCATCAATGTAAGGCGCATTTAATATCTTAATAACACTATTCTTATTTTAGATACTATATATTGTTATCTGATATTGGACGAAAGATGTTGCCCTTTTTTGTAATTATGTAATACAAGTTACGATCATATTAGTAAACAGCCAAATGAATGCACAAGAGCTAAAATAGGAGTCATAGATCCTATTGACAGCAATTATCTGCCCAATTTTATTGATTTTGTAACATTTGTTTCAAATATGACCAACTTCTTATCCAAAATCACCAGCACCGTATCAGGACCCACCAGCACAATGACAGGACCCACCAGCACAGTATCAGGACATGAATAAATTGAGAAAATGCTAAATTTTAATAAATTGCAATGTTTTTTCACAAAATAGTTTTGTCGTGTGGATTGCGGTATAGAAAGCGGACTCTATGAGCATTTTTGTTTTATTTTTTCAGTTCTAGATTTTCTGAAAATGAGCATTTTTGTGTTACGCTTACTGAAACAGTTTAGAGGGTCAACTTTTTAATGGTTTACATATGAACTCATAAGAAACAAAATTAAAAAATCTCAACTGTTTTCTTCCATTTTTTATGAGTGAAAACGTCAAAAATCATCATTTTCGTCTTTGTTTACATTTTTTCATTGATCACCACACCCGTCAGGACCGAATCACCAGCACAGAACGTTCTCTCGCAGGACAACCATACCCACCGTGATAATATTTAGGTTAAACATGCTTGCTCATATATCCTTGTTTTACAATCAAAAATAATATCTATTAATAATCAAATTGTCTTGGTTATACCAAGTCTCATTTCAGCCACAGTTAAATAATGAATGTTGCAGTTGATAAATCTAACTGATTCTAATATTACAGACACTACACAGTTCTCCCTATAACATTGTTTAAGAATACAGTTGCTTGTGGTCAGTGGACAATAATTTTAACCAGTACTTCACAATTTTTGTAAATTCAATGATATATCAAAGGATATCGTATCTACACAATCTCAAAATAAACCATCTTACATTTGTTGTTCACTGCTTGACACTTATTTTTTTTTTGCAAAAATCAATTTGTATTTTTGTTATATTTGGAGCTTCATTGACGCCCCATATTTCACAACCACAACATAGAATACTACATGTATAAGTATCAACAATGACGAAACCTTTGACTTTAAACCAAAAACAGCTTTTTGACTTTGCTCAGCTAAAGCAAATTTACCGTTTACAGTTCAGCAAGGTAACAAATCATCTACTTTGTCAATAAAATTGTCCTCATAATACCAGATTTCTTCGTCTTTCACAAAACCTCCGTTTCAAAGACCAATTTGTTTTTGTTTTGGATGTATCTACAGTCAAACCACATTTACAAGTCCATATGATAATAGTGTGTGTAAAACATATCTTGCAAGCCAAAAACTGAATTAGAAAATACAATCATTTCATCTGCGTAGGAATTCCATTTCATAATCATTGACATGTAATGAAAAAAGTAAAGCAGAAAGAACTTCCCCTTGCATAAGACCAATTAAACTTGTTTACCGCTTAGAATAAAAACACGCAGTTTTTACTTTTACTGAAGAATATATTGATTTTAAAACAGATAGCAATTAGCCTATAATACCAACTCTTGACTGATCCAATCATAAGTTAATTCTTAATACCGAGTCAAATACCTATTGGTAGTCAATGAAGCAGCAATATAAACGTGTTTTTCTTGAAAAGTGCCTTCTGGACAAGTGTCAAGAAACAATGAATTGCATTACCAGTGCTGCTACTGGTGAAATCCAAATTGCGCATCGGTGATAGTATTATTATTCTCAGCTTTATTCATTAGCTCTGAATTTAAAATAGATATAAACACTTTCACTAAATTACTGACCAAACTGATTCCACGATAGTTCGCATAATCAGACGAGTCACGTTGTTTAAAAACAGGAATTAACACTGCGAGTGCCCAAGATTTCGGAAAATGTCATATTGAATATTGAATATTTCTTGTAGGAACGGTACCAGCATATCATTGAATTCAACGAATTACTCGTTAAATGTACCATCATATGTAAACACTAATTTTGATACTTGACTATTTAATTATTCTTGACGTTTATTAAACCTTTATTTGATTGATTTTGTTTCAAAAATGAAATTGGAAAGATGCAACCAAAACATGTTGACGTTTAGCAATGACCTTAAAACTGCTTATTTACAAACAATGTTACTTGTATTGATACAAAAAAAAATACTGCTATCATATTTTAAAAGTATTGCATTCATTTTAGAAGTTATAGCATTTGTTAATTTATGTACACACAAAAAAAAAACACTTTTGAGAAACTTTTGATATTTTAAGTTCGTGTAAACTTCCATAATATTTCGAATTTAAACATTTCCCTTTGCACAAGTCAGTTAAGATGTATACTTAAACGTATTAGTGGTTCGTGTTTTATTGTAGTAAGACATTAGGAACTTATCCACTATCACCTGTGAGACAGATATTCCATAATGGTCAACCAACTCTTGCGTGTCTTGATGGCGTTCGTAAAAAGGAATCACAATTAGTAAGTATGGCATGGTGTAGATGTATCAGCTGGTGTATTTATTGGATGTAAACATTTAAGTGCCTATATTGTTGTTAACATTTAAGAAAATTATCAATTAAACCGTTTGTAAATGTGAATCAATTCCGATCCTTTTTAATTTCCGTTTTAGATAACAAAATAGCAATAATAAAAGGAAATCTGTCAAAACAAATATTTTATAAGAGTGGTTTTAAAAACGCTTTCGTTTCCTTGTTAATAGAATGTTTAGATCTAAATAAAAACAAAGATGCATTTGAAATGTAAAACCAATAAAGCGTGTATCAATATTTGTCTGTAAGTCCATACTCTATAGTTTTAAAATATATGGCTGATTTAACTTTTTTGTTATCGTTATCAGTATAGTACTTTTCAATAGTATTGAATACTATGTTCGTCACAACTACGTACTGCCACATAATTATGTTGTTCAATAAAATAATAAGTTGCCAAGGGATAATTATATAATATTGACTTAGTATATTGACTGGTTAATTGAATGTTGACTGAATATGTACTTTATTATAAAAATAAGGTGTGGTATATGAATGTCAACGAGACAACTTTCCACCAGCGACCAAATATTGTAACAGTTTTAACACCTCTATGACACTGTTCGGCCTTCAACAAAAAGCAAAACCCATACCACATAGCAAGCATACTTTTTCTTTGGTTTTCCTTTTGTGTCTGTGTTTTATTTATATTGAAACTCCTAACGCAATTTGGTAAACTATTTATACGGATTGTTTTGACTTTTTTTCTGAATGCTCCATTTTACATCTTTCGGCCCTTTTCGCACAAAAATATCACGAAAACCGACATATTTGATTCTATCATAAGTCATGCTGTAAATATACACATAGACACAGACATATCATTTCTTTAAAGAAAAATAGATCCTACAAACAATTCAATCCAATACGATTCTTAATTACACCTGGAATTTGAACTTATATGAACGACGATGGACGCCTATAATATTTAGGTTAAACATGCTGTCTCATATATCCTTGTTTTACAATCAAAAATAATATCTATAAATAATCAAATTGTCTTGGTTATACCAAGTCTCATTTCAGCCACAGTTAAATAATGAATGTTGCAGTTGATAAATCTAACTGATTCTAATATTACAGACACTACACAGTTCTCCCTATAACATTTTTTAAGAATACAGTTGCTTGTGGTCAGTGGACAATAATTTTAACCAGTACTTCACAATTTTTGTAAATTCTATGATATATCAAAGAATATCGTATCTACACAATCTCAAAATAAACCATCTTACATTTGTTGTTCACTGCTTGACACTTATTTTTTTTTGCAAAAATCAATTTGTATTTTTGTTATATTTGGAGCTTCATTGATGCCCCATATTTCACAACCACAACATAGAATACTACATGTATAAGTATCAAACGAATTCGAAAACAATGACGAAACCTTTGACTTTAAACAAAATACAGCTTTTTGACTTTGCTCAGCTAAAGCAAATTTACCGTTTACAGTTCAGCAAGGTAACAAATCATCTACTTTGTCAATAAAAATTGTCCTCATAATACCAGATTTCTTCGTCTTTCACAAAACCTCCGTTTTAAAGACCAATTTGCTTTTGTTTTGGATGTATCTACAGTTAAACCACATTTACAAGTCCATATGATAATAGTGTGTGTAAAACATATCTTGCAAGCCAAAAACTGAATTAGAAAATACAATCATTTCATCAGCGTAGGAATTCCATTTCATAATCATTGACATGTAATGAAAAAAGTAAAGCAGAAAGAACTTCCCCTTGCATAAGACCAATTAAACTTGTTTACCGCTTAGAATAAAAACACGCAGTTTTTACTTTTACTGAAGAATATATTGATTTTAAAACAGATAGCAATTAGCCTATAATACCAACTCTTGACTGATTCAGTCATAAGTTAATTCTTAATACCGAGTCAAATACCTATTGGTAGTCAATGAAGCAGCAATATAAACGTGTTTTTCTTGAAAAGTGCCTTCTGGACAAGTGTCAACAAAAAATGAATTGCATTACCAGTGCTGCTACTGGTGAAATCCAAATTGCGCATCGGTGATAGTATTATTATTCTCAGCTTTATTCATTAGCTCTGAATTTAAAATAGATATAAACACTTTCACTAAATTACTGACCAAACTGATTCCACGATAGTTCGCATAATCAGACGAGTCACGTTGTTTAAAAACAGGAATTAACACTGCGAGTGCCCAAGATTTCGGAAAATGTCCTGACGCTAATATCATATTGAATATTTCCTGTAGGAACGGTACCAGCATCTATACTATTAAACGAGAAGACCTCATTTTTGGTGTCGCTTCTCTTCTTTCCACAATAAATTAATCAACACGCCTCTGTGTCCTAAATGTACAGTGCATAGTCGCATTTGTCATTCATTCATATGATTATTCAGATTGAGTTATTTTAGGAGAAAAACGAGAAAAAAGGCATCCGGGTATTGTCCCGTCATTGTACGAAATTTTAAGTCAGATTAGACTTCCGGTTTGCGTTTTTCTGTATACTTTGAACATACATATACTACGAATAAAGTGTATTTTCAGAATTTTATCTGCTATCATTTCCAAGTTTACTATCCATGGCAGTCACAGAGTTTATTAAATAGAGAGAGTCTGTATACTACATCAATGATCACCATGGATCGATTAGTAAACTCAGAATTGAAAGTAAATACGCTTTATTTATATAGTAATGAATGTTCATAATATACAGATAAGCGCTTAAATTATTCATGTGAACTTTTGGTACTTTTTCTGAAATTCTCCAGTCATTAAATCTTTTACAAAAAAAAAGAAGATGTGGTATGATTGCCATGTTGAGACAACTCTCCACAAGAGACCAAAATGACACAGAAATTAACAATTATAGGTTACCGTACGGCCTTCAACAAAGAGCAAAGCCCATACCGCATACTCAGCTTCAAAAGGCCCCGAAATGACAATGTAAAACAATGCAAACGGAAAAACTAGCGGCCTTATTTTTATGTACAAAAAATGAACGAAAAACAAATGTGTAACACATAAACAAACGACAACCACTGAATTACAGGCTCCTTACTTAAATAAATGTTCATAACATACTAAATGTATGTTCATATTGAAATTGATAGAAAACCAAAAATTGGGAACTTTGGAAATAAAGATGGAGGGTAAAAAAAAACATTTTCCTGTCCCCAATAACCTATGACTTATGATACTTTTGCTGAAATTCTCCAGTCATTTTGTATTTAACAAAATTCTTCCAACAACACTTTACATACTGATACTTTAAACTACGCTCTGAATGCCCGCGATTTCGCGGGTGTGTTCTAGTATCATTGAATTCAACGAATAACTCGTTAAATGTACCATCATAATTATGTAAACACTAATTTTGATACTCGACTATTTAATTATTATTGACGTTTATTAAACCTTTATTTGATTGATTTTGTTTCAAAAATGAAATTTGAAAGATGCAACCAAAACATGTTGACGTTTAGCAATGACCTAAAAACTGCTTATTTACAAACAATGTTACTTGTATTGATACAAAAAAAATTACTGCTATCATATTTTAAAAGTATCGCATTCATTTTAGAATTTATAGCATTTGTTAATTTATGTACACAAAAAAAAAAACTTTTGAGGAACTTTTAATATTTTAAGTTCGTGTAAACTTCCATACTTTCAATATTTCGAATTTAAACATTTGCCTTTGCACAAGTTTAAGATGTATTAGTGGTTCGTGTTTTATTGTAGTAAGACATTAGGAACTTATCCACTATCACCTGTGAGACAGATATTCCATAATGGTCAACCAACTCTTGCCTGTCTTGATGGCGTTCGTAAAAAGGAATCACAATTAGTAAGTATGGCATGGTGTAGATGTATCAGCTGGTGTATTTGCACCAGTCCAGTAGTCAGCACCTCGGTTTGGCATGAAAATCAAGTATATGGTAAAAAAAATATAAATTAACTGATTGCAAAAGTGTAAATAATTAAAAATACTTAGAATTTTCTCATACCAGGCATATATTACCTTAAGTTAGCAGTATTTGGCACAACGTTGTGGAATTTTGGGTCATCGGTGCTCTTCAACTTTCAAACTTGTCTGGCTTTCTAACTTTTTTTATCTGAGCGTCACTGATGAGTCTTATGTAGATCGACGAAACACACGTCGGCGCATTAAATTATAAGCATGGTACCTTTGATAACTAATTATGTATAAAAATTATGTTCCGGACCATATGAGTATTTGGACCAAACGCGTATGGTCATGACCATATGGGTATATACTCATATGGTCCGATCATACGCATATGGTCCGATCGTGTGTATGGTCTTGGTAATGAACAAGTTTACAGGTAACACCTAACTCTTCGTAAGGTATAACCCTTGTAGTTGTCGCAGACCGTGTATATTTACGCCAAACATTTTTCATTTTCAGCTGAAAAAATAGATTTTGCAAAATACTTATTTTAAAATTAATTGGTTTGGTAAATGTAACACAAATCTGTTGAAGTCACTTCTGAAAAATCATTTTCGGTATGAGATTTGAAATTTGTAATTTTCATGAAATTACATTATTTGATTTCACGAGGATAATTTAAAAAGTAATGATCAGTTTGTCTTTAAAAGATTTCACCAGTGGCGGATCCAGAGGGGGGGTTCCGGGGGTGCGCACCCCCCTTTATTTTGGCCGATCAATGCATTTGAATCGGGACATATGTTTTGCACCCCCCCTTTGCCCTGGGCTAGCACCCCCCCTTTCGAAAATTCCTGCATCCGCCACTGGATTTCACCTTATCAACAGTTTGAATAAATTAAAACATTTGAATTTGATTGTTTTAGAAAAAAAACAAATTTCAATCTCCTTCTAAAGAATAAAATATTGAAATTGCTAACCTTATGCATTTTTCAATTTGCCTTAAAATATTGAAAAATGAAAAATGTTAAAACGTGGATCATTTTTCAATTTGCCTATAAAAATTGAAAAATGAAAAATGCTCCAAGGTGGAGCATTTTTCAATTTGCCTTTAAATATTGAAAAATGAAAAATGTATTGGTTGATTTTTCATCTTTAGAAAATTTTCTCAAAAATGAAAATGATTTTGTTTGGAGCATTTTTCAATTCTTTTAATCAGTGATATTGAAAAATAGATAATCAAATTAGAAGTTTTGTTGTTATGCTTTAAATATAATACATCTTTGTGTATGTGTGAACCCGTATAAACACATTTATTACCTTATTCAAAAGATAGAACAACAACGCACAGGGGCGAATCCAGCCATTTTAAAAAGATGTTCCCAACAGGATAAAAGGGGGGGTCAAACTATATTTCTCACTGAAATGCAATGATCGGCCAAAAAAGGGGGGTTCAAACCCACGCCCCCCCCTTTTGATCCGCCACTGACGCACCAGCAAAATTTTTAGTCCGAGATTACTCTGACGTCCAACGGCTGTTATGCCAAACAAGCTTGGGCCGTGGGACGTCAGAGCTCGTCCCATATCAAAAAGTGGATATTTGCCCACCCAAAATAGATGCGCTGCTTCGTCGCTTCTGGTGCCAACTGATGGCCTTGGAATTATATAAATCGGGCATCAATCTATTCATTTTTTATTTATATCTTCATTTATGTAAGTTTCACCTACCTGCCAACCTTTATTTTTCCATATTTTAACAGTTTACACAAAGACCCATCGATTTCTTCATTTTGACTTTCACTTTCAAATGGACGTCAAGTTACAAGAGAGTTCGCGGCCTCGAGACTCAAATATGCAAATATTTATATTTTTTCACCTCCTTTATAGGAGATCAATGTTTATCATTTAGAAGCCAACCACGATTTTCCACCTCCCTTACAGGAGATCGTTATTAAGCTTTTAGTTCCGACCATGATAACAATCGGAAGCTCTCGAAAATTTAGATAACTTGCATCGTAAATGAACGAGGTGTTACATTATGGTCATTTGCATAAATCATCACTGTTTTCTCGTGGTCACGTGATAATCTTTGAAAATGAAAGGCAAAATGCATAAATCGATGAGTCACTGTGAAAACTGTCTAATTATGAGAATATAAAGGGAAGCAGGTAGGTGAAACTTAAATAAATGGAGAGATAAATGAAAAATGAACAGATTGATGCCTGATTTATATAATTCCAAGGCCCTCAGTTGGCACCAGAAGCGACGAAGCAGCGAATCTATTTTGGGTGGGCAAATATCCACTTTTTGATATGGGACGAGCTCTGTTATTTACATTCAAGTTAACTAAATATTCTCTATATATCTGTTAAATCAAATAGATATTGGTATGTTGAATTCATTGATAAAGATATTCATTTTTTCTTCCTAAGTTTAAATAATCGCAGAAGAAGCGTGTTAAGATCGTGTTGCAATCGAATAAATCGTACATATATTGTCGTTATTAAAACGTGAAAACGTGATTAGCGTAATAAGATCGTGATTATCGTATTGAAGTCACAGAATAAGCGTCATGAGAACGTGACCCGTAAAGGGATAGTTGTAGAAGCGTAATGAGGATGTAGTAGCATCGTGAAAACAATAAAAATCGAAACTTTCATCCTGCTCGTACCATGACCTCACCTTTTAGATCGCGGTGAGCGTGGTGCTATAGTGGTCTAGTGTGACTTGGGCATAACACATGCTTCTTGTTTTTCTACCTTTCCTATTGATCAAAATGAGCAACTGGTTCTCGTCTTGTATTTTTGGTACCGTACGTTACCTGCTTTCATCGTGTCAGAGTACATATTTAATAATCGTGAAATAAATATCACTTATTGTTCAGTAATTTCATCTGTTGTTATTATTGTTATTGATCGAAACGCAATCAATAAACATAATCAATACCGAAGAAACGTCATCTTATTTTTTCTTCGTTTCCCCTATAGAAAGTACAAAAAACATCACAAATTGATACATGTACATTTAAAAATTCATATATGTATAGCCTGTATGGCACCTGAAAATATATAACGCTGTCACGCGCTCTCCGTGTATGCATTTACTCAATTTGTGAATGGCGTGCTTTGTAACTGAACAGACGAATACTAGTATTTGTTTTATTCATAATTTCTTTAAAAAAAAGATATGATTATCGGAGAAACATTTTTTTTCAACCAGATATTAAATTATGATGAAGAAAGCAAGTATACTTCATAGTGCAGTCTTCAACACTGAGGAAAACCTATACCGCACAACAAGCTAAAAAAGATACCAAAATGAAAAATTTAAGACAATTCAATTCATTCGAGAAAAATCAATTTTACGGCGCATATATATAGAACTCTTCTAGTGATTAAACTCGTTTAGGTGCACAACCATCCCCTTAACATCGAACAGTGATAAACAGCATAATATAAAACTTCTTATAAAATCAGTTGAAAAAACTTGACTCATCAAATAAATAAATAAAGAGCTGCGCTGCAAGCGCAGGATACTCCCCTTGTCTTTATGTTTTAAATGATTTTTTCAACGAATAAATGTCCTTACCCGTTTCCGACATTTTTTCAGAAGAGAAATTCCACAACTGTACAACATCAAATCAGAAATTATTAAAAAAAAAACCAAAAGGGTACTTGATTTATTAGATGTTAAGTAGTCACCTGAGTTTCATAATTAAATGCTGAAAGCATTTTTGATTTATTATCCGAAAAAACTGGAAAAGAAGCCTCATTTGTTTATGAATAAGACTGCATAACTCCAAAAATGTAAATGTTTCATAAAAGTTGATAAAAGTGTTTTTGAGTTAATGAAAATTTCCCTTTTCTCAATAAAATATTCATAACTGTAAAACGTAAAATCTGAAATTAATAAAAAATGAAAGGTAGCTTAAGTCAACAGATACAAACAATTCACTAAAGTTTCATAATATTTTGTGAAAGTGTTTGTAAGTGATTGTCCGAAAATTGGAAAATCCCCCCTTTTTTAAGCATAAAAATTCATGACAAGGAAACGTAAAATCTGAAATATATAAAAATCGAAAGGGAGCATACGTCAACAGATATAAACAACTCACCAAAATTTCATTAAAGTTGATGGAAGTATTTTTGAATTGTTGTCCGAAAACTGTAAAAATCCCTCCTTTTTAAGGATAAAATTTCATAACATGGAAACGAAAAAGTAGAAATTTATAAAAATCAAAAAGGAGCTTACGTCAATAGATATAAACAAGTCGACAAAGTTTCATAAAAGTTGGTTGAAACGTTCTTTATTAATTGTCCGAAGTGTGGACGACGGACGGACGGACGGACAACGGTATACCATAATATGTTCCGTTTTAGACTGGCGTATAAAAACCAAGAAACAAGTTATAAAAAAGGCTAAAGACATAGAACAGATACAAGCGTGCTCGAAGTTTGTGGTACTTAGTTCAAAGCGAATAACAACCTATAAACCATCATGTCTCTGAGCCTACAAAATAAGTAAGTACATTTGCAATGGATTTTGACAAAACAAAATTGCTGTAATTTTATTATCGACACCTATTAGGATTATAAATCAATTATGTATCAAATATATCGACAGTTAATTTGTTATCAATGTGTTTCTGTAAGTTAGTATTCTCAGCAGAATTTCTATTAAATCTATGGCTTTATAATTCTCTTCATACCTTAAAGCCTTGGTCATACCTTAATGGATAGCTCGAACGGATATCTAAAGCCTCGGTCACACCTTACAGGATAAGACGAACGGACGCCTAACGGATGAAAATAAAGTTGTCCATTGACAAAATTGTTATCCGTTGGGAATCCGGTGATGTACTGACCAAATAAAATGGACGCTTAACGAATGCATAACGGACATGCAACGGATATGCAACGTACGAGAAACGGAAACGTACCGGACAAAACGGATGTCGAACGTACATCCAACGGACGAGTACCGTATAAACCGGACACTTAACGGAAGCGTACCGGATAAAACGGATGAACAAGATATACGAAAAAATTAAAGGCGACAATAATACTACATGTAATTCGCATAAATATTCAAAATGTTCTGTTCAACAGGTTTTGGTTTGTTCTTCAAATGCCGCCAAAGGGCAGTGTCTGGCCTGAATAAGAGCTGCTTGATTGTGAAGACGTGCCCTTACTCTAAGATTGATTATGAATAATAAGAATTCATGAACCTTAAGAAATCTGACATATCAATAATTGCATTTCTGACGCGAAATTTTCAATATACATTTATCCGTTTCAGATCCGTTCATCATCCGTTCATCCGTTAAACGTCCGGTAGAAGTCCGTTTCTCATTCGTTCAACATCCGTTTTATCTGTTAGAGGTCCGGTAGAAGTCCGTTAGTTAATTTATATGCCAGACCTCCAACGGATGTATAACGGACACGTAACGGATACCAAACGGAAACGAAACGGACGAGTACCGTACAAAACAGACGCCTAACGGACGTTCAACGGAAATTTCATCCGTTGGACGTCCGTTCAAAGTTTTGAACATGCTCAAAGTTTTCCACCGGACAAAACGGACGTCGACGGATAAAACGTAAGCTTAACGGACATGCAGCGGATATTGAAGAACGTCTAACGGATAAGAACGGACGTCTAACGGACATGAACGGATTGAAAAAAAAGTTATCCGTTAGGCATCCGTTCAAGCTATCCGTTAAGGTGTGACCGAGGCTTAACGGATAACTTTTTTTCAATTGTACGTTTACGTTTATTAATATGTTTCGGAATTTAATGTGACGTCCATTTTCGATGAACTAATACATATTTGTGTAAAGGGGCCAGCTCAGTGAGTGGAGCACAACTCAGTGTTCCGGATTTTCTCGCTGTATTGAGGACCCACTAGTGGCCTTGGGCTGTTTTTGCTTTTTGGTCGGGTTGTTTTCCCTTTGTCAAATTATCGTTCCTATTCTGACAACAGAAAGGAAAGCTTGTTTTTTTATTTATAATTCAGGGGAAAGTAAAGTACATTTTGTTATTAGTATGAAACAGTTGATTTTACCCTACCGTGGTTAAAGTTCCTAAACTCTTATATATTGTCACATAAAAAGGAGAGTAATTAATGCTATGCTACCAAGTTTATGAACTTTCTGCCATTTACATTAAGTTAAACCTTGCATAATCATATTTCCGTAAGCGTATTAAAAAATGATATGAAACAATATTTCAAAACATCGTTCCCTGCAGAGAAACAAATAATTAAGAACTGTATTGATTGATTGTTCGTTGCTAAACAAATACTAGGTAGAGGAAGCGAAATAAACTAATTATAATTAAATATAATATAGTGTGTTATCATCATTACTACAGGAAATTAGCACGAACAAACCCAAAAATCGAAATAATGAAAGGAACCAGAGAAAAAACCACGGTCAAGATTTTAAAACAACGATGAAAAAATAAGTTATGACTGACATCAAATTGAATAAGGACCACAACTGTAATACATTCATACAAATTAAAAGATTGGGATACTAGTAAACAGGTACAGAAAAAGATATTTACTGTTTTAGAATGTTTGTAGAGTTCAAGTCTCTGTAATTCCATTTGGGAGTAGTAAAGAACGCTACCAAGATAATGATAATATAAAGCGACATGACTCACTAGAAGACGATTTTTACACACACACAAAACTTGTACAATGACAAAAGATTTATCTATTAAATATTTACTTTTTATTGACCTTTCTTTGGACTAGCAATCAAAAATTAAGGCTATTCAAAAGAGATGTGTTATGTCCCGAATAAAACGTAAAATCCATGACCGATCATGGTAACAGTCACGAAAGCAGAAGGAATGTAGGGTGAAAAACTTCAATCAAACATTGCAGAAGTTGTAACACTATGTGTTTCCGTTGGTGCGCCCCCTCCCCCCCCCCCCCACACTTTTGTGTGGAAAATTTGGTTAATTATATAGGGAATCACTGAAACATGACTAGAGCCATTTGGTCAGTCAGTGCGCCCCCGCCCCCCCCCCCTTTTTTTGTGAAAAGTTCTGGATCCGCCACTGCTGCTGTCGTAAATGATGGTAGCGAGGATTAACTTTCGCTAAATTTACCAACTCTAGCCTCAGACACGTTGATTCCTATGCTTTATAAATAACCTGATCATCATTTTTCGACCGCATGTTGGTCCAACCTGAAAATAACACACATTATGCGCACATCATGTTTTAAATGTAACTATAAGTATATGTTCCATGTACATGATGCATATGGTTTGGAATACATTGTGTCGATCTGTATCGATCTGTGTCGATCTGGGGGGTTTTTTTTGGTACTTTTTTTATTTCAAAAGAAGATTGTCACTGACTGAGACCCATTGTTTGTCCTATGATACTCGTTTTGCTTTCACATATTAAAGATGTAAAATCATATTGAATTAAAGGTAAAAAAAAATGTACATAAAAAAGAACCTCATGGGCATTGTTTTATGTTTGTTGAAATACTATTCACATAATTATGATATATTCTTTGCTAAATTTGTTTTCTCGGTCAAAGCAAATATAAGAAGTCATTCATCCTTCGAAATATACATTTACGACACATACATGCAAGTTAATTTCATATTTTCTATTATAAGATGTTACTAATTTGACATTCTGCGACAGAGAATTGTGAATATTATAAGCTAGGGAAAAACAAGTTTGTATTAAACAGATTTAAAATTTGCTTTATAATGCAGAAAAATACAAATTTGAAAACAAATACTAGTGCAGTGCTCAGAAAAATATAACATCTTTACCCATCCCTCCTCACCCGCGAACCTTGTTCCTTTAGCATGTACAGAAACTGACATGGACAATATCTAATATTTTAATATTTTTCCTTCTTTTCTAACATGTTTGACACATTCAGCCACGATATGGTTTATTGCTCCTTCGCCTACTCCGCATCGCCTAGTAATTCCATTTTCAGAACGAATACGGCTTATTGTTCGCGCTGATGCATGCTTGGTTCCTAAAGAAGTCAAGTGTTGAAAAATGTCATGGTGTATTCTTTCGTCAGGTATCATTTGTTGAATCAAACATCGATGGTCTAAAAGTTCTTCCATTATTACAACATGTATGTAAACAAGTGACTTCTTCACTTCGAGAGAACTAAAATAATGATTTCCACCACGACAATTCAAAGAAGGAAAAGATAAAGAAAAACAAAAGTCAAATAGATGGACAGATACATTGTATATATATACAATGAATGACAGATTGATAGATCGAAAGATAGATATAAACATGTAGCTACAAAGACAGTTAGATATATAGATAAAAAGAAAGAATGATTTTTTTGTGGTCATTATCGTACTTCATGTACTTGTCAGTGTACCATTCTTGTTCGGTATTTGTATATATCACACAAAGTTCACATACATACACAAACACTCCTTAAAAAGACCTTCAAGATATATTGCGCTTAAACAAGAAAAAAGAAAACGGAAATAGTAAAACATTTTAATAGTAAAAAGTGTCAACAATTTAAAAATCTAAAACGCCTTTGTTGAAACAAATTACATTTCGTTCTCATTATTAGACATTTAAATAATGAACATTTTTCAAATTTGAATATTGCACAGTAAATGAATAATGAAAAGTTGTAGCATTTTTAATTTTTCAATATTTGAAGTCAAATTGAAAAATGCTCCACGCTAGAGCATTTTTCATTTTTCAATATTGTAAGTCAAATTAAAAAATGCTCCATGTTAGAGCATTTTTCATTTTTCAATATTGTAAACTAAATTGAAAAATGCTAAAGGTCAGTATTTTCAATATTTGCTTTCAAGAATGAGATTGAAATATGTTTTGTTTTCTAAAGCAAGCAAACACAATTGTTTTAATATATTTAAACTTTTGCCAAATAAAACATTTTTAACACAAACTTATTGTTATTTGTTTCAATATCTTCGTTCAATCAAAAAATATAATTTCATGAAAATAACAAATTTCAAATCTCCTAGAAAAAAATGGTTTTTCGAAAGTGATTTCAATAGATTTTTATTACATTTTTCAAACCAACTATCTTTAAAATTAGATGAGCAATTTGAAAATTTATTTTTCGTTTTAAAATGAAAAATGTTTGGCGTAAATGTACACGGACGTGTCACGTCATTAAAAAGACGACATCAAAGATCATTTCATTATGTTATAAGTTATAGTTATTGACCAAGCAAGTCGGTATATAGAGTTTAATCTGCATAGCTCAGGTGACCCTTGTTAACCCGAACGACGTAGGAGTTCGGGTTAAAGGGTCATCCTGAGCGCGTGCAGATTAAATTCTATATACCGATTTGATTGGCCAATAACTGTTTTAACACATGACATTATTAATTTACGTGAACGTTTTAGATGTGGACGATTTTCCGCAATCCACGGATCCTAAGAAAGGGGGAAATACGACTTTCATTGGTGAGTTTTAAATTGACAACTTTTTTGGGGTTTAGACTTTTTGTAAAATTGCGATTTAATGGTAGATTTTTCTTAATGTTTCTGTTTAATCTATTCCCATTTTTTATTTAATAAGTGACGATTAAGACTTTGACAATTTGAGTACCTTAAAATCGTTGTATGAAGAAAAAATCATAACTGAAAGGGTTATTGAGTTTTGATTAATTGCTTTTGAATATCTTTCCATCAATGATGTGCTTTAATAGAGAAAGATAAACCGAGGAAGATGTTATATTACCTAAATTTTAAATGTTGAATAAACAGAAAATACGTTTCTCTTTCCAATCTTTTCCTCCCCCAAATTTCTTTGTATCTACTGTATTAATTTTTAAGACACGTCCATCTAAATGAAGTCTGATTGATCTCCAGCTAGGAATAGATATTGAAAAAGTCGTTATATTAAATTCCATTGAGTCTAAAACTAATCCAAATCAGATTTCTTTTATTCGGATATTCTTAGATACATTTCTTTTTTGGCGGAAACGACCAAACATTGTTTTAACTCTCTTTCTGACTTTAAACACTGATTTAAGATTGATGGTGTACGCAAAATATAATAAATTTTTTATGTTCAAGCTAAGATGAAAAAAAAGGAATGAGAAACCTTTCTTTTTTCCTATTTTGAAACTACGATGTTTGAACAAAGTTAAATTTTGTCGCAATTTCAAGGCAGAAGTCGGATTCGGGGGTGGGGACGAACATGTCGTTCACCCTAGGATTGGACAAAGTATCGTGTTTTGCCTTAAAATCGTCAATATTGTTTTATTCTCGCTACACTCGGTGATATATTTTTTTAATTTGATAGAATAACGCCCCTGTCAACATCTAGGAACCGCCCCTAAAGGTAAAAATAGATTTGAACTGTGCAGTATATCTGAGGTAGTTAATGCACACCTTTGCTGTGCATTGTCCAGATTATAGTACAGTAAGAACAAGGAGATTTTGCCCATGTCATGTGTTAATGAAAAGATAAGCAGTTTCGTGCATTTGATTTTACGCTCTAGTCACTATAGTAAACACATTTTGGGTTATTTATATAGGTTCACCTAAATAAATTGGTTTTATACACACAAAACTATTTTTCACGTGCACCTTATGGTGCCTCATGCATGAAGAGTGAAGTCATATAGCACGTGACCTTTGCCATTATTAATTTGCAATGGAGTAGTGTGGTCGATTTTATATAGACTTAACTTAATCATGTTAATATCATTTCATATTCATTCATGATTAACTTTTTACATAATATTCATATTAACTGGACTATCAATATCATTCCACAATGAGTAGTCGGAGGTGGCCAGCGCGTCATGATCCAAATGATCCAATGCATTTGACCAAAGAACAGTATGTTACACATTTGAAAAGTATTGGAATTACAGTAAAATCTACTTGGAGATTAGACAAGATTCGACAACTGTATTTTGTCAATCAAAAGGACGTTGCAAATTCAACAGAAAGTGGTCCGAATGGTTCTACTGAATCAACAACGAAATTTGTTTTATATGCAGACGTATAAAAAATTGCGGTTTTTATCCAACGCAATCATAGGTTTGAACGTAATTTTCAATTTAGACTTGTTTATATTTTTTCGTTTGGGCTTCTATCATATTTTCCCTCCAGTTTATATGATCCGTTCATCCTACTTTGACTCTTTAAATTCAAGAGTCTATCCTAAATTGAGATAAATTATATGGCCTTCTAAATACCGTTTCGTTCCCTAACATCACTGAAGAGACATTTATTGTCGAAATCTGGATCTGGTGTACAAAAAAAATGTTTGCACCTCATGTTTGTGGTATAACATCTTTGCTGCAAGTTTATTGTTTTTCTGTTAAGTATAAGATTTATATTAAGATTCATTTTGTTACATCTTGTGATCAATTAATTTGGCAATCGCAAATGGCAGTCAGCAGGATTTAAGAACATCAGTTGTTCGACCTGTTAGTCAAATGCGTTTTGTTAAAATATACTTTTTCACTTTTTTGGTCTTTTGGAAAATTTTGTTTGTGCTGTATTTAGACCCTTCTACAACGAAATTTGTTTAACATGCACACGTATAAAAATTGCGGTTTTTATCCAACGCAATCATAGGTTTGAACGTAGTTTTCAATTTAGACTTGTATATACTAGTATATACATAGTTAACACATCTACTTTCATTCCGATGTTCTTCCTTTTATTGATATTAATACTAAGAAGAGCATAGTGTTCCATAGTTCAATATATTAAAGTAAATACTGAGTAGGCAAACACATATTAAACTTTATACATAAGTACATAACTGTAGTGTCTCTTTACTTTGACTCTATAAACATATCTCGCTCCAAGTCTTATTAATTTCATTACTATTTGTTCTCGAATTTTCAACATCAAAAATGCACGTTTATGATCACATTTTCAGGCATAACTCAAACAGACTATCGTCGTCTTATGAAAGGAAAGCTTGACATTGCATTTACTTGCAATCTATGCAAGAACACAACAGAAAATGCTCCTGTAGAATCCACCACATTAGAGCAAGACAGTGAGCAATATTCCACACTGACAGGATATGGTACATATTTCTTGAATTATACTAGTTTAAATCATACGGGGGGTATAGATACACATACATAAATACGCAGCCATGGTGTATAAATGATTAACCCTTGGTCTAAATTAAAATTAAAAAAATATGCCTGGTAAAATCGAACTGCTGTTATTGAATTCAATTTATTTTTAATGGTATCTTTACAGTAGTAACTTATTTGCTAACTATATTATACCCCCATATACAAACCTTAAAAAATATTAATGTATGTATTTATGTTGTTTATAGGTTGGCACACACGCATAAATTCAGGAAAGTCGAATGTAAGCTTTTATGTCCTTATACCAGAGTTAATGAGAGAAGCTGGGATCGTGGATCTTACTCTAAGATTGGTATCTGAGGAACAGGTTCTCAGACATCAGTGATGTCGTTTCAAGGATTTGGAAGGCCGGTTCCATCAGTTCTGGAAAGAGTACGATAGTGGCAAAAAACTGTGACACAATTGTTGAGGGAATGCAGTAAAGTGTACGGCCCCTCAGATGACTGATCACTGCTGCCAATACAAAGAATGCAGTAAGTGACATTTTTATTTGTCGTTAACTTTTCATTTAGTGTCTGTATGCTATTTATAGGAATTGTGTGTTGTTTTTTTGTGAATGGTTCATTAGTTGAGAAGAGAGAGAGGGAGAAAGATCGTGTACATAATTTGTTTATATGTAATTACTTCATTGAAAATACTTCATTGATAATAAACGTTCTGGTCAGTTGATTATGCTGCTTTTTATCAATCATTGAAAAAATGACTACAGAGAAATTTTACTTCATGCTACTCCAATTAAAATACACTGATGACACAATAAAAATAAGAGATGCATGGTATACTCTAAGTAAAGCAGCAACCTAACCTAAAAAAAATCAAGCAAAAAAAATGTGATTAATAAATATAAGAAGATATGGTTTGATTGTCAATGAGACAACTCTCCATTCAAAAGATAGGTTCTTATTGAAATCTATCATATTTGATGAGATTACTATTACGATGGTGATAAAAGAACTAAATGACTGAACATGATATATTTGAACGAAACCATTCGAATATGGATAACTCCTAAAATCTGTAACAATTAATAATTTCATATACACCATAATTTCTTTGCAAGTTGTTAAGACTGTTGTTTCTTCTAGTGATCTGATGATTTAAAACCCTTTGTTGTCTATCAGAAATGCTGCCGATTACATTTAAATTTCATCAGTCATGAAACTTGTTGAAAACTGTAAGAAGTGTTGTTTCTGGTTGTTTTTTTCTTGATCACAAATATCAAACTAACAACTATATCAACCGAGAGACCTGTAGGAATGGCCACCTTTTTTCCATCCTTTACACAATGATTTGTCGTCATTTCTGATTAGGCTATCTATTAGTTATAGAAGAGGGACAAAAGATACCAGATGGACAGTCAAACTCGTAAATAGAAAATAAACTGATAACGCCATGGCTAAAAATGAAAAAAAAACCAGACAAACAATAGTACACATGACACAACATAGAAAACTAAAGAATAAGCAACACGAACCCCACCAAAACCTAGGGGTGATCGCAGGTGTTCCGGAAGTTATCCTCCTCCTGGTAACTGAATGTTTTCATTAATATGTGCATTGGTTTTAAGACATACGATCCAGATAAGCAAAAAACGAGTGCGACAATTTTGGCTAGGACTGCATCACCTTAAATACACATAGCATATATCAATTACCAGGGGAAAAAGAATGTCAGACAATAAGTCAAAGAACAAATATTTTTTTGAGTTTCATTTGTTTGAATATATAAGAGGAAGATCTTGCAATGTTTTCTTTTTATTACATTTACATTTAGATGTATCCATTTTAACAGTTAAAGTTTATTAGCCTTGATAAATGAACATTTATCAGATTTAAGGCATAAACAACTTTTTTATCATTATTGATATTTATTTAGTAAAATTTAATTAAAAATTTGCTTTATTTATAAAAGTAAAACACATTTTTATTTTATATTAATTGTTTTCTTATTTATGTCAGAACTGTGACTTTTTGTCAGATGACTTTCTGTCCTATAATATGTTCCATTTCTCAGCTATGGTTAAAAAAATATTGTTATTTTTTTCTCATCGTAATTACTATATAAAATTGCTTTTTATGAACCATTTCCATAAATATATTCATTAATGTGCCGAGTATGTATAGGTAGTGTGCCGAGTTTGTATAGGCCGAGATTGTACTTTGTCGAGTTTAACATGTCCCGAGTTTGTAGAAATTGTTGTGTTCCGAGATGTCCCGTTTTCATATAAATAAAGGCAACCGTAGTATACCGCTGTTCAAATTCATAAATCGATTGAGAAAAAAAACCAAATCCGGGTTACAAACTAAAACTGAGGGAAACACATCAAATATAAGAGGAGAACGACGACACAACAGAAACATTGAAAGGTAACACTAACAGAAACGAACTATACTATAACGATATAAAAATTTAAAAGAGATTACAGAATGAACTAGTGATTGATAATACCCTCCAGTCTAAGTCATTGCATTTTATAAGGAAGAATGAAACATATTTCATCTATTACAAATCAAATATGAGTAAGCAAATATAACATTCGTCGTTGATGTCTTTTATGCATGGAAGTTACGTGATAAATTAGAAAATATATATAAGAAGATGTGATATGAGTGCCAATGAGACAACTCTTCATCCAAGTCACAATTTAGAAAAGTAAATATTTGATTTCCCACTGTGAAATTGAATGTGTTAACGAAAAGAGACATGCAACCTTCTAAATTAATGTTTAAAACTCCTTTCGAGTCTATTGTAAAATGTATATATTATTTAACATGTTCAACATTTTATACTTATAAATGTATATGTTATATATTTGATCGACCAATGTTCCTATAGAAGGGTCTATTAGCTTGTCATATACAATGAAGTTTCAAATTATAAACAAAATTTCTTTTGCACAGATAACAGCTCCATCATGTTGAAGGCAATTAATAAAGTCCATTGCAGCTGAGGCAAGTTGTTCCAGTATAAGTTCATTGGTTGTAATGTTCATTTATATGAAGAAGCTACAGAAACAGTGTATGGTTTGTCAATGTTACAGGAATTATCTACCAATCACGTTCCATTCTAAAAAAAAGAAACAATAACTTGTTGTTATCAAAAGCATAACTACATATATATTACATGTACAATTGAGAATGGAAGTGAAGAATGTGTCAAAGAGACAACAAAGAGCAGACAACAGCCAAAGGCCACCAATGGGTCTTCAATGCAGCGAGAAACTCACGCACCCGGAGTCGTCCTTCAGCTGGCCCCTAAACAAATATGTATACTAGTTCAGTGATATTGGGCGTCATAATTAACTCCGAATTATACACAATAAACTAAAATTAACAAGATTGTGTCCCCAGTACACGGATTTCCCATCCGCACTATCATTTTCTATGTTCAGTGGACCGTGAAAATGGGAAAAATCTCAAATTTGGTATTGAAATTAGAAAGATCATATCATAGAGAGCATGCGTACTAAGTTTCAAATTGATTGGACTTCAACTTCATCAAAAACTATCTCGACCAAAAACTTTATCCTGAAACGGGACAGACAGACGGACGCACGGACGGACGGACAAACGAACGGACAGACACACAGACCAGAAAACATAATGCCCATAAAAGGGGCTTAAAAATCATACACTTACAAAGGTCAGAGGATCCTAACTTGGGACAGGCGAAAAAATGTATGAAGATCAAAATATCTATAACAATTGTTTTATATTAACTGCTATAGTGATATGAATCAACTATTTAGCTATATCACTGTAACATTTTTTTATAAACCCTTACACTATGCATTGATAACCAAGCGAACTGTAATTGGAATCCAGATTTGTAATATTTAAGGTGTCAGACAACCAATTAAAAATCGCTCTCTGTTCAAGAAATTTTCAATGTTAACAGCTTTCTAAATATTTTACCTCAAGTATAACTTCATGAAACCCAGGTATATCCTGAATTGCACATGTATCAGCTCTCTACATGCCAATTTTCAACATACCTTTCAAATCTTCTAAGAAAAAAATTGTACTCCAAACATAACCCATGGTCTACTGGAAATCTTTATTTAGTACTATTGGGCGCATTAATCCTGAATCTTCTTAGAAATAATGGCATTCTAAGAGAATAGAAACTTGCAAGGTGGGTGATGCATACATAACAGCAGACACTTACCGTGTCGACGCATCAATTCTCGCTTCTTTTGATGTTTCATGCGATTCATACAGCTTTTGTTTGTTGCCATGATTTGCATATTCTTTATCAATTTAATTGGTAAAATACTTGCGCTTTAATTGTTTTGGGTATTGAACTTTGACAGGTTTTATCTTAGTACCAACGAAGCTTCAGTAATTATGGAGATGCGCGTCTGTTGCCGTAAACTTGGTAGAATATGGTATTGAAAATAAATGAAACATACTTACTGTTTCAAGTTGATCCGTCTCATTCTTTTTTACATGAGCAGTTGTATTTAATTGGCATTGTTTAAGTTACTGTACATAAATGAAATATACTTACTGTCACAAGTTTTTCCAGACCATTCATCTTGACACTCGCAATTGTAATCTGATCCTCCTGTAGGTTCACAAGTACCACTGTTGGCACATGGTTCATCTTCGCATGCGTGTTCTGAAGCAAATCATCAAAATATAATTTATTAATATATCAAATATTATCAAAAATATCTAAAAATTTATGAATGCAGTATCTAAAAAGTTGTTTTTGTTTTTGTTTTTTTTTACGTTTACATGAAATTTAAACAAATAAAACAAACTGAACAGCAATTTTATTCGTTCAGGTCTATCATCTGAAAAAAAAATTAAAATCATTTTAATTTGAATCCTTAAGATGAAATCTGTTAGACGTTATAACATTTTCTTCACCCGACATGTTAACAGAACCATTAATAGGAGGATATCTAATTCTTGATTGTTCTAACAAAATCTATGCGATAAAAGCCAGGTGACAGTTATCATAATTTGATCAGTATATTTTGTGTTTTCAAAATCGTCCTTCAACTGAAAGGAATCAAGAGTTGATCAAATCTTTTTCTAAACATAAATATGATTTACACCTTCGTAAAATTTACTCACTTTTACAAGTTGACCTATACCATCCTAATGAGCATGCGCATTCGTAATTTGGTCCGCCAGTCGGAGTACACGTACCACCATTCTCACAGGTGTTTTGTTTACATGCTTTCACTGAAACAGAAGTCAATATAAGACAATAAATTTATTTTTCTCAAATAGATCAAAACCTATTAGAAAGCCTTACATTAAATTTACAATAGCAATACACGTAATCCCTTTTTAGTCCAATCAAAAGGAACGTTACTGTGTCAAGTGTTAACACAAAAACATAAGAAACAAGCTGTTGTTTTGGATTTATTTGGAGGAAAAAAACGAACATTTCAAATGGTAATTTGTTGCGTCACAAGTTAAATTCATCCCATTGCTTAATTTAAAATTTTAACAGTAAATTAATGGTTTAAAAGTGTCTCTTAAAAAAGTGTTAGGCCCAATTCATTGATTGAATTGACTCTAAATAGGTTCGACTGGATTGTGGACACATTAAAAAAGTTGTGTTATTTCATTTATCAGGATTGGAATACATAGCGATAAGGCGTATTTTCTTTTTAATGCCAATCGTGAATTTAATTTCGACTTTTCGATTAATAGTTTAATAAAATCATTAAAAAAATATATTTGGACATTGATTTTTTTGCCGAACAATCGACTTTTGTTGCAAAAGCGAGAGATATCCTTTGGTTGTTTTTTCTTCAGATTCAAAGTATGGAGGTAACTTGTAAGTGTTGTAACATCAGTCTTTTGATGTTGTAATTTTTATACTTTTTAATTTTACTTTTTACATACTACATAACAAGTCATTTTATCGTTAGAAGTAAGTGAATTTTGAACTTACACTCGCAGTCCGTTCCGTAATATCCGATTGTACATGCGCAAGAGTAAGTTGACCCAGATACACTACATGTTCCATCGTTCTGACATGGACCCACGTGACATGGCGAAACTGAAAGAAAAATGAAATAAATGTACATGCACAAGAATAGATAGACCCAGGGACGCTTCATGGTCTATTGTTCTGACATAGACCTACGTGACATGGCGTAATTGAAAAAAGAGGTAAATGAACATGCATACAAATAAGTTGACCCAGATACACTACATATTCCATTGTTCTCGCATGGACCCTCGTAACAAGGAGTAACTGAAAGAAAAAAGAGGAAAATGTACACACAAGAGTAAGTGGACCCAGATACACTATATATTCCATTGTTCTCACATGGACCATCGTGACAAGGTGTGACTGAAAGAAGAAAGAGGAAAATGTACTTGCACATGAATAAGTTGATCCAGGGACACACACTACATGTTCCATTGTTCTGACATGAAACTACATGACTTTGGCGTAACTGAAAAAAGAGGTAAATGTACATGCACACACATAAGTTGACCCAGAGACACTTCACGTTCTATTGTTTAGACTAGGACCCAAGTGACATGGCATAACTGTAAAAAGTGGTAAATGTACATGCACAAGAATAAGTGGACCCAGGTACACTTCACGTTCTAATTTTTTTACATGGACCTAAGTGACATGGCGTAACTGATAAAAGAGGTAAATGTTCACGCACACGAATAAGTTGACCCAGAGACATTTCACGTTCTTTTGTTTTGAGATGGACCCGAGTGACATGGCGTAACTGAAAAAAAGAGGTAAATGTACATGCACAAGAATAAGTGGACCCAGAGACACTTCACGTTCCATTGTTTTAACATGGACCCAAGTAACATGGCATAACTGAAAAAAGAGGTAAATGTGCATGAACAAGAATAAGTTGACCCAGAGACACTTCACGTTCAAATGTTTCGACATGGACCTAAGTGACATGGCGAAACTGATCATAAATTACTAAAAAAAAGGAGAATATGACTGTTATCATCAATTCCTGGAGAGGGAAAAAAAGAAGTATATATGTTTGTTATCATCAATTCCTGGAGAGAGAAAAAAAGAAGTATATATGTCTGTTATCATCAATTAAAAGTGTTATGCCAAGTACATTGATTAAACAGACTCTAAGTAGGTACAACTGGTTTGTGACATATTAAAATAGTTGTGTTATTTCATATCTTTTCTGTATTGGAATAAATAGCGAAAGGCGTATTTTCTTTTTTAAGCCCTCCCGTTGTGAATTTATTTTCGACTTTTCGATTCATAGTTTTGGTCATAAAATCGTTAAAAAATATATTCTGTTTTTGTCGAGTCAGCGACTTTTGTCGCAAAAACGATTGATATCCTACATTCCATCGTCATCTTCGGCGTCGGCGTCGTCAATAAATATTCATTCTGTGGTTATTTTTTTAAATTAGAATAACTTTCTTGAACTGTTCTGGATATGTACTAAACTTGGACTGAAGCTTTTTTTGTTGAGCTCGCGACTAACAGTAGGCGAAACGCATGGGTTCTGTGGAACCCTTACATTTTTTTCTCTTTTCTTTGTTTTTTCTTCACATTCATAATCAAGGGGTAACTTGTAAGTTTTGTAACATCAGTCTTTTGATGTTGTAATTTTCATACTACTAGTATTTAATTTTACATTTAACATACTACATAACAAGTTATTTTATCGTTATAAGTAAGTGAATTTTTCAATCAAAATTGAACTTACACTCGCAGTCCGTTCCGTAATATCCGAGTGTACATGCGCAAGAATAAGTTGACCCAGATACACTACATGTTCCATCGTTCTGACATGGACCCACGTGACAAGGCGAAACTGAAATAAAAAAGAAATAAATGTACAAGAATAAGTTGAGTCAGAGACACTACAGGTTTAATTGTTCTGACATGAACACCTCAGTTGTAGTTTGTTACCCCGATTTTGTTTTTTGTCCATGGATTTATGAGTTTGAACAGCGATGTACTACTGTTGCCTTTATGGACCCACATAAACAACTATTTCAGTCCTATTAGGGCCGATAACTCTGTCGAGAAATCTTGTCGGGTATACAATATTGTTGAAATCAGAGCAATTGTATTATATGTCTCCGTTGAAATGTATTATACAATAACATTTTTTTACACAATTTTATCTATATATCGATTTATTGAATGCCTGGATTTTGCTTAAGGTGGTACCCAACACTTTCACTAAAATAAATTTGGCTCGTTTAATTTTCATAAAATTTTCATAAAGTATTTACTTTGACCCTTTAACAGAAATATAAAGATTTCAAAAATTTTGAACCAACAGTTTTGTCAGAAAAATTACACTGGTTATATAGTAGTTTGACAAACACCATTGTTGATCATTGAAAAGCTTAATATTCCCTTTACAACACAACGTAATTAAAACGTTAAGCTGATTTTACAGAGTTATCTCCCTGTAGTGTTAGGTACCACCTTAAAATATTAAATTAAAAAAAATATATATTCAATGACATACCGTTTAATTTTTACGAATAAAACAAAATCCATTTAAATTAAAATTTGAATCAGAATATTTCTTTAAAATAATTATAGAAACATAAATATTAATTTGATTATCTTTTAAAGCAAAAATTATTTTTTAAAGATTTTTTTTTATTATATTCATATTTTCTTAAAGTTTCTTATGACACCTACTTCTTCTGGTTTGACACGGGGAAGAGAAGATATTTATTTGGACAGTAATGAAAACTTTTATATATCACAAAATTTAAACTCTGGTAATACATGTATACACAGGATGTTAAATGTCACCTTGTTGCTTTTGGTTTACACGTCTACCTGACAATCTATTGTTATGTAACATTACAACCCAAGTCAGAGTTCACCGGTTCGTCAAAGGATGGGATTTTCAAGGTATAGAATATTTATCTATAATAATTGTTGGGCTTTTCCTCTCTTGGGACGAAAATATGTTTTTGTTCTAAATGGAATGTATAAATATATTTCTAAAGAAACTGAGATAGATGCAGAAAACAGGATAAACACCTTTAAAAAAAAGAAGAGACAAAAAATATTATAAATGTTATTTTAACTATTTTTTGGTAACAGTACTTTTTATCAAGACATTATTTAATCAATAACATCGAAATATCACCAAAGAAAATGACAGATACATCAGAGATTCTACATGAAAAATTGAATTTAATCAAGGAAAGTCTTACTATGAAAATCCTTGATTTGATGCATCATTTCAATATACACATAATCCGCCATTTTGAAAAATCCCCCAAAAAATCACTTTTTTAAATCGATGTTTGATAGAAATTGCCCAGAAATTAAACTGTTTTAAATAGTATTTTTCGCCAGCTATATGTTTGAATATACTTAATCGATTTGCAAAGTTTTATTTTTATTAACCGAATTTCTTTATTTGTTGTACAAGTAGACATGTGTATCGGTACATTTAGCATTTAGTCAACGGAGAAATAACGAGAAAAAGTACATATTTTTACGATTCTCCAGTGACAGAATTTAATCAAAAATGAAATTGTTAGGACCAACATTGTTTGATAGAAATATGTTTGAATATGCAAAAGTTAGAAAAAGGGTCAGGTTAATGAGAAAATTAAACTTTATTGGGCAATATAATACAAAATGACGGCTAGTATACGTCACAAAAGTCACGTGATGTCTGACTTAATTGGATATGATTTACATGGCGAAACTGAAAGAAAAAAGAAATAAATGTACATGCGCAAGAATAAGATGAGTCAGAGACACTACGTAACTGAAAGAAATAAGAGGAAAATTTCCATTCACAAGAATAAGTTGACCCAGGGACAATACATGTTCCATCGTTCTGACATGGACCCACGTGACATGGCGTAATTGAAAGAAAAAGAAGTAAATGTACATGCGCACAAATAAGTTGACCCAGAGACACTACACGTTCCATTGTTTTGACATGCACCCATGATCTTTAAAGATATCTCATTATATTTGAAAAACCAGCAACTGTTAATTCCATATTCATGATATTGGTGGAAACAAATCTATGCATTTGGACATTAAGCGGTACTCGCATACATGAATTAACCATCTTTATCCTATATCTTAAGATGCTTTCTTTCTAGAAAAGTAATACGTTTGTTTAAGTTAGTTTTACTTCACTTTTTAAACAGTCAGAGGTAAATGTACATGCATACAAATAAGTTGACCCAGAGACACTACACGTTCCATTGTTTTGACATGGACCCACGTGACATGGCGTAACTGATCATCAAATACTGGGAAAAAAGAAGTACATATGTCTTTAATCATCAATTACTGGCGAAAAAAGAAGTATATATGTCTGTTATCATCAATTACTGAAAAGAAAAATATTTCAGTCAATAGATATCATACATTTGACCCCAACCTTGAAGTAATTGCAACAGATGATTTTTAAGTTTTAATCTTTAGCATTATACCTCAAATATACACAGAAAAAAGTCCCATAAAATCTGAATAGCGATAAGGCGTATTTTCTTTTTATTGCCAATCTGTTGTGAATTTATTTTCGACTTTTCGATTAATAGTTTTGGGCATAAAATCATAAAAAAAAGATATTTGCACTTTGTATCTTTGTCGAGCCAGCGACTTTTGTTGCAAAAGCGAGAGATATCCTTGTCTGCTTCGATTCATAGCATGGGAGTAACTTGTAAGTGTTGTAACATCAGTCTTTTGATTTTGTAATTTTTATACATTTTACTTTTACTTCTTACATACTACATAACAAGTTATTTTATCGTTAGAAGTGGTCCGTGTAACACTTATCAATTCAAAGTTTTAAAAAGTTTTAAAACGTTAGATTTTTGGAATTTTGATCAAAAATTTCAAATTGTGTAAAAGTTTTGAAACTTGAAATTTTAACCAAATTATTAAAATATTAAAATTCTAAATATCGTATATAAATTTGAAAGTTTAGGAATTTGATCAAACTTTTAAAATACTAAACCTAACGTGCATTTTTGATTATTTCACTTTTTGAAAGTTTGATTTTTTAAATTTTTGATTAAAATATCAAAAATAGAAAATGGGGCGAAAAGAGGGGTACCTGTAAACACTGATGAAAACACGGCTCTGATAACAATCATTCTTAGTTATAAATAAATAACACGAAATATATCAAATCATTTTAATTACAAAATAAATAATGGAAAGAAAAAGCCATTTTTTTTATATAAAACATATTAGACATCACATGGGATAACAGTATCCTGAAATTTTAAGGTTGTGCATCTATCAAAAACAATTTGTTAAACCTATTTAAACCGGGATTAAATAAGTTGATTTAAATCTCTTATATAAGGTAAGCGTTTGAGATAAATAATTCAGAGCTATTTGGTGTTCCCAGTGCCCAAAATTTAGAAGTAACAGTGAAAACTGACCAACTCGCAGTAAACCAAATAGTATTATTCGCCTTTTTGACGTTCCTGATGAAGGAAGATCCAGAAAAAGCTCGTCGGTCGCATGCAACTTTGAACGTTTTGTTTTCTTTTTTATCGATTGCATGACGATAATATATTGCCTTTTATGATTTATTTCAGTTCCAAGAAATAACACGGAAGGAATGAACGTTGTGCTAGGCGTGCTTCAGCTGGCCCCTAGACAAAAAAGTTTACTGGTTCAGTGATTATAGACGTCATACTAAACTTCGAAATATAACAATGAACTAAAATTAAAATCATACAAGACTTATAAGGACAGGGGCGCTCTTGAATTGGGACAGGCGCACAAATGCGACGATGTTAAACATGTTTCGTGAGATCACAACACTCCTCTATACCTCTAGCCAATAAAGTGTAGCGGAATTGGATTATGCAAATTAATTGTTTTGATAAAATTGTCTGTAAAAATAACTTTGCCTTTTTTTCGTATATAATTTAAATTGTATAGTTCGTGTTCACATAAGAGGGAGAGACGTTGTCACTTACCATCTAGTTTAACTTTGTCTTACATATTTTTGGGTGTAAATTGTGTTTTAAGTAGATAGTTCCGATATTTCATTTTGGAAATCTTCAAATGTTATTGTGTCATCCATTTTGGCACTGATTCCGAATGATGTCTGATACCGCGATTTTCATTGGCTAATTATGGGTTAAGGAAAATAAATTTGAATAATTAATTTGATTGGTCAACGGTGGTATAAAAGCGGCCGTTTCGAAGTTAAGTTTGTCTCTTGGCCAGTGACTTGAGTAAGGTCTACTTCTCTCTCCTCTCTCTATATATACATAGCCGAGATTTTGTCAGTGATTAAAGTTTGATTAAATATTGTTTCCCCTTCTAAGTAGACTGGTTAATTTTTAAGATAAAATGTAGAATTTTATTTGGTAAAACTTTTCAATCGTTCACCGCAGTGTGTTCTTCTGATTCTAGATTTATTTAGTAATTTTGCGATGTTAATTTATAAATAGATTAGCCATATTCATCCATCCACGTGTCGCGGTGCACTCGACTTTCCGTAGAGAGGGTGTTCCGATATTTCAACACTAATATTTAGATAGCTACTACACTTCTTTTTATATAAAATCAATTTAAAGAAAGAAATAAATTTATTTTTGCATATTTTGTTGTTTGGTGCTCTATTTTTGTTGTAAACAAAGTACCGATTTATTGAAGTTAAATTGAAGAAAACTGTTTATAGTTTTCTTTGTCTTTTGATATAATTATATTGATTTTGGATCTCGTTTACACTTGTTAATTGTTACATGTTGATTTATGTTATTTCTATATAAAGTATCTGAACTTAATAAATCTTGAGTCTTCTCTACCAAAACACAATCTCCCAGAGGAACGAACGAGAAACCTGAATTGCTTACTCAGAAGTTTGTGGTATATATTTGCCATTGAGACCAATATAAAAGGCATCCGTCGTTAACAGTATTTTGGATTATAAATGGAATAAATTACATTTACACTGGTTTAATTAAGGTCAAAGGTTGTTGGTGTTGGATTTTGTTGGCGATTCCAGGTTCACATAAGTACTCACGAGGGAACGGTGACGCATAGACACCCGACCCTCCTGTTACATTTTTGGTGGCCAATGTGGGGAGATATGTGATTCAAATTTGTAGAGAAGACTAGGATAATTTGTATATTTTTTTAATTATAAAAGTAAAAAGAATAAATTAAATAGGGAGAAATTTAAATTTATAATTTCTGTAAATTAAAATAAAATAAATTAGGACAATGGCTGACAGAGATTATGCAGGTTATCTATCTGAAGAAAACATAGATGTACATAGTTTTGAGAGCCCCGTATTACGTAGATTACGAACCGATGATAGGAGACACGTTAGCTTTGGTCCACCTCATGATTATCGGTTATCAGAATTTGATTTTGAAAGAGTACGAGCCGAACATATGGATCCTAAAAGTCCAATTGATTCATTAAGCCCGCTTACGATAGAGATACCTTCTGCAGGTCCGCAAAGGTTAGCAAATGGCCTCCCTGATTTTGATGGTCGTTCTCATGCAAAAAGCGGATCCGAAATTGAGATATCTGTCGACGAGCCACGGTATGGTGAATATCGTAATATAGATAGTTCTCCAAAGTTAAATTTTAGAAAAAGACAGGATGATGAGACTAGTCAGAAAGACGAGAACCTGTCTCCTATTGCGGATAATCGTGAAAGAGCTGATTTATATCCGTCAAGGTAACCGTATAGACCCCCTCAGTATTTTGAAAGTACAGGTTTGCATGAACCTTTATTAAGGACATCTAGTCCTAGACAGAGAACCGAAAATGAAAATTATTTTCGATTTAGTAGAGAGAATGTAGCTCCGAGTCCTAGACCGAGAGCCGAAATTGAAATTTATTTTCGATTAAGTAGAGAGAATGAAGCTCCGAGTACACGAATTCATACAAGTTCTGCTGCTAGACAACCGCGTAGACAAGTCGATACGGACATGTATGATATAGGTCAAGATTACAATAATCAACAGTCGCAAGTATATGAACCAACTGGTCGTTATCAAGATAGACATTCTCCACTACCGCGATTCGATCCGCTGTTTAATTACAATCGTAATGCACCTTCTCAGTATGCATATTCACGGGAACCTTTTCAACGTAATTTATCACATCATATGCCTATTTATGGTCCACCTAGACCCGCTACATATGTACCACAGGGATACACTGGTGGTTTACGTGCTACTTCTATTACGCGACGTGAGAAAGAGCCTGAAAAATTTGATGGCCGTTCGGTAGACTGGAAAGATTTCATTGTACACTTTGAACAATGTGCTTCTTGGAACCGTTGGACGGAACATGAAAAGGCTCAACAACTTTCAATGAGTCTTCGCGGAACTGCACAGAAGTTATTAGGGGATTTAAAACCCGAGTTGGTTAAAAGTTACGATAGCTTAAAATCTGTTTTAGCTCAGAGATTTAATCCAAAAGAAAGGGTTACCGCGTACCGATGTGAGTTTAGATCGCGGATACGCAAGCGAGGACACTGCATGAACGCATGCGTTTACTAACATTTAATTTTTCAATAAATTTCTTTCTACTGAAGTTTAGAAATATACTTGAAATTGAAGGCAAATTATACTACAAGTTTGTCAGAAAATACTGAATTGATTCGATTTGAAAATCAATTCACATTAAAGTAAATTTACAATACAATATATTTCAAGTTTATCAGAATTTATAAAAAGTTTTTTAGTTGGAATTGAATACACGAATAACTCGAATTTAAAATATTTTCTACTTCTAATTTATGAGAATTTAATTTGTTATGTTTTTTTGCAATTTAAAGTCTAGTTAAATTACATTTGACCCCATCCTTAATGAGAGTTATTTTTATTATAGTATACATATAGTTAGGAGTGGTTTAAAGCAAATTTACAAAATATAGCATTAATTTTATATTCAAGTTATTCTATTCTTTTTTCGTCTTTGCATTTGTTCACTGAATTATCGGATAACGAGGAAAGTTACTATACATTACTTTTGTGCAGACATTTGAGAAAACAGTTATTTAATCTGAGGTTGGATATATCGGCTAATAAATCATTTATTAAAAAAGACTATGTTTGGGTCAAATTTCAAGAAGTTGATACTTATTCTTTACTCCCCTTTCCATTATCATATAACTTCTTTTACATTGCAAATTCCTATTTTCCTCGTACATAATTTAACAATTTTGGGGTTATTAAGAAATAAGGCTTTTGGTTTTCTCAATTTAATTGTTTCATAGTTTTTATGTCGGGGCTTATTGTAGCCGACTATACGGTATAGGGGTTTTCTCATGGTTGAAGGACGTTCTGTACGGTTGCCTATAACTTAAATCCACTTCATCTGAATTTTGATTGATATATGTATATATAGTCTAAACATCAACTCAACAATGTTAGATCTGTAAATTTGCTTTCGCAAATATATATATATATATAGTTTAATCTTAGTTGTCTCATTGGCAAATATGCCACATCTCCTAATTTTCATAAACATTAAATATGGTGTATTATGCTATTAAACTGTTTAATCATTCGTATATTATTCGGCATTATTTATATTCCTTTGCATTATCAGTATAGTCAGGGTTTTAATTTTTGCAATAAGTTAGCATATGTTGTAACTGTTTAGCATACATCTAGTTTTGCTTAGTATGATCCAAAATTGTATCCCTATGTTCGTAGAGTTTACCTCCCTTTGATTGCAAAAGATGCATCCAGGGGAACTAACTGCGCTGCATTTACAACAACGTTCTTTATTTGGTTATTCTTAAATATTAGATACATGCTAATTGGTTAATTTAACGTTTCTATCTTTCTATTTACTACCACAACAACGCCAGCACATAAGCGAATTTGTAATATACAATCAAGGTTAAAAAAATAGAAAAGGTAAAATACTGTAAAATGTTAAGGACATGCCTATTTCCTAAACAGATCATATATCTTACTAGTATTTGTTTATGTAAACAAGGCAATTGAAAGAGTCTGGCCAATCTTTGAATTAAGAAGCCGAAGAAAAATAAAAATATGAAGCAACTGTAAGATATAATAGTGTCCTGTGAAAATGTGTCCACCTGGACAGTTTTTCATTGAATTTTGGTATTTAATAACGTCCATTGCCATGAAATATTGTCTGCAAAAACCATGAAATAGTGTTAACCACAGGACAACTTTCATAGAATCTGCAATTAAATTGTGTCCTCCAAGGGAAGTAATACAAAGGTCATTTAAGAGTTTTAATATACTTGAATTTTAATAAAATCTGAACAATTGAAAATTCGGAAACTCGCATGACTGATTAATATACAAATGTTAACAACCATATTATGGTTGGAAATGAATATAGAGACATTAATTCCTTGGAAATACCCAGTTAATGCTAATGACAATGAAAGGAGGAAGTTTGTAAAGTATAAAAATCAAATTTGAGCAACTTTACTATACTTATTTTGAGAAGAAGACAAAATAAAATATAGAATTTTGATATAAATAATGTCCATTGTAATAAAATGTTGTCCTGTAAGTGGACAGCAGTTAACAATAATAGTTATAATTACAGGTATGAAATATGGTCCAACTACAGGACAATATTTATTAGTAGTTAGTGTTTAAATATGTCTATGTCCTTGGAAAAAAATACTGAAAAGCATTTTGAACTTAAATCATTATACATGTGCATGTAAAAAATATAAATAAGAAGATAAGGATGGTATACATGTGTACTGATGAAACAACTCTTTTTTCAACGTAACAATGTATTCAAGTTCGCAATTATACATGTAGGTTACAATACGTATAGTTTACAAGGCGATGACTATCATTTAATACTTTATCATATAAAAAATTGTCCGTGTGGACACATTATCTCTGGACAGAATTATAGAATTAAATAATGTCCACGTTATACCTGAGGACATATTTTACATAGGAAATCGTGTCCATGGACAGTATTTACTATAAAATAATGTCCTGCAGTGGACACTATTTCATGAGGGACACTATAAAAATTCTACACAATGCAACCACTACGAAATGTAGAAAATCGGTCATTTTTTTCCAAATTCCCTTTTTTTATTTTCGATATCTTATACTATTTATTTCGTATCTGCTAATTCATTTACTGTAGTTGCATACAGATTCCCTTATACAAGTGTGTGTGACAATCTGTCCATGATATTAAAACAAGTATGACAATGATTATAGGGAAATCATAGTGCAATGGTTATGTTGACATGATGACTATGTTAAAGGGGCACTAGCTGTCAAATTCATGTTCACCGATTTAATTCAAAATCTCACATTTTATTTATAACAATGTAAAACATTTATCCAAACTATTAAACGTTTAAATAAATAATTTACATTAATATATTGTCTTCTATAAATTTTTATTTTCTCACAACAAAAAAAAACCATTTGTATAAGTATTAGGATTATACATAAATCCACCAGAGACCAACAGATATGGGTTCATAGCATGACCGTCACCAATGAGCTTCTCATACACTGTATTGAAATTAAGCCATCAATTACAAGTAATTAAATATAAAACAATAACAATTAAGCGAAATTGAAAAAGCACGGTCAGAATATACGTAAATAATAAACTAAACGAAAATAAGAAAACCCAAGGCCTTGATATTGAAGTTGGACAGGAACGTCCAAGAATCGGTTTAAAAATATCAACAATCCGCTTATATAACTTGGACAGTGTTGGAACAATCGCCGATGTCGGATTTAGGACAATGACTGCTCAATACTTATCTGACATAAAACATACGTCAAGTGCTTGTTTCTAATTGTTCTTACTATAAATATTATCTGAATCAATGTTCGTGATTAATGATTGTAATCATACTTGTAACATAAAATGTGTATACGTTATAATATTTGGAGCGTCCATAAAAAGAAGATATGTTGGATAAAAGTTTCTGCTTTAAAAAGCCTCAATCTGAAAAGTCACATACTTTTGATAAAACGGTTCTAACGATGGAAAATGCGCTATGTTCAATCTATTTAGAAGTAGAATCAGAATAATTTCATTGATCTGACTTCTGACTTCACCATGCGTGATTGAGTATTTAGTACTATTTACACATTTCCTGGGCATTGCCTATTATACTCTAATATAATTGAGAATGGAAATGGGGAATGTGTCCAAGAGACAACAACCCGACCATAGAAGAAAAGACAACAACAGAAGGTCACCAACAGGTCTTCAATGAAGCGAAATATTCCCAGACCCGGAGCCGTCCTTCAGCTGGCCCCTAAATATTATCTAAACACGAAAGCAGTGCTGGGTTCGTCCTAGTACTATAACCTAGCCTTATAGTACTGAAATGTTAACTGCTTCGACAGTTTACCGTACCCTTTTGTGGTTTTTAAATATTTAGAACTAAATCTCATAGCCTATATCTAATCTATTGAACTGAAATCTTAGGCTAGTATGCTCTCTGCAAATGTGGAAAATCGTATAGATATTCGATTCCAGACTGTATCAAACCAAACTCTTGAAAATAGGGTTGCAGACGAATCACAAAGCAGTATACTATATTGTGTACTGATCAGAATATGACTTTATTTTACATCGTAATTGAAAAATGTGTAGATCCTGTCTGAACGTTTACAACGCGTTGATTTAAAAACAAATATATGCATATATATCTCAGTAGCATGGGTTCGAATCCCGGCGAGGGAAGAACAACAAATTTCCGAAAGCAAATTTACAGATCTTACATTGTCGGGTTGATGTTTAGACGTGTTGTATATACAGAATGTACACAGCCATGTATCACCATCACTGCTGATGATCCGATGGATAAATCTGTTGTAGAGTTGTCACTGGTTCAGAAGTACTTATAATATATATATATATAAAATATAGACCGCTTACTTCTTTCATAAAGCGAAGGAGACAAAAAAAAACAGGAATAATGATGGACTTTAGCATGCGAAGCACCCGCTTTTTTTTTAATCATATGATAAAGTTGAGCTGTGACTGTTTTGTTTCATAAATGAAAACTAGACAATCTTGCAGAACTATTTGAAAGTTTTAGTAGTCGGTTTATAACAACCGATGACGAAAACACAATTTCCATCCCATTACATTTTGACGTTATGCATTTCTCCGTATATTCTCTACACCCAGGTTGTCATATATCTTAGAATTTCATAATCTGGCTAAAATTAGTTCAAGTTGTTATTGTATGAAACTGAACTATCTTATTTTAATACTGAAATCTATCTTTGTTTTTTATTCAACGTCACACGAACATAAAGTTCGAAACCGAGAACTTTTTCTAGAGAACCAATATCATGCATACATGTAAGTACGATTGACAAAAAAAATACACCGACTCAAATCAAAAAGGTCGAATCAAAGGACTATATTCGGAAAGGTAACATCAATACGAATAATCCGACATTGATATTTTGACATTGAGACCGAACTTATAAAGGTAATATACATTTTGTACAAGTCATGATGACAAGCTCAAAATCATCGTATGTCTTAGGTCTTTTTCAAAAGAAAGTTTTTTACAAGAACTTCCACACAGGTAAAATGGCAAACACAATATGCCTACATTCTTTGAAAGGGCAGTTATAAAAGAAAGTATTTTTACTTGAATTATCCTATACAACAGTTGCATGTTGCTTTTGATTTAAGTTCTATTTAACTCTAGATTTTTTTCTTGTATTACAATTGTACCACATCGGTAGTTTCACGGTAAAGAGTTTGTAATTGTCCTATGTACAGGCTTAGAGGTTGTGGGTTTGTTCAAAGAGCAGAGACAAAGTCTTGTAATAATATCAAGCATTGGATTCTATTTCGCACTATAAATGGAGTCATTATTTCAAAATGTCAACTCAGTGTATCGGTCTACATACATTGTAAATCAGAGTATCTTCTAAAACCGTTCGCATTAAAATTAGAGTGAACTGTTTGTTGATGTTACGCAGCTATTTAAAAATCTTAATCAATTTTCTCTATAAATATGTATTAAAATAATAAAGATTTATTTGTTTATATGAGAACGAACATTTGATATTCTTTGAGGGAGATTATAACACCTGAGTCTTCTGGTCTTGTTATACATATCTCTGGGAAAAGACCATTTTAGATAAATAAAAGAAAAAGCCGGCTTCGCAAAAGGGGAAAATTGATATTCTCCTCCCGAAATCGTCTACTGCCCCTCTCCAACTATAACATGGTCATCCCCTTAAACAATACGCAGGAAGAGAAGTTGAAAGAGAACAATTTCGCAATTCCTATGAACGGTTAATAGATCGTTTCATCGTGCAGTGGCAAGTATTACAGATATATTTAGAACGAACTAATTCAACAAACCATATCCATTTCAATGAATATGATATAGAATATTCATTTGTCATAAGAAAACTGGATCTGTCGATATGTGAAGGGAACTTTATCACCGAGTTGTCTACGTATACCAAAAGAAGATGTGGTTATGATTGTTAATGAGACAACTCTCCACAAGAGTCCAAAATGACACGGAAATTAACAACTATAGATCACCGTTCGGCCTTCAACAATGAGCAAAGCCCATACAGCATAGTCAGCTATAAAAGGCCCCGAAATGACAATCTAGTACTTTAATGGCCACTAGCATGTCAAAACTGAGGCTGTGACTGTGGTTCTTTCGTCGGCAAAGTGTATTTAGCTTAGATCTTTAAAAATAGACACGCGTTACTTGTTTTCTTGTCGAAGGCCAGTGGGTTTCTCTGGCTTTCTCTACAAATTAATCTTGATTGTCATGGAAAGCCAAGCGTAACGATAGTGTCACTAAAACCAGCAAACAACTAATTGTTCATACGATTCTTTTCGTTTACGGGTGAAATGATTTTATTTTAGTTTGAACCATGTATTTGCAAGACATGAGTGCGCACACATTTTTCATCACTTTTTTATACTGATTTTCGGAGAACCCTAATTGTGCGCCTATTCCTATGAACGGATATACTGTATTTTTTCCCAAAATATTGAATAAATCATTTTAATTTCGGTGATCTTGAATAATATAGTTAATACAAGAGTATGTATGCCATTGTATCATTCAGGTTTGTTTTTAATTTTCACCGGCAGACGACTTTGTTAACACCGACTCCAACGAAGCGAAATTTCGATTACAACTGTGAGAAGATGATGAAGTGGGGAGGGCAGGGGAACGGTCCCCCTTGTGGAATATCATATTTGTAAAGTGCTTACACTTTTTTTTAAAGTAACAGTCAAAATATTTGCTTACTAGTCCCTTTTTTTAAGTGGTTTATCATTTTCAGACAAAGGGTATTAAACGGATCTATGAAATGTCGTAATATATGGGCAATCGCACCGCAATCCAATCGGTAGAAATCTAGAAATCGTTATTATGTGTCTTTGTATGTACATGTATATTTCATCTTTTAGTATCATAGAAAGGAAGATGCAAATGTGGTTCAATGGAATCTTTTGTGTAACTATTACAGCTATGTTTGTTTACCAATCACAGTTTCTATGATATAAACAGATGTGGCATATACAATTTGGTATACATTGGCCTTATGTATTAAAGCAGAGTTTAAGATTTAGATAAGCAAAACTTTAAGGATATGGAATTTTATAGAGGTTCGGTTAATTTCCATGTATTTTTTATACTTCATGTAACGTGTCGAAATTTCGTACTTGCAAAAATCAAAATTATCCATTGGATAAAGCACATATGATTTACATAGCAATGCACAATACAAGTGTACAACATATAAAACATAAATTAATGAAAATTAACCACAAGTCTATTTTATTGGTAGGAAAAATATACATGGTCCATAATTTCATGCTTTGTTCTTTTAATGCTAGCCTAACGAATGGCTATCAAGAATACTTTTCAGATTCAAACTCTGAACCTTTCAAAATGCACTGTCTAGGCATGGAAGTAAAATTTATACTTCCATGGTTTAGGTATCTATTAAAATCTGAGATCCGAATTTCCATAAGTTTTTTTTAAATATAAAGGTCTGTATACAAAGGTCGTAACTTGAGTTTATCAATTATAATCCAATATGGAGTTTAAAACACCCCTGCGATTTAAATTGCGTATGGGTGTCCAACAGATCGTTTAATAATAAATACTAAAAATTTGCAAATACATGTACATGTATCTGTAAAATTGAGGTCGTGTGCCATCTGAACAAATTTCTATAATACAGTTATAAGATAATCACGTGTCCGAAAATATGTAAAACAAAAAACAAATATATGTGTAAATCTAAAAGTACACATTTGACACTACATGTATGGTCTTAGTAAAAAAAAAAAAAAGGAAATTAGCTGCTTTCCATGTTTAAACTATTTTTTTTCGATTTTGCCCTTTAAAAGTTATAGATGGTGAATTTCACTCCTTCTTTCATTGCGAAATGAATAAACATGTAAGAAATAATAACTTCTCTGCAAATGCTTTTCAAAATACTGACTTTGTGTGTTGCACTAACAAACAAAAACTACAATACATACTCATCATGATCAATCAATAAAAAAATTCAACACATTTTAGGCTCGTTTTTAAACTGAGGACAGGGCTTGATTTACCGATGCATGGTTTAAAGTTTTGTGGTTAATTAATATGCTGTAATTTGTATTTAGATTTTTCACTATATTACATGTATATACTTGCAACAATAGATATACTAGTATACATATATATTATATGTATGTGGATATGTTAGGGTTTTTTTTCAGTTTGTCACAAACGCGTTTAATTTGTTGAAATATATATGACAATAAAGATTATTATTATTTATTTTATCAACGCCTGACTTTTAATTATTCAGGTTTTTTTTACCCTAACCATGGAAGTGAAATAACTAAAAAGGTTATATGACCTCATTGCCCTAACTCTAATGTAAATTAAATCTGGCAGATATTTTCACATCCGCAAGAACAAATGTTTCGTAGTAGGGTGCATTTTCTGACAAAGGATCAAAGACGCCAATAGTACTTTATCATAAAGCTTTCATCACAATAAGATCGTGGCGTTCCTGATCAATTAACTTAATGGGACGTGTTAAACTATTATATATGATAATTTGAACTCTTACTTTATAGTCGACGTTTATCTACAAATTTAGAAAATCGATATATAATCTAAACAATGTAAAGTTCTTTTTATATATTTACAAATGTAGACGGGTGTTTAAATAGTAAATAATAAATGTATATTCCATACAGTTTTTCTCTTTCTTTGCGTAAACCCCTGAGGGTTTACGCAGTATATGGCCAGAGACCACAATTAATTCCTCTATTAGTTCTTTATAACGTTTTGTCTCATAAAAAAAAATTGAACTGTTCTTTTTGGCAGATCTTTTGTGTGTGTAATGTACAGTACAAGGCCAAAAATATGTCCAAGTTTCAGAAACATTGCATGTTTACAACTTACAAATTTAGCCAATACACATCCATACCCCTATGGACAAGTCAAGAGATGTTCCGAAAACTGTAAATATCACCTTTTTGCACCTGACCTAATCACTCTTTCCATATCAAAATCAGTTAAAATAAAACATCTAAAAAATTATTTCACCTCTCTTTTTTCATTTCCACCTTATAAAAGCTAAGAAATGTTTGAGAAAAGGAAAGAAAAAAATTTAAGAAGAAATACACTTAAATTAAAGGGAACTATATTCGTGAACAACGAAAAGCGGGGTCATTAATTGTGGTCTTGGGCCTATTAGGGGCCAAAAACTTGACCAATTCCAATAAAAC